>NC_047134.1:17691983-18060980 GCF_009829125.3 Periophthalmus magnuspinnatus
GGAGCATTCTAGGCAAAGCAATAGTATCTCCATGATGACAAGGAGTTGGCAGACCCTCCACACATAGTGCAGCTTTAAGTCCATAAATACAGAGTTGGGTAAAGAGACATACCAAAATACCTATAGAGATAAGTATTTTGTCATCAGCAAATTGGTGTTTTTAATTTCAATGTGATTTAGTTTCAAGTGACCTACGAAGTGATTTATTTTGAACTTTCAAATAGAGTGGCTTATTATTTTAAATTTATAGTAACATTTTCTCCCCCAGAGAGATGATAAATCTGCATTGTATTTCTCAACACAAAACTAGCAATGAAAATGTATTTATCAAACACAATATCCCTTGTGCACTGCATGTGTGGGGACATTTCTTACTGGCATTGCAGCAAGGAAACAGACCCAGGGAGGAAACCTAATTCCACATCTTTGCAGCTTGGCTTTCAAATGGTTGTTTTTGCAGCGTAACAAGATAGCGGTCCATGGCAGCCCACTCGTAATGAGAAGAGAGACAGATAGTGGTCCGGATGGTAACCAGGGAGTCGCCGGGCCAAGACATAATTCATCAAGGAGCTTCTAGTGGGGATCAGAGAGGATTAGAGCTTTTCAGACAATACAAAGATTGTGGGAATTACATACACGCAAAATGAAATCTTACATCTCAGGCCACCACTCAGCTCTAGCCTGCTGCTATTAATGACAACGCCAAGAACAATACAACCCATTTCTCCTGACAATTGCACAAAAGTGGCATATGTTATAATGTAAAATCAACACCCACCTAAGCACTTTACTTAAATGCCAGCCTATTCTTCTGCACTAACTGAATTTCAGAGATGCGCTGTGTCGGTTTTTAAAAGATCCCACGCCAACGCTTAGGAAAGGAAGCCACTTTATGTTGCATTGTCACGAAACGGTGTTTGAACTAAAGCGATCGTCTGCTCACTCCATTTTTCAACCGCGTCGTCTATTTTATGCAGAGGGCTAAGAAAGTCAATTGAAAGTTAATTCCTTGTTCTTGATTAATGGGTGCTGGAGGAGGTTCTCTAATCTGTGCACTCTCCCCATTCAGAGACACACAGGTAATTATTGGCTTCTCCACTTCGCACTAATGTTTGGTTGCTATTTTGTGACATTGTAGGTATCTTCTCTGCGAGCTATTTCCACAACTCAAGGGCACGTTGTAAGTCACTGGTCTAGATCATTCAAACAGAGAGGCTAATTAATGTTTCTTGAATTTAACTACTTTTATCACATATTTAATGCAACCTGGGACCATTTAGTTCACTGTTCTGCCTGAATATATTGTAGCGTTCTGGTGTGAGCAAAGACGCCGAATTTCCTCTAGTTGTTTATTTTCTGAATACAAGGGCTACTGTAGGATGTAACCCATGCCAAAACGAGAGCAAAACAACAGCAGTCTCAACTCACAGGAGCCAGTCTCCAAAACAGGCCTGTAAATGACGAATAAAACCTTCAAAATCCACTTGGCATAGCAACCAAGTGTTACATACAAAAGCGGTTACATTAAAAACAACACGTTAACAGTTATAAGAACAACAAAAGGGGTCAGCTCTGAACTAAACGCATAATATCAGATTATTACAGTTATGTGTACAAAGATGCATTCGAAAGGTTGGCAGTTCAATCCCAGTTTTGGCCATTACGTGTTGTCTTCGTGTCTTTAGGCGATGCATTTCACCCACCTAGTTCAATGCCATTAATCACTGCTAACCAAATGTACCCAAGAGTACGAATAAACACAACTTAACCTTAACCTTAGAGACAAATAATATTAATCAGATGAAATTAGTAATTATAACCAGGATTGTATCACATGTCAGTCTTTCAAAATCTCTCAATTCATGAAATGTACGTAGCGCAGTTAAGCAACATTGACTTTTCATCGAAGTATTACAATATTACGGTGCTACTCTAGCTGTTTCGCTAACTGTGAGTCTTCTGGCAGTATAGTTTCCACACCACACAACACCTCATTTAAGTGTTAAATTATGCAGTGTACAACTTTTACCACACTGGCTTCCCCTGTAATACCGCATCTAATACAAGGTCCTTCAAGTCCCTCAGTACTGTCCCACCTGCCACCTCAGATCAGCCCACACCAACCTCCTTGCTCCACTCATCAGGACAAAGCGCTGAATTTTGAGGGACCGAGCCTTCACTGCCATCGTCCCAGCCCTTTGGAGCTCATTCCCACAATCCATCAGGAACTCGAACTCATTACAGCACTTCAAATCACTACTAAAAACTCACCCGTTCAATCTGGCATTCACCCCATGATTTCCACCATAATTTTCTACTCTTTTTTATTGTTTGTTAAATGTCTTTCAGTGTCCAAACAGGTGCTATAAAAGCCAGATGTATTATTATTATTATTATTATTATTATTATTATTATTATTATTATTATTATTATTATTATTATTATTATTATTATTATTATTATTATTAACATTCCAGCTCAATATGCCTTCAAATATGCCATAATATTGTGTGTAAAAAAATCTGAAATGTTTCTCGGCTTTAAGCTTTTATCTCCATTGAGTCATCGTTGCTATGCAGGTTCACATCGCTAACATTGCAGACTATTCCTTTTATGTCTTACTCTGAGTTTAATTGCATCTTGCTTGAACAGACAAAAACAGATCTTAATGGAGAACACAGATATGAATGATCAAATAAACTTAATAAAATTGCTTTTTGCTTCTGCTACCCCCATTTCAGAACTTCATTTAGTTGCTGCTATCAACATAAAATTGAAGGTTTATGGGTTTACGGAGTCTATTTCCTGGAGTTGCTGCCCTGTCTGTCTGGTCGTTTTGGTTATTATGAGAATATTAAAATCACATTCACAGATTAGATTTCAGGATTAAATAAGATTATCATCTGTGTTTATATGATACTTACCAAAATCTATTAAAGAAATCCTCATTCAACCATATTAGCAACATTACTTCCTCTCTACAGAGCAATGCAAGATGCTTCATTTGTGCCATTTTTTTATGTAATAGAAAATGAAGGTAATTTAAAGTAAAATGAGATCTCTGTGTGCTGTCTGTTTCATTTTTATAAAAGATTTTTATCATCTGCAAACTAGAAAGTAAGACTGGAATATCTTTGGACTGCTGCTGACGATTTTAAATGAACAAGTCCTGTTTTTCAGAGATTTAGTTTTTCAAGATTAGTTAGCATGTTAATTCATGCCTGAAGTAGAGTACTCCATGGACAGTGGCATACGAGACACATTTTGACATATAAACTAGGCTACAGTCATTTATACTTCTCCATATATTTAATAAGTCTGTAAATGCCGTTCTGTGTTTTTCTTCCCTCAGAAAACGTACTTAAATGTGTCTTTTCTTTGGTCGTGATTACTTCATTTACCACTGTGAAAATAAATGGTTTTCGTGTTTCTTGGAGAGATGAGAACCAGGTAAATAAATTTGATTTTCTCTCAAATTCTCAAGTTTATGAGAAAATATGATCTTATGCACGGTTAAATTGAGTTTCAGTTCATTTGCATTGACAGATTCCTATTGTACTTCATAGTCAAAAAGATTTATAAAAATATTTCTGCATTATGTAACCTCATTAATTATAAAAGTTTTTTATTTTGACTAGAGATAGATGGTTATACGAGTCGGCTGATATGTCAAGCCGATATTTGGACTTTTTAACATATCGGCTATTGGCCTTAAATCTCCAGCACAGGCCGATATTTTGATTTGGTCAGTCTGCTGCCTAGAAAATAAGCAAGGAAAACTGTATTTGTATAGCACAATTCATACACAAAATGATTCAAAGTCCTTTACAGAATAAAAAAGACATTAAAATCACAAAACAACAAATGAAAACATAAATAATCAGAAATAATCATCACAAAATTAACATTAAACATTACACACAAAGTTTTATATTAACACTGTAGCTGAACAAACATGAAGACCCAGCTCTCTTATAGGTTTGTGGTATAAAAAAGGGTTTGGGGGATGTTTGTAGTACATTTAAGTTATATAATTTGGGGAAAATCTTCAAAATCAACCCTAAATATCGGCCCAAAAATATCGGCAGATCTTATTAACCATTGGATGCTCTGTATTTTAAATAAGTGGTATCAGTAATCTCATAGCGGTCGATCTCTAATGTTGACTTATTGCTGTGTTACTGTACTTGGACACCACATCTTGACAACAATAAACCCAAAAAGCTACTGTAACAAGTAAGAATAAGAAGAAATCACAAAAGATATTAGTAGTCTATACTTTGGTTAGTCGTTTTCTAACAAATACAATCCCCAGTGTTCTATATGAGAAATAAAAAAGCAGCAAAACGATACAAATGTTAGAGTTAAAATATATTTATCACTATCATTGGTCAGTGCATAGTGTAGCCAAATGCCTCATCTTCCCAGGCTGTTTTTGGACACCATATGGTCACACGCTGTACCATAGATTTGCTCGCGGCTAGATACACACATACACCTCCTACTCAACTTCTCTATGTTCCTTTGGCTTTTGTGTTGGAGTGTTCTGAGCTGTTTTTTTTTTAATGTAGAAATGTCAAATCAGTGCGGTGCATGGACATCTTGTGACAGCCCATAATCCAGTTACAGCGCCCACTCGGCACCAAGCGAAAACTCCTCCTCACTTAGGCTTTGAATAGCAATAAATCTGTGGACAAAGGTGTTGGGTAAAACTGGAAGACCATGCCAAGCTTCAATACAGCCACCATGAAGATGAACTGAATGAAATGGTTCCAGTTCTGCAATGAGACTTGTACGACACTACCATCAGGCAAAACCACGAGCGCAGGAAAAGTAACATTATACTGCACAGCTTCTCATTTGGACTGTACTCAACTTTTGATAAATACTGACCTCTTATAGTGACAATAAGATCGAATGAATTTGAGCCAGGAAATCTGTTTGAAAATGTATTTACGACTGAACAAAGACATGACCTAAATACAGAAGATTAAACCAAACAGACTTTCAGCTGCTTTGTTGCATCAGAAATTTGACTTGGAAAAGCGTTTATTCATGGAGCGCAAATAAAGTTTCGATAAAGCGTACAATTACATACAAAGATTTGCCAGAAAATAAGCAACCTGTACACAAATACAGAGCAAATAATAGTACTTTAGCTGTGTATTTCAATGTTGTGTTTCCATCTAAAATGATGACAGGCTAACTTCAATTCAACCTTTATTTCTGCATCCCAATCGTTCTTCTGAAACCATAATAAAGTTGTGATACTGGAGCGTTATTTTACTGTCACTAACTGCCATTATCATTGCAAGGTTGGCGGTGTAAATCCCAAAGTTATGGAGCGCTTGGGCAAGACACTCTATCCACATTACTGTAAGAACATTTTAGTGCCGCTCCCATCCTCTTCTGATAAATCACAGCCTTCTCTTTAGCATTTGAGTACATAAATAATCCTAATAATTTCAGTATTGTGTGTTTGCCGTTTGTCCTCAGTAGACCCTGAATGTCACGGAGGCAAAGCGTATGGACCATGGTCGCTGCCCTCTCAAGCTGATTGAGTAAAGCTTATTATCTGCAGCCGTCACAATGAATCCATTTCATCAGGCACACAGCTCTCTGTATCAACTGTCCACATTCATCTCGTCCAATTGAATTTGAGCCGGCCGGTCATGCAGGCGGGCGGCCCTCTTTATGGTTGACAGCCTTCTTGTTGCCACAGTCTCTCTTAAGCAGATTAGCTCCTCCTCAGACCCGGTGTGTCTTCCCTGCTGTGGATGGACTTGATTAACTGGCTCTGGAGTAAACAACTACTCCAGGATGACCTTTAGAGACACACTTTCGGCTCCGTGTGAGGGCCAAACAACTGCTGCAATCTGTATTTTATCTCATTGGCACACAAAGCAAATTAAGACAAAGTTTATAGTGTCCAAAAGACACACTGCACCAATCGCCAAATGCCACTAGTCTGCCCAGTCAGAAGCGGAGCACCCGGAGAGTACCCGGAGAGAGCCCAGAGAACAGGCTTCAGACACCATGCAAAAAGAAGAAGACATGTATTTATGGAGCACATTTAAAACACGCATACTTTCATAGTGAATAGTATAATAATATAATAATAATATATAATATCTACGTTAGACCTTCAAAAGGAATTGTATGTAGCCTGCCTTATGGTTTTAAAAAAAAAGGTATTACAATCACAACTGAACCTGGGTTGACAGTGCCTAAACCTGCATAGACAGGCCTCATGTGAACCTCAGAACCACAAGAATTCACTCACTGAGCTACAGAGGCTGCACTAGCACTGATTAATGACTGGCTGCAGGTACTGGGGTTTAGGTAACTCAGCACTGAAATTGGCCACCCAACTATGATACTCTTGTGAGGCTAATTCTGCTTTCTGATTGTAGAGTCATTTTGAAAACCCAAACACCAAATTATAATATAAACATCATGTCCAACATTTTGCAATTAAGAATAAACCAGCAAATATATAAAAATCAGTTCCTTTAAGGTCAGTGTGAGCAGACAAATCAGTGACTAATTGTTTTTATTCTTATTAATATTTGAAACTTTTGATGAGCTTAGATTATAAACTTTAGCAGTCTGACACAGTTTGATGTCAGATACTGCCGGTGTGTAGTGTGTAAAGTCAGCACAAAAGAGCAGTGTAATTGTGATTGTCTAGGCGCCTGCAAATGAGCTGGTCTAGTTACCCACTAAAGATCCATCTTAAAAAATCAATGTTGTGGACTTGCTCGATGTAGGCTAGAATATGGCTCTTTATGTGGCTATTTTTCTGATTAAAAATGTGGTGTTGTGCCACTCCATCCATCAAATTCCTTTAATAAACTCAGGGCATTAGACTGGGAGAGGAGGGCACATGGGTGATTTGATTAGTATTATTATATTAGTTGCATCTTAAAGAGATGAAGGTGTGTCCTTGGTCTGAGGTGCAACCAATTTGCAGTGCTGTTTTAATAGCTCCATAAACAAATAAATATTGATCCCTAAACGCCACTACACAAATATGAATAGTGTCGCCCTTCACCAGTCCTGTGGGGTGTTCCTGCGGATGAAGGATGTCTCTGGTGAAAAAGGAGAAAAAAAAGGGCTGATAATGTGTCTAAAGGTGAAGCCAATGTATACGGGATGGATCAGGAAGGGCATCTGGTATAAAATATAACAGAAACCCAAATTAATTGCTACTGTAGAAAATACATTGTAAATTCTATTCCATATTAAAGATAAGCCACCACCAAAATTGCCAAAAATTAAACAAATATTCAAATGTAATCACAATATTCAAATTTTCAACTTTGCTCAAAAATTACTGTTTATGAATTTGGTTTGGTTTGCATTTTGTTTCTTTGCTTTAAAAGGATGGGGTAGGCACACGTGTTTAGTTGAAGAAGAAAATATTATTAAGTTTGTGACTAGCAGCTCGAGTTTGTTTAAAACATGAACAAAGAGACTGTGTTCCAACCATGAAAAGAATGGTGAGGCATAAGCAAAGACCAAGGTTACGTTCTTTTGAAATCTTTGAAAAGTATTCTTATAAAATGCCTTTAGTTGCATGTCTACACACAAAATGAAAAACTGTAAAACTGTAAAAAGAATAGGTTGATGTTTTTAAGTTGCCAGTGAAGTTACTACTATTTGACTCTTGTGTGTTTTGCTCGGAGGAATTGTCATTTCTTCCGTTACCAGTGTCTAGAAGCTAAAAGCTCTTTACCCAACCAAACAGACAAAGTATTGGGGGTGAATGGCTAATGAACAGCCGTCCTTGATAGCGTCTGAACAAATGCCCCTGCTGGGTTTGTTAATGAGTTTAACTTGAGTGCTCAGCCGTTTTCCTGCATCTCGCACATATTAATTTCATGTAAATGGGTTTATGCCAATGGAGACCACTACGGATAGGGATACAACATGCTCAGTGCTCACTACAGCAGCAACATCATACAGACAAAACTAGGGCATGTTTATAAGCTGTCTATAGGAGCGGTTTCCATATGGTGGGTCATTAATGTGGTTCGCAACTTACAGGGAATACACATCGTTATACTGCTTAGATTCACAGACGCACATCCATTCAAGGTCACATTCGTTATGATTATTTTAGAATGAGTCTTTGTTATCATAAAAAAGAAGAAAAAGTACCCCATTTTCAGACCACAAGAGAACAAAATTAAGTGCAATTTGAATGGTTGCAAAGACTGACATCGTTTCTTTTGCAAACAAAATATTCCGACTCATTATGTACAAAACCCAGTAACCCTGTACTTGAGACCTCTACAAACATGTTCTGAAATGCACGGGATTCTTATGATAGTACATAGATAGTAGTTGATGCCTCTTTCTTCTCTAAAATGTTTAAAATGTGCATTCTGTATTTTTTAAATCAAAACCACATATCGTGCCAGAAAATTCAAAACTAGCTTTTACATTAAAGATCCTGTATTATGCTAAATTGATTCTTCTGAGCTTTAAGCCATGTTAGAATGTTGTTACCTCCTCAAAAACATACCTGGAGTAACTGTATGTTTTGTTTCATTCACACATCTCAACTCAAAATACTCTGTTCCACTTTGCGATGTCATGAAGCGGTTTTCAAGTTAACAGCTCCTTTTATCTTGTTCCTGTCTATTTATTTAAGAATGGGAAATTCCAGGGATCAAATCATCCAAATGATTCTAGTAAAGCTGTATGGAGTTTAAAAACATAGTGGAGCACTTCCTGTATTACCTCATAACATCACAAGGAGACAGACTGTTTTCTGTTTGAGAGAAGAACTCAGGCTAGATATGCAGGATTTGTGTTAAACATGTCTGGATAAAACAAAACAAAACACAACTCCGGGTATATTTTTTTTAGTAAATAGTGTAATATAGGCCTTTACCTACACAAATAATCTTCCTCTCATTACTTACCTCAGGCAAAGTCAGAAGAAGTAAGGCATGGTACTTGCTAAATACTTGCCGAGCTATTGTTTACATAGACTTGATGCATAAAATCTTTGTCAGTCCATTGCTTTCACCAACCAACATTGTGTAAAGTTTAATATCCTCATTTATAGATCCCTGTCTCCTTTAGTGCTTGAGTAATTATCACCATGTTCTCCTATAACCCTCACTATTCAAATTGATGTATCTTTTGCTTGCACCACCGTGTGTCTGTCTCTCTTGTAAAGCTTGTAAGCTGTGGACCGGCCTTGGGTCCAGAGCTAAAGATCGATAGCGCAGCCTCAGTGTAGCGCTATAGGCTCTTGATTGGTTTGCTTTACGGGTTTAGGGGGATGAGGACTGCAAGAGAATAGAGCCGTGTTGCTAAATATTACAAGGGTAAGCAGAGATAAAGACTATAAGCCCTGCAGTGCAGCTTTAGCCCAGGAGGGGGTGTGACCAGTCAGCACACTGCGGGTTAATAGGACACAGTTATATAGGTGGGAGGCAGCACATCACAAGTGAGCACACAGCATCGGCAGCAATAGGAAAAAGTCTGTAAATGCCATCGATTGTGAGGCAGCAACCATTAGAGTCTGAACCTGGGCATAAAACTGCAGATAATGGAGTGAGTAATTATCAGTTGTTTTAATAAAGGTCAGATGACTGGAGGGTGTAATTTAACATACTGAAATGGATTGCCTTCAAAACAGTATTTACAGAACAGCTCAAAACAAATGTCAGAGGGGCAAACAGAAGCTTGCAAAACAATGTAGCCTGGTATTACATGACAATTCCTGAACTCAAATGCACAGAAAAAATAAAATATCAACAGTTATACTTTTGAAAATTGAAGAAACTGTGAAGAATTTTTGAAGATCCGTATTATAAAAGTTCTTTAAAGTCGAACTAACCTTTTATTTTTGCTACTAAACTATGTCTATGGTGTTTTAATAGTATTATCACCTGTTCCAAGTAATTTTTTGTCTTTTTTTGTGTGCAAACTAGGTAAATGTGCAACTCACTGATCCACACCGCCAGGATCTACAGCACAGACACTGGAATGTCATTCAGGCTTGAGAATTGTAGTCAGATGGTGACAAAGAGAGGGAAGGTAGTCCACACAGAAGGGGTCTCACTGCCAAAAGGAACAATAGTAGTGAGGACAGTTACAAGTACTTTGGTATTCCACAAGGATATGACAGCCTTGAAGAGGTAACAAGGAACCCAACTACAGCCAAATACCTCCAACACGTAAGGTAAGTCCTACGGAGTCAGCTCAATGGCAAGAACAAGACCCAGGCAATAAACAGCTACGCCCTGCCAGCAATCAGATACCCAGCAGGAATCATGAGCTGGCGAAAGGAGGAGATACAGACTGCAGATGTTATGACACAAAAGCTCCTGACCATGCATTGACGGTGCCATTGCAAATCCAGCGGCCTTTGCTTTTTTCTGTCTTTGAACAGGGTGCCCCTGAAAAGCAGAGTCTGAATGTTCTCCCTGTATCAATAAAGATAAATAAAGTTCTCCAAAGACCTTCAAAAATGTAAACCTATAGTTGAGATAACCACAGGACTAATAAGCAGCTCCATTTATAGTTTCTGCAAAGAATCACTTTAAAGGACATTACTAATGAGGATACTGTGCTGTTAATACGGTGTAGGCCGTGTCAGTATATGTAGACTTCACCAGAACACCCCGAATGTCCTCTGCATAACATGGTCCTCCATTCAAGCCAGAAAAAAATCCATCGAATTCATTTAGTTTACCTCCTCAACATGAATAGATAAGCATTAAACTTACAATGTAGTCTTGCAGTACAGTACTTTAATACATATTCTATTTGTATTCATTGTACTGTAAAGTTTAGGTTTATGTAAATGATTGGTAATGACTGGTTATAATAACACTGCACTTGGACTTTTGACATTTTGTATTGTCTAAAAGATTTGACACACTGAAGCCAAAATGTTCAAGCTGCCTTGAATGTAGGAAAACTACCTCTTAACCCGAGTGTTGATGCAGACAAATATGCCATACTTACCCCCTCCCAAACACTCTCCAGCAGGATTAATGGAGCAGCCTTGGACCCTTTGCTGGACTTTGCTCACTGGCCCGAGGATTCATTTTTGCAGCTTAGCATCAAGATGTGTTGATCGATTTCAGATGCCAATGTTGTCAAGGGCCAAGCTTCGGAGCGGCCTGGCAAATACAAGCGTCTGGACATGTTTATTGATGACAAAATGAGCAATGACCCAGAAAGAGAAGGGCAAGTCTGTTGATATTACAAACTGTGCTATGAATAAAGATAGGCCATTTTAGAGGGACACATCAGTTCTCTGCCATTTCTGAAATGAATAATGTTTTTTGGAATACTTCTGTTGATCCATATACCGTAGTCTCTCAACTATTTCATAAAGTTGTGTTAATGTCACTACAAGGTATACTGTGAAATATTATGATTATGTAATTGTTGTTTAATAGAATATTGTGATTTGTATGGCATTATATTGTAACTGAAAGTAAAGCTGTACATCAAAGATAATTCATCCATTATATAACCTGTGCAATTTAAAGTATAGTACAGTTTTTATACTAGGTTATGGTTTGGATCAGGAACATAAAATTTAAGTAGAATGGCCAAATAAAAATAACACTTAGTATACTTGTAGTTATCGTGCTGTGAAGTACCACTGAGTAAAGTGTAAGAATAACACTTTGAAGAGCTTTCATTATTTAAGTTCATAGCAACAATAAAGAAAATAATAAAGCACTTGATAATACATCTTCCAGCCATAAATAACATCTCTGACTAAATGATGGCAAATCTAGACTTCTACAACAATATGGATAATATCACCTCCAAGTTGTGTATTCACTTGGAGAAAAAACATATTATTCTGGTTCACTAGATATATCGTGTGCGTGACAAGAAAAATATTGTTTCCCTCAAAATTGTTTATGGTGTCTTGCAATAATGGAACTGAATTGGCAGTTTAGTGACTTACAAAGTATTATTTCTGTTATACTATAGGCTCTGTGTGTATAGGGCTGCCCAATTATTCGTGCATCTATTCTTATACTCATGATCATGGTGTCACAAGAAGACTAATAATAATAGGTTACTCAAACATGTGTGAATGAAATAAAACACAGTTCTGAGTACATTTTTATGGGGTAACAACACACTAACATAGCTTAAAGAGTCAATTTTGAGTAATAACAGGACCTTTACAAAGCTATCCATACTGACTCTATCAGTGTTGAGCTAACCTTTTACTGAGCTAAGTAATATTTCGCACATTATTCTCAATGTGGCCAGTTTTTCAAAGGATACTCACAGTGCAGGTAGGAGGGTGTTAATGTTCGTCTCACACTGTACCCTGGCTGGGGCATAGTGGCCCAAGAGCAGAAAGACAATGGATTCAGACAGCCAAAAAGGTCACTGCTCCAGGGAAAATGTCTCGACACATTTCTCCACAAGTGCATCAAAACATCTCCAGAAAACAGCACCGAGCTATACAGGTAAGCATTGTCTTTTCATGATACAGACAGCACCCACCATGGCATCTGCAGCTTTCCGTTTACACCAGTGGTTCTTAACCTGGGTTCGATCGAACCCTAGGGGTTCGGTGAGTCAGTCCCAGGGGTTCGGCGGAGGTCAAGAAAGACACGCACCCGACTCATATGATTCGCGGACTGCGAGCGTCTCCAGACTCCGGCCGTGTCCTAATTCGACAAATGCACCCTTTGCTGTGCCTATCGAACACTGTTCCCTCTAAACTGCGCGTGTGCGCAATTGCGCACTGCTGACACGGTCTCCGCGCACAGAACATTTGTGCTGCGCACAAAAAATCGAACCGGAGTTGAAAATAAAATAAACACACAATTCATTCTGCGCTATTTTCAGTGTGAGTCAGTGAGTGTGACCGGTGACGAGCTCCGGTGACAACAATTATGTGATTCACATACGTATTTGCGCAGCTTATCAACGTCATTGACAGGCGTCCTCATGTCCCGCTCTCAGTGTTTTAGCCGATGTGACCGATGTGGAGTGAAGACTCGCTAATGATGCTAATGATGCTAAATGTTGTTTAATCCCTTAGCGTTCCGACGGCCCGACCTCGGGCAAAGATCCGCGCGTAAAATTACGCGTGCGTAATTGCGTAATTTTACGCACTGTTTTACAGCAGTTTTGCGTTTTAATCATGACGAAACGGACAAAACAAAGAAAGTACGCGACTGAGGACACTGGATGTTTGTACAAGTTAAACAAGAGGCATCTCAGACCTGGAGCGGTTCGTGGAACCGAATGAAGATCTCATGATGGACTCAGGAGCAGAGGGACCTGATGTGCTGATGGACTGGATGAAGTTCCTGATCGGTAAACGGGGTTTATTGTGCTATTGACTTAATTGTGGGTCAAATGTGTATTATGTGTAATCATTAGCATTAGCTAATGCCAATCTGCATTATGTTATATATGCATATATTATTATTATTATTATTATTATTATTATTAATAATAATAATAATAATAATAATAAATTGTATTTATTTATTTTTTACATCTTGGCGCTTGTCCTGTAGACTATAACAACAGCCTTACCAAATCAAAATCAGGTATGCTGACCTGTGGTGCAGCTGCTGCAGACGCGGAGCTCAGAGACATGAGGCAGCACTGGCAGGACCCAAGGACAGCGCCCCTGACACTGACAGGTGTAGACAGTGGTGACAATACAACGGTGCCCTCACAG
This sequence comes from Periophthalmus magnuspinnatus, assembly GCF_009829125.3. Taxonomy (NCBI): domain Eukaryota; kingdom Metazoa; phylum Chordata; class Actinopteri; order Gobiiformes; family Gobiidae; genus Periophthalmus; species Periophthalmus magnuspinnatus. The sequence continues at coordinate 17,705,689 of NC_047134.1, forward strand.
CTGCACAAAGGAGACAGTGTGGGGCAGCCACCCACCAGGACGGAAGGTACAGAGAAAAAAAAACAAAAACCCACCAACTTGTGACATAGAGTAGGCTATGACTATTGGCTCACTAAAAATATCTTAAATTATTCAATTTTTGTCAATTGATAGTCAAAAACGTGTTATGTGGGTAGACTAGTAATACAATAAAACATAGATTTGAGTAGAGTAGAAATTTTATAGAGTAGAAAGTAAAAGATTACTTTCTACTCTATACACCTTATCTAGAATGATTTGGATGACTTCTGTCCTACAATTTCCAATCTCTACTGAACTAAAGATAAAAGGCAGCTATTAACTTGAAAACTACTATTATATGACATCACAAGGTGGAACAGAGCATTTTGAGCTTTGGAGATGTAGACAGAGTAATAAAAAAAAGGTTACTCAAATATGTGTGAATGAAATACATCACAGCTCTAGGTATAATTTTGATGAAGTAACAACATTCTAATATAGCTGAAAGGGTCAGTTCTGCATAATAATAATTTAAAAAGCTGTCCATACTGACTCTATCTGTGTTGAGCTTTCCGTTTCTACATTTTACTGAGGCAAGTAATATTTCACACATTATTCTCAATGTGGCCAGTTTTTCAAAGGATACTCACAGCGCAGGGAGGAGGGTGTTAATGTTCGTCTCACACTGTACCCTGGATGGGGCATAGAGGCCCAAAAGCAGAAAGACAATGGATTCAGACAGCCAAAAAGGTCACTGCTCCAGGGAAAATGTCTCGACACATTTCTCCTCAAGTGCATCAAAACATCTCCAGAAAACAGTACCGAGCTATACAGGTAAGCATTGTCTTTTCATGATACAGACAGCACCCACCATGGCATCTGCAGCTTTCCATTTACACTATAGTCAACACATGGGTGAGTGGAAATGACTTGAAAATTAGGTATACAGGGTCTATTTGTTTGGACAGGTTGTTTGGACATTTTTATTGATATTATTGTTATTATTATTTATTTATGTATATATGTACGTATTTATTCATTTATTTCTACATTAGGAGACGTCATGCGTGAGCCTCTGGCGGTCACGTGATGTTTACATTTGAATTGTCATAGTTAAATACAATATCGAACCGCCCTGACGTTCAGGGCACGGTGGCCGAGCGGTCTACGCACCTTCACCATGCGGGTGCAATATGGGTTTCTAGCCGTACCTCGCCATAGATGAGGACGGGCTCCGCACGAATGAAGCGTGTATGGAGAGACTGGTTTAGAGTACCGGTCTCCCACCAAACCCGCCTCCATTCACCTGATGTGAAATGCTTCGGCATTCAGGGATGGTAGGCTTTTTGCTGCGAGCCACAAGGTTGTGGGTTCAATTCCCGGATGGGTCCCACTCTTTGGGCACTGGATAGCAGGTGGTCACGGCTCATATTCCTTTGCAAATTTGACCTTTTAAATGCGACCGAGGCCACTTACATATCCCACATATATCTAGATGAGAGTCAAATCTAATCTCTTGCAAAGTGAACAAGGCAATTGTTTTATATAAGATGTTTTGTGAATTCTCAAGGCCATTTTCCCGCTCCATCTCTCTTAATGCTTTTTGTACTATTACCTTTCACAAGAAAAGGCGAGAACAAGACAAAGGAAAGAGAGAAATCAACATGATAGATCGACTGTAGACTTCTGTAATTACTTTCAGTTCATTTGTGTTTGAATACAATGACATCAAAACAATGTCTCATCAAGGTAGCAGCATTTAGGCAGAATAACAGAAAGCTGCATGCTATCCGATATTCATTGTCACAGCCAAAGTACTACAGTTAATCAACCGTTATATTGATTATGTATACCGCATAGGCTTTAAAGTCCTCCAACTTCTGCTGTCCAAACTAAAGCCTGCTAGTATAGAAAACCTTTGTCAAGCCAAGTCAAGTCAAATTTATTTATAAAGCACATTTAAAAACAACCACCACTGCCCTAAGTGTTTTTCAAAATCAATATAAAGTGCAAACTTATCAGACAAAACGTGCAAAAATACAATAGAACAAAACAAATACAATACAATATAGTTATTAGATGAATGAAAACAATAGGACAACAGTGCATGATAGGTGATAGGGGAGTGTGACCCAGCGACTGAGATGAAGGCTCAGGTTATGAAAAGGTGGCTGAAAATCTTGTTACACCTGACTAACTTTCCCCACACCGTTCATGACCTCACGCATGGCTGAGCAATGCACCATGGGAGTCCACAGGAGCCAGCGGGGAGGCTAGCTTTTCCAAGGACACGAGACTACACTAGACAAGGTTTCACAGTCTGCAGCCATTCCCTCGTAGTTATATTTTGAGCAAAGTGCGCCGTATCCTTAGATTTCCTCTTACCTCACTTTTGTCTGGTTGGAGAATGTCTTTGTATTGCATCATCAGAAACCTTGAAAAACAGCAGCTTGACTGTTTTGTGTAAGTTCTCTTTGGATAGTAATTTGGCACACCTAATATGGCAGGCACAATTACAATAGAAATTTTATTTAAAAAAAATAAAAATCTAAATTCATGTTTTAAAATTTTGGTGTCTCAGCTGAACCAATATTATCAAATTGCTGTAAAATGCTTTTCGATTTTTCACATAATGCTATTTTCATTCAGCTACAAACTCCTGTACAGGGATTTTCAATTTGCTCGTTCCGTTCCACACCTCTGTCAGAATGGCCAATAGGGCACATTTTTTGCCTATTGAGTAGAATGTGCTAGTCTACCTCTGCGCTGCAGTCTAAATGCTCATTGATGTGCTGTCTCTTAGATCCACTTAACCATGCTCCTTTTTCTTTTTTCCACAAAAAAATTAGTCAGATATTTTCATGAAAACAGGCCTTTCACGATAACATATTTTGAAGTACAATATATTGCTGAAGAAAATATATAGATGATGAACAGTAATACTGGATTTATACCACTGACACAGTAACCCTAAAGCAGGATTTCCCAACGAAACTATTCCATATCTAGAGTTTTGTTAATGAACATGAGCTGTAATAAATACATGAAATACTTAATTAGTCATAGAAGCTATTTATTCGACCTTCTGCTCACATCTTATCGTAGTACAGAAAAATTACAAAAGTTTCCCACTAGCACAAAGACAAAGTACCATCCATGATAAATATTAAAATAGTTGTCCTATCTAGCATGTATTAAACAATAAGTTAATATAGTAATTATCATGACAGGCCTACATTCAGCTTTCTAACAAAAACATTATAAAAACAGCATGCCTTTTGGTGAAAATTTTGTCTTCCTGTCATTAATGCACTATGGAGAACGCTCCTTGATTGTTCCACAGTATTCCATTCAACTTATCCATCTCCATGGAGCAGGTTGCCTCATTAAGCAGATCTACGGATAAGCAACCTCCCAGAAGTAAGAATACATGTTTTATTTGTGTATTTTTGAGAAATACATACATCTGTACTGAAATAAAAGCTGGACTGATATTTTGCCATAATGCCATACTGTGGAACATTCCTGGAATTAACAATACCAGCTCCACGACGACGAGCAGCTGACCAGAAAAGTTACATTGTGCACCTTTAACACCCATTAGCCTTGCGTTTGACCCGTCTCTCTGCCTCCCTGCTTATGTTCCCCTGCCTGCTTTAACGTTGATCTCTTTGTAGCCAAATCCCTTGGAGCTCCACAGTCTACAGCCTTAGTCCTCCCATGGCTACTTCCTGATCCTTTGTTGACCTCCAGACTGCACATTCCTTAAGTGGGACTTATTTGATACTGGTTCTCCTCAGCCCATTGAACCAGCTCACCCATTTGGCATTTTAAACAGCTCAATGACTGTGTATGTGAGTGTGTGTGTGGTGCAGTTTGAGTTCAATACTGAAATATCAATAACAACCAGTAGGCTTTCAGTTAAGGCTGACCTTTGAAATGGCACCATAATTCGATAGTTTGAAGCTTAAACATTACAGTCAATAGAATTTTTGAGAAAGGATAAACAACCGTGTGTCCTGCAACTTTTCCCTGCTCAGGACATTCAAGAACAGAAGCTCGGTTGAAACAAATAACAAACCTGTTTTTTTAATTTTTCAATTTTTGTTATGTCAGAGCAGCATGGTCAAATTGATAAAGGAACGTTTAAACTAAAACCAAGCAAAAGTAATAATAACAAGTAAGATTGACTTGCATTTGTGTTTTTTCTGTTTCAAAATGTAATGTCTGTTTTTTTTTTTCTTTTAGTGTTACCAAGCCATAAAGAACTACTACTACAAATAGTCAACACTGAGGTATGTATTTCATGAATATATTCAAATTACCCTCGCAATACAAGGACTCCACAGCATATTTTTCCATTACAGATGATTATAGGCTGCAGTTCTACCAAACCATAATTCTCACTTTTTCATTGTGGAAAAATTACACTTTTCATTTTAAGAAAGGCGCTACTATTAGCTCTTTGAAATGCAGATCAGTTTTATGCTTTTATGCTGGTACCTGCTATACCGTTATGGGGAATGTATTATTATAGCACATCTTAAATCTAAGGTTTTCAGCAGCTAATCCCTTTATATTTCCATCATTGCAATTCTCATCTGGCTTTGAGCAAGCTTAAGGTGCAATTTACAGAGCAGTGTCCTGGAACTTTCTTCTATGTCTTGAGCAAGGTTCGTGGTCAGTAGTACCTAGCTGGAGGATTAGTTCAGTATCCTTTTTTGGGATAAGAAATGCCTTCATTTCATTGATTATTTGAACAATATTTACATCTGTGCGCAACCGGTCTCATATCAGAGTAACGCTATTGATCACATGAAAAGGTCAACTGATTCGCTTCACTTTGTCAACACAAACCCACATCAGGTAAATGTCAGAGACTACTGTGAAGTCTAGGCATTAAACCAATGAAGGAAAATGAGCAGCCAGCTGGACGAGTTGGCTTACTTACAGAACACAACATTATTTGAGAATGGAATCGGGTTACGGATAGATTACAATTTGCTACAGCATATGCAAATTTTGTTGATTAAACATGTAATATTGCATTGCCTATACGAGATTCCCTAACTCTGCCCCATAAATTTTGCTATGGGGCGGAGTTTATCATTCTGTTTTCCATTTTTAAGCAAGTACGTTATTTATTTTTGCCCTACATATTATTTCACTATCAGATTAAAGTTAGGAATAGGTTTGGGTTTAGGAACAGTTCCGTTGGCTAAGTTAGGGTTTTATGCGCCAGTATGAAAAACAAATCACTCTCTAATTCTTTTGTGCCTTCTGCCAGTGCCTTTTAAAGTCATTTGCATTTGAACATATTATTGTATTGTGGGATCAACTTGATGAGTTCCAGCTGTAAACTGTAACGGACTGTAGACCTGTCACGATAACACATTTTGAAGTGTAATATATTGCTGAAGTAAATATAAATGATAAACGATAATATTGAAACTAATTAATGCCACTGACACAATAACCCAAGAGAGACACAATAACCTCCAAAAAATATCATTCCATCTTTCATATATTGAATGATAAGTCGATATAGTAATTATCGTGACAGGTCTAATGGACTGTATACGTTTATGTCCTTCTGAGAACTGCTCTGAGAATGGTGCAAATGGATTGCCCTCTGGGATTAATAAAGATTTCTGAATCTGAATAGTCCCACGCTGTAATTAAATGCTGTACATTTGCACATTTAGAGAGTCCTATACCTATATTTCAGTATATAGATTCTATCCATTGGCACAGTGTACAGATGACATTGTATTAGGATTCCTGCTTTCCCGTCTAACCAAATAACCTTACTCTTATCTGAAAGTCCATCTCTGTCCTGACAGCTCTTCCTTTCATCTGTCTCTCTGTGTAGATCTTATCCTTTGTTTTTGGACTCTGGAAAGCGCTTGAAGTGATGCCTCAGGGTTAAAACACAGGATTGCAGAGCCCTAACTCACCGGAGAGCCTGTACCGTGCCAGTGTTTGGGGGTGGATCGCAGCTGGAGGCGCGTGCTTTCTGTGGTCAGATGCCACACACCTGCTCCTCAGAGGCAGGCAGATGAAAAGAGACCAGAGAGAGGACAACGGTAGGGCCCAAAACATGCTGTGGCTTTTGTTCCACATTAGAAGTCCTGTGATGTAACTCTCAGACACAGAGGAGCTATTTCACTTTGAGGGTTAGGGAAATTATCTAATTGCGATTTTTCAAGCATAGCCATTTGCGATTTATGTTTTAATAATAGCATTCTGTTCAAAGTCCCAGCAGAATTAACAGATAGAATGAAATATGACAAACTAATAAAAGAGTCATATCACAGAACATTTGTACAGCATTAAACTGCAGGGTTAGCCATTTTCGTGCAGATTGAGAGGAAATTATGGTACTTCACAAATGGCAGCCTGTACAGTTTGCTAATTGCATCGCTTCAAATTGCGATTTGATTACAATTAATCTTGCATTCCTAATGACGACCTTTCCATTTTTATGTTTTATTTACTTATTTATCCAGACTTGCAACAGACAGGGAAACTGCCTGGCTAGACAAATTCAATTACAGATATTGTAAAACGTGAAGCACAAAATGCAGCATTTTCTTATAATTAACCATTATTGCTAAGAACTTTTATATTTCATTATAGCAAATCAGTGAAGGGCATTTATTTGTGAGCCAGAGAAATTAAATTGCTTGAATTGGGCCTTTCAGTGCTTTTTGAGTGCAGCCACAGAAGGATTATTGGTTTGTAAGTTTCATTTGAGTCAAGTGTAGCCAGGCAAATAGACAAAAATAGTTCTTGAGGCTGGCAATAAAATCTTCAGTGAACATTCCACTATAATATTTCAGAACAGCCCAAGGCCATGTGAATAATGTTTTTGTAGCTGTTGTTACATTAAAGTCACTGTACCTTTTAAAAATGTGAAAAACACAACAAATTCAGAAACATTTGCACTGGACCAAAGCTATTCTTTACTTACCTTATGCATTCCACCCATCCTAATTATTACACTGTGATAATGATGAGTTTCTAAGTGTTTTTAACACTCTCAGAGAATCCAGAGTTTTACTGTGACAGTGAAGCTAACAACAATTAGTATGCGCACTTCTTGATTACCCCTCCCCGAACCGCCACCTTAACATGGTGGAGGGGTTTGAGCACCCGAATGATCCTGGGAGCTATGTTGTCGGGGGCTTCATGCCCCTGGTAGGGTCACCCATGGCAAACAGGTCCTGGGAGATGGGTCTGACTAAGAGCGGTTCAGAAGTCCCCCATGAAGAGACAAACAACAAGGCAAGCTACGTCGCTCGGACTGGCGTTACCGGGGCCCCACCCTGGAGCCAGGCCTGGGGTGGGTGCTCGGCAGCGAGCGCCTGGTGGCCGGGCCTTTCCCCACGGGGCCCGGCCGGGCCCAGCCCGAAGGAACGACGTGGGGCCATCCTCCCGTGGACTCACCACCTGTGAGAGGAGCCATGAGGGGCGGGTGCGGAGAGATCTGGGCGGCAGTCGAAGGCGGGGACCTCGACGACCGGATCATGGAGACTAGCTCTGGGGACATGGAATGGACTAGCTCTGGGGACATGGAATGTCACCTCACTGGGGGGGAAGGAGCCTGAGCTTGTGTGGGAGGTTGAGCATTACCGGCTAGATATAGTCGGCCTCACCTCCACGCACAGCTTGGGCTCTGGAACCCAACTTCTTGAGAGGGGTTGGACTCTCCATTTCTCTGGCATTGCCCGTGGGGAGCGGCGGCGAGCTGGTGTGGGCTTGCTCATTGCCCCACAGCTCAGCCGCTGCGTGTTGGGGTTCACTCCAGTGAACAAGAGGGTCGTGTCCCTGCGCCTTCGGGTCGGGGACAGGTCTCTCACTGTTGTGTCGGCCTACGGGCCAAGCAGCAGTGCGGAGTACCCGGCCTTCTTGGAGTCCCTGGGAGGGGTACTAGACAGTGCACCAACCGGGGACTCCGTTGTTCTCCTGGGGGACTTCAACACCCATGTGGGTAACGACAGTGACACTTGGAGGGGCGTGATTGGGAGGAATGGCCTCCCTGATCTGAACCCTTGCGGTGTTTTGTTATTGGACTTCTGTGCTAGTCACAGTTTGTCCATAACAAACACCATGTTCGAGCACAAGGGTGTCCATCGGTGCACGTGGCACCAGGACACAGGTCGGAGGTCGATGATCGACTTTGTTGTCGTGTCATCTGACCTCCGACCGCGTGTCTTGGACACTCGGGTGAAGAGAGGGGCTGAGCTGTCAACTGATCACCACCTGGTGGTGAGTTGCATCCGCTGGCGGAGGAGGAAGCCGGACAGACCTGGCAGGCCCAAGCGCATTGTGAGGGTCTGCTGGGAACGTCTGGCGGAGCCCTCTGTCAGGGGGGTCTTCAACTCCCACCTCCGGGAGAGCTTCTCCCTGATCCCGGGGGAGGTTGGAGACATGGACTCCGAGTGGGCCATGTTCTCCACCTCTATTGTCGATGCAGCTGCTCGTAGCTGTGGTCGTAAGGTCTGTGGTGCTTGTCGCGGCGGCAATCCCCGAACCCGGTGGTGGACACCGGAAGTAAGGGATGCCGTCAAGCTGAAGAAGGAGTCCTATCGAGCCTTGTTGGCTCGTGGGACTCCTGAGGCAGCTGACGAGTACCGGCGGGCCAAGCGTGCCGCAGCTCGGGCAGTCACAGAGGCAAAAACTCGGGGTTGGGAGGAGTTCGGGGAGGCCATGGAGGAGGACTATCGGACGGCCTCAAAGAGATTCTGGCAAACCGTCCGACGCCTCAGGAGGGGGAAGCAGTGCTTCACCAACACTGTTTACAGTGCGGGTGGAGAGCTGCTGACCTCGACTGGGGATGTTGTCGGGCGGTGGAAGGAATACTTTGAGGATTTCCTCAATCCCACTGTCACGTCTTCCGAGGACGAAGCAGAAACTGGGGACCCAGAGGCGGACTCGTCCATCACCCTGGCTGAAGTCACTGAGGTGGTTGGCAAGCTCCTCGGTGGCAAGGCTCCAGGGGTGGACGAGATCCGTCCTGAGTACCTCAAGTCTCTGGATGTTGTGGGACTGTCTTGGCTGACACGTCTCTGCAACATCGCGTGGCGGTCGGGGACAGTACCTGTGGAATGGCAGACCGGGGTGGTGGTCCCTCTGTATAAGAAGGGGGACCGGAGGGTGTGTTCCAATTACAGGGGAATCACACTCCTCAGCCTTCCCGGTAAGGTCTATTCCAGGGTACTGGAGAGGAGAATCCGACCGATAGTCGAACCTCGGATTCAGGAGGAGCAGTGTGGTTTTCGTCCTGGTCGTGGAACACTGGACCAGCTCTATACTCTCCATCGGGTCCTCGAGGGCTCATGGGAGTTTGCCCAACCAGTCCACATGTGTTTTGTGGATCTGGAGAAGGCATTCGACCGTGTCCCTCGTGGTGTCCTTTGGGGGGTGCTCTGGGAGTAATGGGTCCGGGGCTCTTTGCTAAGGGCTGTCTGGTCCCTGTATGACCGGAGCAGGAGCTGTGTTCGCATTTCCGGCAGTAAGTCAGACCTGTTCCCGGTGCATGTTGGACTCCGCCAGGGCTGCCCTTTGTCACCGGTTCTGTTCATTATATTTATGGACAGAATTTCTAGGCGCAGCCAGGGGCCGGTTGGGGTCTGGTTTGGGAACCACAGGATTTCATCTCTGCTGTTTGCAGATGATGTTGTCCTGATGGCTTCTTCGAGCCAGGACCTGCAACAGGCACTGGGGCGGTTTGCAGCCGAGTGTGAAGCAGCTGGGATGAGAATCAGCTCCTCCAAATCTGAGGCCATGGTTCTCGACCGGAAAAAGGTGGTTTGCTCTCTCCGGGTGGGTGGTGAGTCTCTGCTCCTAGTGGAGGAGTTCAAGTATCTCGGGGTCTTGTTCACGAGTGAGGGAAGGATGGAGCAGGAGATTGACAGGCGGATCGGTGCAGCGTCTGCAGTGATGCGGTCACTGTATCGGTCCGTTGTGGTGAAGAAGGAGCTGAGCCCAAAGGCGAAGCTCTCGATTTACCGGTCAATCTACGTTCGGTAATGACCGAAAGGACAAGGTCGCGGATACAAGCGGCTGAAATGGGCTTCCTCCGCAGGGTGGCCGGGCGCACCCTTAGGGATAGGGTGAGGAGCTCGGTCACACGGGAGGAGCTCAGAGTAGAGCCGCTGCTCCTACACGTTGAGAGGAACCAGTTGAGGTGGCTCGGGCATCTGCTCAGGATGCCTCCTGGACGCCTCCCTAGGCAGGTGTTCTGGGCATGTCCCACCGGGAGGAGGCCCCGGGGAAGACCCAGGACATGTCTCTCGGCTGGCCTGAGAACGCCTTGGGGTCCCACCGGAGGAGCTGGAGGACGTGTCCAGGGTGAGGGAAGTCTGGGAGTCCCTGCTTAGACTGCTGCCCCCGCGACCCGGCCCCGGATAAGCGGAAGAAAATGGATGGATGGATGGATGGATGGACTTCTTGATTATTGGACAATAAAATAATTTCTAATAATATGCAGACAGCACGCAGCACAACTTATTTTGACCTTGAGAGCCGCTTTTGCAATGTATCTGTACTGGAACAAGATACATTTTGTGAAACATATGTCAGCAATCTTTCATCTTTGCCATCTTAGACCCCACAAACAATCGAGACAGCCTGACTGCTCTAGTGGGATCTACAGTAAATAAGACATAATCATATAAAAAATATATCACAAATCCAAATGCTCTTCCCCATCAGTCTCTTACCTCTGTCGACTTGTTGAGAAGAGTAGTCTTTGGAGGATGAGCCATAACCAAAGCCATTGTGATATAGTGGTATTTTCACATGTGGTTCACCCTCCCCTCTCTCCACAGAGCCATGAGCTCAATGTAAGCCCTTCTCCAGCACGAAGCCAAGCGCTCCACTGATGCCAAGCTGAGTCCCTTAATAACCCCACCGCCTCGGAGCCAGGCCTGCTGTGATGGTGGGCCCGGGCGAGGCATGCGGTCCTGCGCTGGCTCACAGTACCAGAGGTGCACTGGCAGATTTGTGCTAGACATGCTCCTGTGGTGAGGGAAACTTTCAGGACATGGCCAATGGCAGGGAATTACAGAGTGCAATGATTATAATGATACTTTGGGGTTTGTCTGATCAAACTCAGCAGCGAGCAAAAGGCTGTGGGTGATTCATGGTACTACAGATGGAAGAAATTTGGTGTTCTGTGAGTGGCCATGTATGTCAATTACTCATCAGAAAGTCAAGCTGTTTAGAGTTTTAGTTCAGAATCAGTCAGGGACTTTATAAAGCATAGAAGTACTTTTAGTTTCCATGTTTCCTGAGAATTCCAAGAGATGCACATTGTATTGCAGTCAAATCAAAAACACAATTTGAATTGGCACAATAGCCAAAAATGTATGTTTCTTGGTAATAGAATATTCACTATAAAAATCTATTATGGGATAATGGTTTACCCTAAAGTTATAACCTTTACAAATGTGCACTGTGAACTGAATCCTAATTTGAAAACCTATTTTGCAAATGTAAACACAACCATTATACTTGGTCAGGAAAGTTACGATTAGATCTATTTCCAATATCCTGCAGCTCTATTCCCAAGTACATTTTGGTACGTTTTAAGCTGTGCATGATTGGAAATGACCGTAATGTCCTGTTCCACTTTATACTGTTTCATATTATTTGTAGCAGCAGGAGCCCATGTTGACAGTATAACCAACCCTCTGTTGAAAGATTTTTCAGACTACAGTTTGAACAACTTTCAGCCTAAATGTGAACTTTTTTTTGCTTCTAGCTCATAATCCACAAATCATGCAGAGTATCTAGACAAATATCCCCAGGGCCTGTCACAATAACAATCACATGAAGTGTGATATGTTGCTGAAGAATATATAAGCAATAAATGGTAATACTGAAATAAATGTATACCACACATGACCAAAAAGCAGATTCAAAATGTAGTTAATAAATAGCAGAGTGAAACAGTAGTAGTAGTAGTTAGGATACATGAGTCATAGAAGTTATTAATTCAACCCTCTTCAGATAAAATTTAATTGCAGTACAAAAAAAGAATAAAAACTCCCCCACTAGTACCAAGAAAAAGTACCCACGATAAATATTGATCCCAAAATGATTATTTCATCTTTCACATATTGAACGATAAGTCAATATAGTGATTATTAAAGCCTATGCACTTTCTATATGGAGATGATAAAGTGTAGCTGAACTTAAATCCTTGCCTACTGAACTTTAATCTTTACCATCTTACTTACCATCCCTAGGCCTTACTCACAGATCTTGTAAATTCTTGACAGAAAATGGTATTACCGCTCTCAGACCTGCACTCTCTAATTTCTTATACAATGAACTGAAGATCTCTTTTTTGACAAAATATAAAACCTTGCTCATAAACTCCAGTTCTCTTATGCACTGATATATGTGTGCGTTTGTTGTCTGGTACCAGTAGCTCACTTGCGTAGACACCACCTGACTTTCACTCTCCTCTATTTCCACCCAGGCAGGAGAAGGTAACCGAGTGATGGATGAGGCATGCGGGGGCCGTGGACTTGTCTCTCCCTTTCCTCTCCCCCTTCGTCTCTCCCTTCCTCTCCCCCTCCTGTCCCCCTCCCCTGAGTGTGATCTGACCCAGGCAGAGTGTGAAGGCTCCACAGCTCTGAGCACTGACCACGGCCAAGCAGCAGCAAAACAGCCCATGGACAGTGCATTATCTGTAAGTAAGAAACCATTACTGTAAGTATGTGTAAGTACATTCATTTAACCTCTTGGCAGCCCCTGAGAGGTGCATAGTTTTAGCCAATGGAAAGATGAAAAATGCTGTACACATCAAAACATGTTCTTACTGTGGCAATAGTTTATCCTCCCATATTCACTTTGGCTTTAGGCCCAATCCTATTGTGAAAAATATCATCTTATATCTTTCATTATGCAAATTAGTGTAAGGTGAGACATTTCTTTGCTGGGGCTGTATTACAAAGCTTAATGTTTATTGTTACGTTTTATTTTGTTCCCTCTTTAAAAATAATGACCTCTTAAGTAGGCCAGACGAGTTTATTTGTATAGCACAGTTCATACACAAAGTAATTCAAATTGCTTTACAGAATAAGAAAGACATTAAAATCACAATACAAACTAATCAAAACTCATAAATAATCATTGGTCATAATCACAGGTTTTAGCTTCATAAAAAACGCTGAAACTCTGATTCCCCATGTTTAGACCTGACTCTGGGCACCAGCCCTGAAGTCCTTAGAGCAGAGGTGCCCAAACTTTTTTTTATCGAGGGCCACATCTCAAAACATTCGAGGCGGAGGGCCACAGACCAGTGATCAATGCAGCGCGGTTCTTTAAACGCAGCTTTGACGGAGCCACTGCATATTAATAAGTCTTGAAATACATTAATTTTAGGTCTCTATTACAATGCAATGTGATGTTTGAGGTTATAGTGGTAGAAATAGTTTAATTTGCTGTTAAAAGTACTGCTTATGATCAATTGGGCCAGTTCAGCAGGAGGCTTGGGGCAGATAAAAATTGGTCTGAGGGCCACATTTGGCCCCCGGGCCTTAGTTTGGACACCCCTGCCTTAGAGTGTGAGATGGTTCATATGGCACTAACATGTCAGAGATGTATTTTGCTGCTAGGCCACAGAGAGACTTGTTCACAAGCAGAGTTGTTTTAAAGTCTATTCTTTGAGCCACAGGAGCCAGTGCACAGGACTTATGTGCTCGTACTTCCTGGTTCTAGTCAGGACCCAAGCAGCAGCATTGGATGTACTGCAGCGGTCTTACTGCTTATGTTTCAGAAATACTCCTTTTTCTTTTTAAAACACCCTTGACCTTTGTACAAATTACTAAAACATTTATATGTGCACTACTTCACAGAGCAAGATTGTATCAGCAAAGGGGAGTTATAGTCTTAGTTTAGTTAAATTTGTGTTATATTTTATTTTGACACATACTAGTAAATTAATACGTGTACATTAATTTATCTGTTGTCAGTTGTCCAGTATTAAACGTTTTGTTATGTTATGCCGCTGTATCCAGTATTCTTGAAAGAGGGGGTATTTTGCTAAATTGATTTTTTTGAGCGTTCTACCATGTTATAACTTTGTTTCCTCATCCAAAACATGCCTGAAGAGGCTTTAGATGTCATCCATGCATGTTTCAGTAATCTCTCTCCCTATTCTAATGCATTACGGTTAGCTGTAAGATTCTATCCACGGCTCAGCTCACAAGCCCGTCCAAATGCTATGCTCCCAAATGAAATTCCCCATAAATATACCAAAGCATGATACAAAACTCTACACAACAACTTGACAAACCTGATGCAGTGTCATTGTGTCAGTTAATATGTTGTTTTTGGTGAATATAGCATTTTCAAAACAATAAAAGGTAACATGGTGATCTGAATATGTTAGCAGTCACTACTCAATAGAAGTACTGTACCCGCTCTTTAAGCTAAGTATGTCTGCCAGTGCTCCTTTAGTGTTGGACAGGGTCAAAACTGGCAGTGTTTAGTGTTTGCATTTGCTAATTCAGTATTGTTACACAGTGTGCATCTTTTCATTTCCCGAGCCTGAGATAAACAGTGCTTTTCTTTAGGGGAAAGAGACTATCCCTACAGGTTTTATAGGTGTCTTTTAATTAAGCATTAATGAAGACAGAGAGGAAATGGTTTCACTGATCAATTGTTCACATAATGAGACCAGGGATTTTCTAGTCAGGAGCAGAAAAGAGGCAGAGAGCACATTCAGGCAGACAAGTGCTCTAGGTATTAGCAGACTATTCTTTATAATGTCAATGTCCAGTTTATTCTATAAGATAATTCTACCAGGCATTACAGGGTTTATATTAATTCAAAATGACGTTACGGACATACAAACATTTACTGAACTTTTAGCGCAAAAGATCGTTTGTTTTGACTCCTTTTTATTAATCTTGCTATAATATTAATCAAAGGGACTGCATGCCATATTTTGAAGTGTGGTAGTACAGTTATTCATTATATATTGTGCTTACTGTTGTGCCAGAAGTGAGTAAATGGGTGTATGCTGCCACCTGCTGTCAAAGAACGTAAGACAAAAGAACACCAGAAAGTAGAACTACTGTGGAGATAATACAAAATGAGATTCAGTTGTGTGTTGACTTTATCACCACATGGCTAAGTTACTAATTTGGATATTTATGGCTTATGCGTTTCAGAAAACTTTTTATCGTTATAATTTGTGCATGATTTGTAGTTGCTGGGTGCAGAATTTAATATATATCTTGCTTTAGTTTGTCAGCACTTCTGTATGTGTAACCTGTAAACATCAGTGTTTTCTGAAATGCAAATTACATCTAGTTCTCATGAATGTTGAAACAGACACCCTATTTTCTTATATTTTACTTATTATGCTTACTCTTGGTTTCCCTGTTTGATAAAATTATTCAGTTAAAATAGTTGAAAACTGAACACTTTTCAAGCATGTGTTGCATCCCATTTTATAAGCGAGTAAATGTAGTAACCATTTCAAGCACTAGAGGACAGTCTTTACTCACAATAAAATCATCAGCTGTATGGAGTTTATTTGGGGATGAATTTAAACAAGTAAATCGATCTTTTACTGTAATGATTACACTCTGGATGCACAATTGTTATAATTATTAGACATAAAGATAATATGCTGCTTTTGTATATGCCTCCATTCAGAGATAAAATGGTTTATTCATGCAGTTAAGGTAAAAAAAAAGTGGGAACCTGTTTGTTTGAAGAAAAAAGCTGAGAAATATATCTAATTATATTTTGACAGAAGTCCTCAACTTCAAACATAGTGATGCAAGGGTTGATGCATATGTTTCTGTCGGCCCTAAAGTATCTGATTCCAATTTGTGGCAGAAAGCTTTTGTGTCCATGATACAACTACGGTAGATCATTTACACAATACTGTATTGATGTTACAGAAAGAACAATATGCCATCTGTAGAATCCATTGTTTAAATTTGAGGTCTTTGAGTATCCTCATCTGGCCTGTTTCTATAAGCCTGCACATGTTATAGCTTCAACTCCATATGAAATCAAGAGAGGGCAGTATCCCAATTTATTACCTCTACTGCTTCGCCAACATCATGCTGTGTATTGGCTGAGGTTTGCTGGCTTATTTATAGTACACTTCTCTACTCATAGGCAATAAAATAAGAAAAACATGTTCTGTTCCAATTTTAAGGTTTCAATTTTCCATAAAGGTTTGCTCAAGTATCATATAAGCGTTGATGGATTATGGTTGTTTGCTAGATAAATGAACTTTTGTGTTTTTTGGTGTGTACATCTATCAGAAAGTTCTTTAGTTTAGGCAGGGTTAGAGTAAGGACAAGGATTTTTTTTTTTAGAATTTCAATATATATTTTTTTAGGGAAACATTGTGGAAAGATTTACAAATAAACAATACACAACCACTGAGTCTGACACCAGAAACCACACTCATCTCAGAATCAGGAAGTGGAAACTCTGAGGAGCCTTTTGTGTGTCTGTGTATGTGTCTGTGTGTGTCAGAGAGAGAGAGGAAGTAGTCGAGACAAACATGTGATCTGACAAATTCATTCACAAACAAAAGTTTATTATGATGATCTACAGATACAAAGACAAATTAGCAGGATACATGAGATAAACATAACATTCAAAAACAGAAAAATGCACCATAATATTAGTTTATTATGAACGATTTAGCAGTCAGTCTTTTAGTAGTCAGATATTGTGATACATTTGATAGCAGGGTTACACTCATAGACTTTATAAAGAAGTGAAGGAGTGTGATTTCACTAATACCATTTGGCTCCAGTCAAATGAAGCACATCGAAGCTAACAGTTATAGGGGCCAGGTTGGAGCCAAGTTGCATATTAGGAATTACAACCTGCATGTCTCATAGTAAACAAAGAGCCAATACAGAGCGAGGCTGTTGAAGGTAACATCCCTTCTCCCCCGCACCGCTGGTTTAGCAGGGAGCGGGCGCTTAGCAATGCTGTCAGTCAAACTTGTTGCTAACGCTAGCGGGAGTGACCTCTGAGCAAGAAGACGCTTGATTTGTCTGTTATTAATCTTCATATCTTGAGGTATGAACACAATAGCCAAATAAAAATCATGTAAGATAATGTAGAGCGAGTCAATACAGACGTTTTAACACCAAAATGACAGCAGCAGTTACGAAGAGAGGGCGACAGTAGTAAAGGAAAGTGAACTGGAGCCAGAGTCGATGGAGCTGGAAGTGCGCCCAAGCTCACTTCCTATTTGGAACGTGGCGGCTAGCGGGTTAGCGAGTTGTCCATTTATATATATACAGTCTATGCTGCTGAGCTGAAAAAGATATTTATTACTCAGTACAGAATTCTCCATTGTCTATATTCAAATAATATGTTTGGATAGTTTTAATATAGTGTTTCTTTTCATGAGTTTTAATGTTCACTTCTAAGTCAAAGTAGAACTTCATGTGCGCTAAAGATTCATGACAAAAAATCCAGACAGTATCACCACTGTCAGATCCTCTCCAAATATGGTTTTCTAAACTTTAATAATCTGTTAATATATGCAAACATCTGTCTACTTTTTAAAATTATTCATGGTATTGCTACTCCTCTAAGAAGGTTTGTCTCACTGAGCTCAGAAAAAACAACTCGAGTCACTAGAGCAACCTCTAGAGGAGAGTGCAGCGTTCCAAAACGTAGGACTTCTTTTGCTAAATCGGCTTTCTCGATTGTTGCTGTGAGTCAGTGGAATAGTTTGCCAAATGAGATTATTGAATGTACAAGTTTTCAAAGGTTTGCACAGGTGACAAAGGAATGGCTAATATCAAAGCAAATTTGCACTCATTAGTGAATGTGTATGAAAGAAAGAGTATTTGCATATTTGAAGCTCAGTGTTTGTGTGTGTGAATAATTTGGTATGGAAGTGTGTGTGTGAGCTGAATGTTTTTAGAAATGTCGTATTTGAATGTGAGATGTGTTGTATTTGATATATGTATCATAGATTTACAGGTTTCTCATCCATCTACACCAAACTTATTTTAACTAAACATCAGCCTGTCCAGGTGGAAATTAGTATTTATGCTATAACCTGGCACCAGACATCTCTCCTGTTTTTTAAGGTCAATGTAATGTTGTGCACTGTCCCTGTTTCAAATAAAAGCATACCATACCATCTTATTTACCACAAGAACCATCCAGAGAGAAAAGACTTTAGGTAAGACATTGACCCTTGTAATATCGCTATTATTGAGTCATGAAACAGTCCCATTAAAAGTTGACAAACAATATATACAAGCAAGTAATTAGCACTATCCATTAAGAATGAAATCTAATTAACTCATCTTATCTCAGTGGTGTTACAGACTAAACCAGCAGATAAACATGATAAACATATCCTCTGACAGAAGAATAGTTGCTATATTTATCTGTAATTTGATGTACTGTTACAAATTCCATGTTTTAGTTGTATTTATGTATTTTTTGTGTACCTAATGAATGATTTACCTACTCAGCAGTCAGCACCTCTGTCAGTGAGCAAAGGACAGCACATAAAGCTACCACAGGCCCTCACTACACCAATACCAGCTGCAGAATGTGTTCAGCTTCCCACAATCCACTGCTGCTCTATTACTAAACCAGGACTAAACTCAAACTATCCAAGAGCTAAACCAGTTCTGAACCACGGACTAAATTTAAACAATGTTGGTCTTATATTTTTGATTCATTACAGTGTAGACAAAGTACAGTGAAAGTCTAATTTCAAATACCAAATGTAACATGAGATACATAAGGGATATGCGTGGTCAACTCTGTATTGTTTTGTGAGGTTCTTGGCAATACCCAGGCTTATATTTGATATCCTGTATTTTGTGGAGCCCTGCAGCCCACTCCCATTCCAGTCTTTTAAAGCGCTGGTGGGCAGTCATCAGCTACAGAGCCAGATTTACGGCGGCCTGTAGCCCCTAGCCCGGACAGTTATAGATCCTTTTACCTTTCAAGAGCAATTTCACCGCAAATAGGATTAAAACTAATGGCGTTTGACATCGGCAGGTCCAGCGCATTGAATCCGTCGAGGTTTATCGCGCTGACATTTGAAAAGGTTGGCCTGTGTGCAGTGGGCTGCTAAGAGATGCAGAGCTGGGTGACATATAGAGCACCCAAGGGACCCACGCTTTTATGGTCAACTGTGAAGAGAATGCTCCCCTTTATTCTGTGTCCTGCTCCTCCAACCTGTTCCATTACAGTAACTTTTATAGACATTCAACGCCAAAGATTGCAAATCATAATACTCCTGTGCACATTTTGTAGTCTGTGGGTTTTTGCTTTTTGTTTTGTTGGATTGGGCCCCGTGGTGTAATCATGCACAGGATATGTAAAGCGTTACTGTCTGGGAAATTGTACTCATTATCTCAGTCGTGGGCATAGCAGTACTCCTCCGTGTGATCTGTTTACTTCATGAAGGTAAATTAATCCACAGAATGATTTTCTTCCTCTACACCGTTTAATTTCAATTTGTATAAACAAGACTCTTCAAGGTCAGTAAATGAAGCCGCGTGTGGGGACTGTGAATGGAGTCTGTTGCCTCCGGGATCTGGAGCTATTAAAATGGGCTCGTTCAGTACAGTGCTTGACCTGAATTATAATTTTAGCAGCGGCTTGCTTCACGCTATGAGTTTGCTCCTCTTCCGACCCTAGAAAACTGGCTGTTTATTTGACCATATGTTCGTAAAGCTAGAAAGACAGTGGCACGTATGTGTGGGTCAGGAGGGGCAAAACTATACTGAATTATTGAATGTAAATGATAGTAGTTGCTGTTACAACCACAATCACTGCAACTGCTACTAGTACTACAGTGTTTCTGATATTTTTAACAACTCTATAGATTTGTTAAAAGTATCAGTAATCAGATACTAATCAATACTAAAACTACAAGCGAAACTAGGTACTCATTTGAACAAGTGTTGATTCTAAAATTGTAATATTGTCACAACACTAATACTTTGACAACTACATACTGCTTTTGCTAATACCCCTGGTTTTAATTCGAATAACACACTTTTTCAGCTACTATTACTGTTATCCTACTCCATCTACAACTTCATAGTGAGAAAATACCTGGAGTGCAAGCCCAGTCACTCCATCAATGTCAAAATCTTGTAATTTTGCCTGAAGAAAACTTGCCTTGACAGATAAATATTCCCACTTGTCAAAAATCATATCGTATTCATATCACAGTCAATATTTAGCCAAGTTAAATCACTAGTACTGCGTGTCACTGAGTTAACCTGTTTACAGATTTCGACAGATTTTCTCTGGCAGTTGCTTTGTTTACAAATGATTTATTTAATTTGTTCCATTTTCCGCTGTTAGACATCGGCAACTTGGCAGTCATCTTTATTAGGAATCCCAGACTGGAAAAGGGGCACACATTACCAGCTGAGATTGAAAAGCAAATCAAATTTACATATGCAGCTCCAAGGCCTAATTCACTGTTTTCAGTGTCCCCATTCAAGGCTGGATCCTCCACTTTGCAGAAATCATTACTTTGGCACACTAAACAGTTTCCTCGCAGAGAACAAAGTCAGGCAGGAACAAACAGGAATACATTAGCAACTGAAATGAGATGGTAAGCAGAGCGCGAGGTGGCTGTGAAGTCATAAAGCCTGGATGAAATATGTCTGCCTGTGGAGTGTGCGCAACTACCAGTCCACTGCTCCACACCATTGCACTAATATTTGGAGTCATTAGTTGAGCTACATTTGCAGTGAGGAGGAGCAGTGTGCCATGTTCACAATGTTATGAAGGGAATCTCTCAACCCTGCGAGCACTTACACAAATATTAAAATGATGGAGATAGCTTCAAAATCGCTCTTCTGGATTCATGAGAGGATTTGCACTTTTCAAAAAGAAGACCATTGTACCTTGGTCTTCCTTCTTTTGGGTTTTCTTTATGTTATCATGTGAGTAATAGTAAGTTGACATGTGATACTCGGATAGTGGATTAACCAATCAGAGTTGGGACAGTAGCTTAGTTGGTAGAGCATTTGTCCACTAATCCGAAAGATGGTGGTTCAAATCCCTGTCTCAATGTAAACATCACTGGTTGTCAAATCCACTAACCCAGAGGCAGTGGTGGGAGGTAACAACAGCAAAGTAGTAAAGTACTGTATTTAAGACAATTTTTTGGTATCTGTACTTAATTTAAGTACATTTTACAACAGATACTTTTACTTTACTACATTTGAGAGCAGTAGCTGTACTTTCTACTTCACTACATTTTTTAGCTGGGCTTAAAAGTAAAAAGTAGTTTTCATGTGATTTGAGGGGTTATTATTACCATGTTCATGCTAATGTCCTGACTAAAGCTTTTCAAGCTTTGAGCAAACAGAAATAAATACACAAAATGTATTAGAAAAATTAAGAAATGGATTTGTATTGCTACTGTTGACCAGAATATGTATAATTTTTTAATATCACTACATTTAACACTTTAACAAATTAACAACACTCAAAATCAGTGTAAAATACTTTTATACTTTAGTCTAACAGTACATTTTTAAACGGATACTTAAATGATTTTGCTAAAGCAGATTTTTTCATGTGATACTTTTTACCTCTATGTACTTACGTAATAAACATGAGTACTTCTTCCACCACTGCCCACAGGTTGGAGGTGAAATTCCAGGTCCCACAGATGAAGGCTGTCGTGAATGTGTGTGTGAAACGGTGAGTGGTTCCTTTATGTCAAGCTCTTTGAGAGCCTTGAAAGAGGAAAAGCGCTATATAAAAATGTGACCATGACCATTGTGAGTGTGACCTCTCAGAAGAAGCAGACAGATTCTATGTATTTACTATAGTGAGTAGAACAGTAGTCAACAGCAGTCATCTGGACACTATTTTTGAAATCTTGACATTTCAGGTCCCATATAGGTACTGATCTGAGACCGTAGGGTTTGTACTAGCATAAAGTTAAGGAAGTCCTGCCTTTTATAGTGAAACTGACCTGCCTTTGTTTACAAGCTAGCCTCATTACGTGTCATTGTACCCCGCCAGCTGCTGTCTTTAGCTCCAAAATATGAAAACCATGTGAGTACTTGCCTTGGTTAAGCATTGTGTATTTAAGAAAAAGCAAACTCACATTGAAGAGCACCTCATTTTAAGTACTGCTTACAAAACTTGATCATCCCTTTAGGATTACACACTGTGGACACTTCAGAGTGGTTCACTTAAAAACAGCCCTAAGACTCAAATGAAAGTACTGGCATCATTATCTCCTCACTCCTCCAATGCCACACAGCTGTCTAATAGCGCCTTGGCAGTAGCCTTATATCCGCCAGCTGCTTGGTAAGAGCCATTCACGCTGCTCTCATATGAAAAACATTTATACAGGCGCTTTGCTGTTTGATCTACCGAGGAGCTTCTGCTAGCCCTTGCAGTACATTTGGACAGACAAAGTTATTCTCCAATTTCAGTGTTTTTCCCGTGGGTAAAACAAACACAAGATGGCAGTCCAAGCTTTTATTGTGTTTATTTCTATTATTATTATTACTGCTTAGGCCTGTCACGATAACAAATTTTGAAGTGTGATATATTGCTGAAGTCAGTAAAGAATAATATTGAAACCAAACCATAAAGCAGAATTATCCCCCAAAAAGTGTTCTAAATGTACAATCTTGTTAAACATATGAACTGCAATAGATAAATAACAAAATGCCACACTTAAGTAGTTAGTTTGTGTCTATAATGAGTCATAGATGTTCATAATTTGACTTTCTACAGTTCAGATCACATGGTGGTACAGAAAATAAATCAAATATTTCCTACCAGTACAAAGAAAAAGTACCCACGATAAACATTGACTCCCAAAAGTGATTGTTCCATCTGCTATGTACTGAACGATAAGTCGGTATAGCGATTATGGTGACAGGCTTTTTACTACCATAATACTACTCCACCACTGCAGTTGCTATCGCTTGGGTACCATGTTGTTACGATCATTATTTAAACAGCAAATGGAGAAACATATTGCTCCCACCTTATATAGATCGCAGTGTTATGTTGAGTTGAGCTGGCAACAGGTGACACAGTAGAAACAGAAATACCTATGTCGCTCAATCACTGCACATCATTCACTGCACATCACTGCACCAAGTATGACCATCATGTGTCATACTATTACCACTACTACTACTTAAAGTGCTTACGTCTACTTCAGTAACACATCGGGTACATCATAGCTTCATGCAGAGTTGACTTAGCAGTACAAACACCAGGTGGCAGTGCTAGCCTTTGTCTCCGCACCGCCTGCCCACCTACACCCTAAACGATGATGTAATCCTTTCCAGGCCATTGTATCACATGGTACAAACAGCCCCTGCGCTCCTCTGTGTGCGCGTAGCCCCTTTTGATTCCCAGCTAACGCTCACACGCACCATTGTCGCCGCTATCTTTCCCGCCGCTACGGGCTTATCTCAGCTCCACAAGAAAACCGCACAGTGGCTCTTTAATGAAATCAAAGCTTCATACAAGGTCTCCCATCTGGCCACGTTTCCTCCGACGCCTCTCCTCTCTCTCTTTCTCTATCTTTCTCTCTCTCTCTCTTGTCTCTAGTGGATTTTAAATATGGCTGTGACCTTAACAGTAATAAAAAGCAATTCTCACGGCACTAATCCTCCTCTCCTCTTGGTCTCGCTGGCTCTTAACCTTTCCTGATACTGCATAACTGTGAATACACCCCCCCCTTCCCCCCAACCCTCCTCCTCCTTTTTGCATCTCTGTCTTCGCTGTTAAAATCAGCACTTAATAACACTATCTCGCCAGCAGAGAGAGATTATGGCAGGAGGAGAGCATCTGCTAGAGGGAGAAACAATTCGACAGCTTGGACCCTGGGGAGTTGTGACAGTAAAAGACAATCAAACAGAGATAGGAATGGAAACAACCTTTTTTTTTTTTTTTTTTCAAGAGATGAGTTTTAGCCTCACAAGTACAAGTCCTGGGGGAGGATGGAGGAAGGAAGAGGGAGGGCTCTGTTGCCATAACGTTGTGACACTTTGTATATGTCTAATATGCACACTCTTCATGCACCATTAGTAAGCTCTTTTCCGCGCTAGACTCGAGTATTTTCAGATTAAAAAAAACACCGGTCAATCAATCATTACTGCGCACGTAGCATTGTATTTAAATGATGTTGCGTATTATGAGGCTACAAGCGGTAGTCGAGGATACTGAAGTGAGTTTTGTACAAGGGCCAGTGAATCAGAGAAAGCAAACAAGAGAAAACAAATCAGTGTACTTGGCCACCCACGCCACACCCCTCGACTAAACAAGACCGCAATGAAAGCAGCTGAAATTGGTATACTTTTGTCTGATGTTATGTTCAGATGTATTTGCCAAGTTGAAATTAAAAAGCAAATACATATGGTGTGGTGTCAGCCAACTGCTAGTCTTGGATACGCGATTACTTTGTCTTGAGTGTTTCAATGTTCCACAGTATGACATTTAAAGCAGGCCTATTATGCAAAATCGACTTTTCAGAGCTTTTAACCATATTATAGTTGTTTCTCCTTTTCATTTAACCTGTTGAAGTTGTTTTAGGAGTGATTCGCGCATGTTTGAGCAATCTTTAATCGCTTATTTTCAAGACGCCATATTACCGATCAATCCCCAATTTCACAGCCACCGGTGTACGCCCACTGCTCTATACTTACCCCGTTCTTCAATTTTATTTTCTTAACCGGTGAACACGTAGGATTTGGCAGCATCGCATAATCATTTTAGTACAGCTGAAAAACAAATCCTTTACTCGCCATCGGAGGTGCCGACAGCTCCGTGGCTCTTTGTTGTGATGACATTTACGGCAACGTCAGCTCCCATCGGGCACCGCAATTTTCTATCACGGATGCCTGCGGACTTGTTTCTTTTATTACGTTGTTTTAGATGAATATTGCTTTTTAAAATGCGCAAATTGTAACATAATTATCCATGGTTGTCATAGCTTATAACTATAGCAGACACAAGCCCAATGTGTCTTCTTTAAACTTCTTGCATTTATTCATTTACAGGTATCTTTACTGCTTTCAAAACGTGCACTCTCCATAGATCTGACTTGTAATTAGAGACTTGCTTGTCTCCATGAAGGCAGATTGAATGAAGTTTAATGCCATGCTAGCGCTGGACATGCAATCAAATTTGAATCAAGATCACCGTTCAGTCATGTCTAATCGATAATGATCATTTTGGGTTTTGGGCTTTTTATTGAAGAGGTCCACAGCCAATCATCTGTCAATATTATCAATATAAGGAGAACTTGAATAATGCACTGTAAAGCATTAAACCATACTGTGGATCATTCTAGACAAAGCAATAACAACTCTATGGAGACAAGGGGTGTTATTTTCGCTATACATGTGCTGCTGTCATTTAAAGCCAGTAAGCCTATGTGTTTAATCAGGCCCTTCATGTGACTATAATAGTGTTATTGTAAGCCTGTTTGAGGACATGTACACTGTCTGTTTTTGTATTCCCTGTTGATTATCACATCTCGATCAGGGCATGCAGCCAGACGGTAATGGAGCGTGTCGTCTCTATGGCTGCTAATGCACTTCACATGCTTTACTCTGGTGTTGTACAGTGCACTTTTAATCTGCATTCAAAGACCACCAAAACGTTGACAATTGGAACTTACATTGTTATTTGATTAGGTCTTTCTCGAGCCAGAAGTGGTTTGGAATGGAGTGGTTTGGCACATTTGCAGCATTTTGCCAAATCAAAATGTATTGATAACCAGTACTTATGTATTTATGTTTCTTCTGGTTATGATCAGTGGCCCTCATTTGATTCACTGTACTATATAAATGCAGGAAATTGAGAAAACAAAATTGAGACCAAAACTCATAACCTATGTACTTTTGTTCACTAAGGCACATTGCTGACTAAGAATCATGGGAACGCAACACTATACCAGACAGTCGATTCCCTGTCATGGCACGTTATTAAAGAGGGAGAAAGAAGACCAAAGTGGGCGGAGATTGATGAGAACCACATGGGAACAACTCCTTGAGCCTGTCCCAGAGTGTTGTAGTGCAATATCAGCGTGGCAGAAAGGACGATGTGGAAGGAGTTAACAGTTCAAACTAAAACATGTTCATGATTCATGGTTCAAAATCAGGCCTTTTGTATCAGAGCCAAAAAGATCTCCCTCATGAATGTTATGATCCTTCTAAAGCTAGTCTGTTCCTTTGCTGGTGTGTTTGCAGTGCCATTTAATCAGTGGTTGATGGAACAAAGTAAAAGTGGTAAAGTACTGTACTTTCTACTCCACTACAATTTTGACATGGACTGAAAAGTAAAACTATTTTGTTTAATTATTGTTTGAGACCTGCTGAAAAGGCTGAGGATTTATTTTTAACATAATTTGAGCAAACACAAATCTACAAATAAAAACAGATAGAAAAAAACTTGATTCAGTTGTTTATGTTGAACAAAACTCAGCACATATTAGATCTCAAAATACTGGTAATTTTTACTCTTTAACCAGCCCTATAGTGCCGGATGCTATCACCTCCGATAGACTTGTGGTTACGGACTTTCCATTACCGTAACTCCGCAAATAATTGTACTTCATGTAAATTCAAACGGCATCTCAAATATCTTTTAAAATGTTACTGTCATTACGGTAATCTGCTGTTGTCCCTCGAAGATGACGAATGAGAGCGCAGGTGCCGCGGGGATTAGTCAGTTATTCAATGCGTCAAAGGAAAAATACGGATGGATATGTAAAATAGAGGTAGTTGTGTGAAAAAATGCAGTACATTCTGATACTTCCTTTAACACGATTTTTATGGCTGAAAAATAATAAAAGTCTAGACGAGCTACACTGGTCTATAGTGTGCTCAGTCCTTAAAGAGTTATTTTTAGAGTACTTCAACTTGAGTATTTTGTTGCTCCGGTATCTGGACTGTAACAAAATTAAGTACTTCTTCCACCACTGCATTTCGTATAGAAGCAGTGCAAACACAAAAACTGTTCACTTCATATGTACATTTGCCCAAGTTAAAGAGATTTCCATATGTGCTGACTGTGTAGGTCCTTATTTGATCTCTTGTGTCATAACTGCTTTGTGTGGAGTGTAAAGAAAAAGGTCCCCCCTGTATTCCTGTATCAATGGCTGTTCCTCTCAGTGGAGCTGGCCACCCACAAAGGTTAATGAGCTTAAATACAGCTCCAAGTGAGCTCGTTAAACAGACCACAGAGACCGAGAGAGACGTGAGGACGGGAGGGGGGAGAAAGGAGGGAAAAGAGCGAGGGAAAGGAGGGAGGAGGACAGGAGAGAGAGGAGAGGAGAGGAGGGAGGAGAAGGAGGGGAGAGAGAAAAGAGAGAGGAGGAGAAGAAAGAGGAAAAGGAGGGAGGAGGAAATGGGAGAAGGAGAGAGGAGATTAGGGGAGAGGGAGAAGAAGATGACAAAGGAGAGGAGAGAAAAGGGAGGGGAATATAAACAGTGAGAAGACAGGCGAGAAGAGGAAAGGAGGAGGAAGAGAAGAGGCGTGAGGAGAAGAGATAGAAAGGGGAGAAGAGAGATGAGGAGAGAGGGGAAGAGGAGAGAGAGAAGAGGAGGGGAGAGAAAATGAGAGGGGAGGAGAAGAGAGAGGAAAGGAGGGAGGAGGAAAAGCTAGAAAGAGAGAGGAGATTAAGTGAGAAGATGGGTGAGAAGAGGAAAGGAGGAAGAAGAGGAGTGAGGAGAAGAGATAGAAGGGGAGAAGAGAGAGAAAAGGAGAGGGGAAGAGAGTAGAGAGAGATAGAGTGATGAGGAGGAGAGGAGTAAGACAGAGGAAGAGGGAGGGGCGCAGAGAACAAGTGTGATGGTAGATTGTTTGCACTTACTGAGGGCAAATGAGAAAGATGTCACCGCGCTGGTGCTAATTATTCTAAATAGTGTTTAGCTATAATTAATTGTGTTTGTCGCGCTGAAGTGGAGAAACAGAAGTGATTTGTGGATGAGAAAGCATGACTAGTGTAAATGTCAGGGAGAGCCCTTCACGAGTAGGATGACTGGACTAAAACCAAAACTGGATGAGTCATTGGGAGTGGGTACCGGCAGCCTACATAATGTGGCTCTTTAGGCAGCTCTGACAGTTATAGAGAGAGGATATAGTGCTTCAGCATGGTCCTCTGCATCCAAAGCTGATGACGTGTATTAAGTATTCACTCTAGAAACAAAATGTAATTGTGGTCATTTTGGTCGTGCTGTGATTTTCTGTTTAAACTGAGATTTAGACTTGGACAAACTTAATTCATCCACAAGGGAAATTATTTGGACACAGTAGCTCACACATTACAGTATAATATAATAACAAGGAGCAGAAATATAAATGGTAATAGTGCATTCAAAATAACTAGCACAAAAAAGTCAAATAAGGCAAAATTATACTACTGTGTATAAGTAAAAATATCGTACCAAATATATCTAGGCTATATACAAGACTTTGCATTGCACCTTGTATAGAGCCTAGATATATTTAGTTTCTCCTAACAGAGCAAAGATGAAGTGGTGATTGACATGACATAGGGACATCTATTTTTGTACATAAGAGAGTGAGTTGTTGTACATTTGTTTGCAGTATTCTGTAAATGTAGTCCTGTATCTCTTACTGTTTGAGCGGAGCTTTTGGAGCCTGAATGTGCTCCTCTGTCCCTCTATACTCTGGTGCAGTGGGTGAGCACGAGTGTCCATGATGTAGAGCAGTTTGTCCAGTATCCTTCTGTCCCTTACTGTGACAAACATCTCCAGGCCACAGCTGATCACATGACCACCTTTACGTTTGTCGAGCTGTCCAGTGTCTCTTTTGCTGGCGCTGCTCCTCCAGTAGACCACAGCGAAGTACTGGGCACTGGCCACCACAGAAGATGTGAAGTAACTTGCCACACACATTGAAAGACCCAATCTTTCTCAGGACATAGCATCTACTCTGCCTCTCTTGTACACATCATTGTTATCATCCCTCCAGTCCAGCCTGCAATGTGGATCTAATATGATCAGAAACACACTTTTCTGTATCTCTTATTGATCAGCCTCCTTCATGTTCTGAGTGACAGTTGGATTTAATCAATCAAGGTGAAGTGTGAACTCTCAGAAGAAGCAGTTACCCCTTTAGTTCCCCTTTTAATGGCAGATAATAAGATACTAACTACATGAATCGTGATAGAATCAATATCCACCAAGTGTTTTGTTGTTCTTTACCATTTCATTGGATTCATACTTTGGTTATGTGTCATAGTATTGTGTGCTCCAAAACTAGTGGTTTGTGGGTAATCTTTCCAACAATCATGGCTTATCATCAGTTTAACCAGGCTCAGTAATTGGTTGAATTATATTACTGTCTAACATGTTAACGTCTTGGATTTTGATACAAATTAGATGAAGCATATTGGAGTCTGTGATCTAACATAGATTAGTTTAAGATGAGATAATGTACACCTTTATTTGTCCCGCAGTGGATGAATTACAGTGTAGCAACGCAAAGTTTAAGAACAGCAGGAGAATAGAAAACATGCAGTCAAAATCAAGATCCGTAACTATTAAAAGACTTAACCATAAACATAGAATCTAACTCAAAACTATGGCTTAAATAACAGATAAAGCGACTTGTAGTGAATTGTACAGGTCACTTTATCTTCCAGTACTGCACAGGTTTACTACAGGTGGATGACACATGTACAGGGCCAGCAGTGTTCATTGTACAGTCTGACAGCAGCAGGAAGGAAAGACCAGCAGAAACGCTCCTTCACGCAGCGAGGGTCTGTGAAAGAACTCAAAATATCGTGTCAAATTCCAACTCCGCAAAAGAAACAACGCTTCTCTAAGTAATTATTGCTGCTATCAATGTGCCTGGCTTTAATAAAATAGTGTTGATGTTGTGTCACGCTTAGTAGAACTGTAAAACAGCCGTGTCAAAAGCGTTGGAGTTATTTTTTTTTACTTCTGTTCGATTTTTCTGTCTGAAGTCCTGGCTCATTAGTTGCATTGTTTCATGATCACACTGAGCTTCAAATTAGACATTCTCTGAGTGATCGTTCCACAAGCTCAAGCTAATTAAAAGCATCACTGGTGTTTTCATTTTAATTCTACTTATTTCTTCATTGACTTGCTTTTTAATGAAGACATAGAGCTGAGAGGCAGGCTTATGACAAGGTTAACACATGCTGAATCTGATTATTGATGCTGCGCCAATAGAAAAAGATCAATGATCCTTTTCCTTTTTAAACCACATTTAGAACACATGAATCCTAAAGGGCCATTATGTAACTTTTCTGGTGGAAGATCTACCACTACTAAGACGTTATTGCTCTGCCCGGAATGTTCCACAGTATGTATTAAAATTATATGTATGTTATACTTTTATTCAATTACAAATATGGCTCAGAGACTTTTTGGTAAACATTAATTCTCAGCCTCTCTACAGATAACTTGGCATGGCTTGTAACTTGGCCTGGTGGCATCACATTCCTGTCTCCATAGAGATAGATAAGTTAAATGCCATGGTGTGAAACATTCGAGGCTGCTTCTCGGGTCCTGACTAGAACCAGGAAGTACGAGCAAATAAGTTTTATGCTCAGGTCTCTGCACTGGCTCCTGTGGCTCAGAGAATTGACTTTAAAGCAGCTCTGCTTGTGAACAAGTCTCTCCATGGACCAGCACCAAAGTGCATCTCTGACATGTTAGTGCCATATGAACCATGTCACACTCTGAGGACTTCAGGGACCGGCCTCCTGCTGGTGCCCAGAGTCAGGACTAAACACGGGGAATCAGCATTTCAGTTTATGCAGCTAAAACTTGGAACAGTCTTCTGAAGATGTGAGACAGGCTTCTACTTTGACAGTGTTTAAATCCAGGCTCCAAACGGTTCTGTGTAGCTATGCATTTGACTGAAAGGTTTTTATTCTGCACTTTTCTCTTTTAATGTTAATTTTATGATGATCTTTTATGATTATTTATGTTTCGATTTGGTTGATGTCTGCCTTATTCTGTAAAGCACTTTGAATCACTGTGTTTGAATTTTGCTATACAAATAAACTTGCCTTGTCAAGTCGGTGGCGGACCCTCCAGCAGAAGTAGAATAGTGCACCTTTAACTATTCAAGTTTGACTTAAAATTCTCATCATAGTCATATCCACAAAAAAAATCTATATAACTGTGTCAGAAATAACTTGAAAAGGGATCCAGGATGTGAGAGTTCCATCAATCAAAAGTTGACACAGCACACCTGTCAGATTGATTTACACTGGCAACACTTTCACACACATATTTCAACTACTAGACCGAGAAATAAATCACGTTTGTTGTAATAGTGCTGGCTTTTATAGTCACACAAAACATATCTATGACTAAGCTTTTAGCAGAACACACTGTACACCGATCTCAAAGCGAGTGCAGCACGAGGTCAGCGCTAGCAGGTGGTTGTCGGCAAGGGGTCAAAGTTCACAGTGTTGTTTACAAGTGTCGCAGAGATAACTGGAGTAGAGCTACACTGCCGCAACATAACATAGTGGCGTTCGTTTTATACAGAAGTAATTTTGTAGATGGCTAAGGCTTGGCATTTTAATAGACAGTAAGTCATCCAGAGTTATCCAACCCACTTGAATGAACCCTTTGTCACTCACTTTATATTGATAGTAGCTGTAGTTACTGGTAGTAACTCACGGAAGTTTTTTCAGATAACATATTGTTTTATTGAATAGAATAGTGGGTGCTTTGATGTATTTGGCTGCCAGGAGAGCTATTCCACACCTGATACGACATCTATTAAAGTCTAAGGGTAATTTATGTCTATGGGGCCTCCTGCAATCGTTCCCACAGGTACAGAATCAGAAACTGAGATGATAATCGTAAAGCTTTAGTCCGTATAATCTCTTGCTGGACACAAAGCCTAACAGATGCTATAGTAATTACTCCAACATCAGCACAATGACCTTTTCGTGACTTCCTGCACAATTTTCCAGACATACAGTATTCTGGTGAAGGAAAGTCACAAGGAATGCAGCCAGAATCCAATCAATATTTGAATGTGAACTGTTTAGAGTCATACACTGTCTGTCTGGTGTCTCCGGGACCACAAGACAATACAGTTGAACCAAGAAGAAAGGAAAATGTGAATATAGAACAGTAGTAGAGCAACAGTAGAGCCAAAGCAAGATTATAAACTGTGCAGTGTAAGTGTAGACCTCTTTCTATAGTAAAGGTGTTTGCAGATATAGCATTCAGGGATATACATTCTCAATACCATAAGCAGGACAGAAATGAACCTTTCCTGAATAGCTTTAGAATGATCAGAACAAATATAACATCACAGACTAGTATATGAAGTCTATGGAGTACTATGGAAACTACCTGGACCACTGAGGGAATACACAGATTTAAGACCGCATGGTACTATAATAGAGGAACTATTATTGTTGAAAGTCATACTGTCTAAATAAATTTTTTTTTTGTGATACCGGAATCAGTATTTTGCATCGACTCTATGCCTTAGCATTGAAATGTTGTGACAGCACTACTCAACTCAGTAAGCACTTGGGATATACGCAACGCTTTTCCTCTGCTCAGTAGCAAACTCAAATTTCTCAATGTGTTGCTTGAACAATATAGGACTGTCTACACTGTGATCTGTGTTAGGAAAAATAAGCGTTGTCCTAACAAGTTCTATGGTGTGTTCACACCGGTGCGTCAGGTGCTTCAAGTTTACATGTAAAGTCAATGGTGGACGCGTGTCTTAAACGCAGCGTGGCCAAGACGCGCGTCCACCATTGACTTTACATGTAAACTGGACGCCCCCGATGCACCGGTGTGAACGCACCTCTAGAGTTGCAAAGAGCGCCAAGAGACTCTGGATGTCTGAGGCAGGAGATGTTTATTTACCATCAGTCCAGGACTTGATGACTTGCATATACTCAGCACCGTGTTAGTATTGTCCATTCAAACCCGACTATGCTTCCACACGAGGAGGTTTAAATAGGGATTAAGAAGCCTGTCACGATAACAAATTTTGAAGTTCGATATATTGTTGAAGTAAAAATACACAATAAACGTTAATATGGCAACTCATTTATGCCACTGACACAATAACCTAAGAGCAGATTTATACAAAAAAAAACACGAGCTGCAATAAATAAACAGCAGAATGAAACATTTAATAGTTAGTTTATATCTTAATGAGTCATAACAGTTATTAATTCAACCTTCTACAGCTCAAATTTCATCATATAGCCAAAAACTAACCACAAATTTCACAGTAGTGCAAAGAAAATGTACACAAAATAAATATTGACCCCAAAAATGATTGTTCCATCTAACATATATTTAATGATACCTCAATATACTGATTATCGTGACAGGTCTACGCCTTAGCTAATCACAGAGAAATGGCAACAATGAACTGGAGCTGTCCTTGCTAAGACAATGCATTGGGCGCAAAATTCCTCAACAATCTGGATCCAAACAGAACGACAAATGTTTGCGAAAATATTATCAACAAAAATATTTTGTCAGTTCTTATTAAAGCACTCAGTTACCAGGCTTTTCTTACACTTGCAGTTAAATCCCAAACATCAGCTCGTATTGCACGCCTAGGTGGTCCGAGGAGGGTCATAACTCACGTCCTCTTTGACAGACTTACAGCATCGCCGGTGGAGATATTTCACTCAGGGCAGGGCTGCATGTTGACTTTGCAATAGAGGGAGCTGTTAACAACCATCGACATAAGGACCGCGGACTCGGCCAATCTCTCCCAGGAAAGCTGCACTTAGCTTTGTGTGGCCATTTTTCAAGAGCGCATTGAATCCTGTCATCTATAAATTTACCCATAAAGGAGCTTTTGTTGCATGTGTATGCTAGCAGCCACGGGATTTCCAGTTACAACTATTTTTTACTTTGACGCTCTGCATAATGTATTCATAGCACTGCTTTAGCCTCATGCATAACACAATAGGAAACCACAGGGCTTCCATTAATTAAGACCTGCTGAACATGTGCTAAGCAGACAAAGTAGCTTGTTGTGTGAACCGCAAAATTGGGATGAACGATTTTGAAAGAAAATAATAACAATTTTTCTGACAAATATTGTGATTGCTTGCTTCTGACTGTGCTTAAAAAGGATTCTGGTCAGAGTACACATTGTAAACAACTCTAGGAGCATTACAGAGCAAACCCATGAATTTCTAAACATGTTTGGGGACGTTTAAATTACAGGTTAAAGGTTAAAAGACCCATATTACGCTGTTTCCTGATCTGTGTTATAATGTTGTTTCCTCATCGCAAACATACCTGGAGTTGTGTTTTGGTTCATTCACACATGTTTAACACACAAACCCTGCATATTTAGGCTGAGTTCCACACTGTTCCACATTGTGATGTCATGTGGTAATACAGGAAGTGCTCCACTGTGTTTTTAAACTCCATACACCTTCGCTATCATCATTTGGATAATTTCAGCCCCGGAATTGCCAATCTCTACTGAACTAAAGATAAAAAGTAGCTGGTAACTTGAAAACTTTATTTGAAGGGACAATGTACAGATCATCAAGCTAATAAAAATAGAGATGACTACCACTACATGACATCACAAGGTGGAACAGAGCATTTTGAGCTTTGGCGTTGTAGACAGATTAATAATCAAACATGTGTGAATGGAACAAAAAGTAACTCCAGGTATGTTTTTGGGGAGGTAACAACATTGCAACATGGCTTAAAGCTCCCAAAAGTCCATTTCAGGTAATATAATATTTCACACAAAAAAGAAGAAAGCCAGATACTTTGTTCTATGCAGACAATATACTTTCTAGATAAATGCAGTGTTTACGATTTGATAATTGCAGCAACCTTAACAGCAATTTTGCATAACTTGTGATATATTGCCCAGCTTTACCACAGAAGTATCTCTACAGCAGTGTCCTGGCCTTTTTCAATGCATTCCTACATATATATTTTTGCAATACGCCTCCAAAGTGACATTGTATCCTTTGTCACTGCTCGCGCTGTAAAAAACTAGAGGTAAAAGCAAGTTCAAAGTTCTCCAGTCTCGGAAGGGATGAAAGAGTCCGTCGTGAAAGCACAGGGAAGAACTCATACATAATAAAGGCACGAGGACACAAACCACCCGTGCTAAGAAGGTCCCATCTGCTGGCTAAACAAATGCCAACCACGCTCCCGTTTGTAATCATTTTCCAGAAGGCTGAGTGCGTCTTGCCAAAATATTGTGTTTTGATTTGTTAGTGCCTTGCCGAGTGCCAAGCGTTTTCTTTATAGTCCCAACAGAGCCAATTGTAGCCTTTTACACTCACTCTGCTGTGTAGTGATCATGTTTAATTGCATGATTAAATTTATATGGCAAGAGCCTAGAAGAAATAGACTTCAAATAACTACTGTTTTTAGAAAGCGTAATGAGAACGGTCAAGATGTCGGGGCGTGCATGAAATAATCATCACATTTTTGTGTTTTTTGCTTTTTCCCTTATGGGTTTGCCTCTGGTGTGATTAGGTCTACATCGTGACTTTACATGTTACATCAGTTGCCCTTCCTGTTTTGTTATTTTTCCTTGTATCATCAAAATCGATTTATTATATATTTACCTTCCACTGTGCAATGATGTCTGTAGTGACTTGACATACATATAGGTCCTTGCCAAACTTTTTTGTGTCCCTAATGTCCCTAAACTTAACTAAAATGTAGAGATGAACTGATCAACATTTTTCAATTCCGATACTGATTTTGGTACTTTGGCTTTAAGCACCAACACCAGTGCAGAGACTGAAAATAACATTTATTTCCTTAAAACAAAACTACAGATCTACTTTGTACTATGACCAGTAAATATATGCCCAACCTGGACACCGATTGAACCGATATTTAGAAGCCGATATCCAAGTGAGCAAATGTTTCTGGATTGGCGCCAATATCTGATACCAGTATTGGAAAGTAACCAGTAAAATGTACTACTAAGAACACTGTATATTCAAATAGTTATGAATCCCACCCATCTGAAATCATTCCAAGGACCCTCTGGCAAATACTGCTCTATATTACTGTGTTTGGCTGTGGTACAGTTCTTATAGTTGGATGACAAACAAAATAACCACTGAAAAGAACGTGTATTGTTGTATATAGTGTAGCATTATAGTCCCCACGACTTGGGTTCATTTTAGCTAGTGTGAAAATCCAGTGTTACATATTTAGGCCAGTGCTTGTCAGATGTGCGAGGTGTTGCGGTGCCTTTGCTGGCCTTCTTATTGAGTCATAATTACCCCCAAAAGGTTGTCAGCAGCCCGAAGATGGATGATTATGAAAATGTATTATTGTAGAGCAGAGAAGCCCCGAGGTCCTGTCAGTCTGGGGCCGTGAGTGGAGGCTGCAGCTGCGCCTTGTCTTCTGCCACGGGAGGGAGTGTGTTTGTGTGAACGCTTTGTGCTTTCTCAAGTATCCACATGCTTTTTGGCACATACTGTTAGTGAATGAATCTTTAGCTCATTCAACTGCGCTTTGAAATGATTTATACTTTACACTTGTCTGTGCAGTAAGTGAAAAGTGGGTGTTTTTGAGTCGCTTTTAAATCAACTATTATATGCCACAATATTGCTAGACTTAAGTAAATGGTTCACGGAATCAAAAATAAGGAAAGGCAAAGATTGTTCAACAAAAAAATAAGAATCAAATAGAAGTAAACCAGGGCAAAGGACTAAACCTAAAACATAGGAATATAAAAGGTGAGGTAGAGGATTAAACCCAGCAATTCTAAGCAATGAGTAAGTGCTGATTCAACAGGTAAAACTCAGTCTAACCGTGAAGCACCAGTAGTAACCAGTAAGTTTGTGCACAAACATGCTCTCGTCTGATTGGCTGCTGCTACGCTGACATCACGGTCGGCAGACATGCCAGGATTTGCCTGCGACTCTCCGATCTGAATTGTTCGAGTTTATAGCACACAGTCAATAAACACTGGGCCTGTATGATATGACACAATGAAGAAACACATGGAGGACGAATCTGTGTGCCCATCTGTACAATGTGCAACATGTCAGCACAGAAGAGAGCATTTTGTTAGCCTGACTAATGCATGGATGTTTAGTATACAGTATTTTATAATTGCAAGTGAGAGTATTCAGTAATTAAAGCGGGATAAATCCTAGACAGTGGGTATACAGTACTTAAAGGTCCTATATTACCTGGAATTGACCCTTATGTGAGGTTTAAGCATGTTATAATGTCGTCACCTCCTCAAAAACATACCTGGAGTTGTATTTTTTGTGATGAGGAAACAACATTATAGCATAGATAAGAAAGTAGCATAATATGCGCCCTCTAAAGACAACCAGCAGTAATGCAGGTGGAAAAAACATCATCAATGGATCTCCAATGACAAGTAAATTTTCAAAAACCATTATGTAATTTTTGAGAAAAGGTTGGTATTTTTGTTCTTTATTCTTTGTGTGGCTAGTTTTAAAGCTACCACCTGTAAGTTTATTTCATTTTCGTTACTAGTAGATGGCAGATGTGAAACTTGCAACATCAAATACATCTCTTGTTCTCCTGTTCTACCCATTTACTCAAGTTTAGGGCTTCTACAAGTGCAAGTGCAAGTCTATGAGTAAGTGCTTACTCATAGACTGTATATATAAATTAACATAACTAACCTGCTAGCTGCTGCATTCCAAATATCATCAACTCTGGTTACAATCAACTTTCTATTGAAAAACTGTCACCCCTTTCTACATAACTGCTACTGTCACTGTCACTTTGGTCTTAAAATGTCCATACTAACCCACTCTGCATGATCTTGGCATTTTTATTTCACTATTATGTCCGATATGAACATTAATAACAGACAAATCAGGTGTCTTCTTTTCCTGCGGTCGCTTCCACTAGCATAGCAACAGGTTTGATTGACAGCGTTGCTAAGAACCTGCTCTGTGTTAAAACAGCGGTGTGAGTGGGAAGGGGTGTGACCTTAACAGCCTCGCTCCAGATTTGCTTTTTGGTTGCTATGATACTCGCAGTCGGGATTACAAATATCAACTCGGCTCCAAATTCAGCCCTTATAATTGCTAGCCTCGATGACCCTTAGTCTACTTCTTTATACAGCCTTTAGTACTTACTTTGTTCTATCGATTGTCCATATCTGTAACTTCCATCCGATTGTTTGAACTGTCAACATCATTTGCATCTTGTAATAAGTGCATGAATATACTGGTGCTGACATAACATAAATGAAAAATGCATCGGACTGAAAACCCTTGAACATCAGTCACGCAGATGGCTTGTAAGTGTTCTAGCTGAAAGGCAAGTTCTCCGTGCTGCTTTAATTTGCCACATAAGTAATCTGCTACTGAGCCTCGGTGCCAAGTGGGATGATTGAAGAGCTGTAATGATTCCCCATTACTCAGTTGCAAATTTACAGAAATAAAAATCGGCAAAATGGATGTCAAGTAATGGCGGTGAGCTGCAGTCTCTGATGCACGGAGCCGATTTAGCGTCTTGTCACAAACATTAGTGAAGTAAATGATCTGTTTGTATATAATATGTGCTCATTATTTTCACCACAGCTTAACATCTTTATTCAGCGTGATTCATTTGACTTATTTCAATGTTTGTTTCTCACTGCTTCCAAAGACTTTTTTACTGCGATAATGATTGCTTATCTGGAAGTGGTAACTACGAAACCGTTTTTAATTTGTAAATAACACATGATTCTAAAATCTCATACAACTTTTTATTCACAACTTTTTTTTTTATTACAGTCATCTCATCTCATATTAATCACATCTCAAGTTCACTTCTTGCATAAAACATGAAAATTGTATTAGCAGCCAATTAAATTATGGATAATGGAGCAACAGAAAACGCTGCCAAAGCTGATCATGCCGTAAAGAAAATTAACGTGAACACATTGCAATTTTGGGTTAAGGTTAAGCCAACGTTAAGCTAGGCTAACATTTTTACGACCTTTTTACAAGCAATAATCCCAAAGGAAAAAAAAATCCAACTAAATGTTAGTGTTTCAAGACCATTTGCTCGACTTAATTGTAATTAAATCCGCAATCCTTACTCTAAACAGCTTGGTGTGTTAGCGCCTCCATGCAGCCAGATATAAGGCACTGACTGTCAGAACTGAAGAAGCCACTTGGATGAGTCGCGAAATGTAATTACTGAAAAATTCATAAATAAAATCCAGTTGACAGGATTCAATTTTATTTTGCAATGGAATTTACCTGCGTGTGTTAGCTCTTCCACGCAGGCAGATATAAGGCACTGACTTACGAGAACCCTGTCAGGACTGAAGAAGCTACTTGGATGAGCTGTGGTGAAATGTATTTATGCGAAAATGAATAAATATAAATTCCAGTTGAAAGGATTCAGTTTTCTTTTGAGAAACAACCATTAGCTATTATGATTTATTCTGATTGAACAGTAGTTTATTTATGTTATACAGTGTGTCCCAAGTGAATGTTTCTTTTTTAATGTGATTCTAGTCATGTGACGTCTAAGGATGCAGCCTTGTCTTTGCTCTTTGATAATGGGCCTCTGGCGGTGCGGGGCTGTCAGGGAGGCAGAGAGACACTGCCTTGGTCACCGTCTCCTCTGTCCATCTGTGCTCAGCGGGGGTAGACCACACGGGTAAGGCCATCACACTCTGTACACTGGATGACCTAGGGGTGGACTGACTGAGCAGCTATAGTCACATTCACTCACAAATTACAAGGTCTAAATAACTAATTTAGATAAGTATTATTAAAGATGCAACATGTAAGTTTGCTGTCGAAAGGCCTGCCTGATTGTCTTCAAGGAGATGTTGCTACTTCGCCCAGAATATTCCAAAGTAATGAACCTTTAATTTAATAATATTGAACG
Organism: Periophthalmus magnuspinnatus; assembly: GCF_009829125.3. Lineage (NCBI taxonomy): Eukaryota > Metazoa > Chordata > Actinopteri > Gobiiformes > Gobiidae > Periophthalmus > Periophthalmus magnuspinnatus. The sequence continues at coordinate 17,745,573 of NC_047134.1, forward strand.
ATCACTATAACTGAACCTTTACAACTCTTATCTACAACTAAAGGATATTCATTGACTTGGCACAGTGATTAGACACATTTTTTGGATAAGAGTTATATTTTGTTTTCATGTTTTCTGTTCCAGCAATGTTACGTAATCTAAATTAAATTAGATAATGAATCTAGTTTTAAAACGATTCTGTCCGATTGTTATGTTCCAATTGTTTTGCCCAATTGGATCTGGAATTGGATGGTGGTCAGATGGATGGAGAGAAATTCACAGTCTGACTTTTATTAGTTTCAGTTATGTAACAACTACTTATCAGACAGCATTTGATTTGGGGGTTTGCACTGTGAAGAAGCTGCCTCGTATTTTTACCTAATCTTTGAGGTAACACTAAAGAATACATTTGAGACGCTGTAGAGACTGCTAACGCTAATGGATTGCGCATTTTAGCTCTGTGTAAATTAAAACAGCAGATTCAGTGCAACAGGGACCACCATGGTGTCCCATTGACTAATAAGGCTTTAAACAACTCCATCTGTGATCATAAGTTTGCCCTGATAGAAACCATATGGAGCTGTAAATCCCTATGGAGATTCCTATTTGTTAACAATGTACCAGTGGATCTACAGAGCATTGTAATACCATCACCGTGTTCTGAGTGAATACAGACAAAACACTGTAGTGGCATCAGGCTCAGATGGCCCATTAAGCAGGGCTCCCCTCTTCTTAAAAAGCCAAACCACCACATTTCTTTAATTATGCATGTGGCCAGAGCAATACTGTACACTCCATCGTGCTGCTCACAAGCTGATTACCGAGCTCTGGCTGTCCAAACACGCTGAATTATTTAAGTCTCTGTTAAGCTGTGCGTGTATATCAATGCTAGAAATGGCCTTGACATGAAAGTATCTTTGGATTTCCACTACTATCTGACACTTGTATCAAGGGATAGGCGATATAACATGGAAATATCAGCATTGGTGATATCAGGGGAAATTTGTGGTTCTTATGGTCATCAATTTTGAAATGGTTACTGATGTATTGGTTGTCGACCACAACAGCAAGACAAATATTCGATCATGTTATTTGCTGTAAAAATCCAGTTGCTACTTGTATGACAGGACCTTTTTCAGAAATATCATGTTTATTATTTCAACCTTTGATGCCTACCAGAAGTGTGAGGGCATAAAATATTTCTATGGGCCAAAACCAAAACTGAAGCAAAACATACAATGAGGCGTAATTAATGTTACTGTAAATTTAGGACTATAGAGTGTACCTGAATATAAGCCACACCAGTAAAATTTTTAAAGAAAATCAGTTTTGTACATATATAAGCTGCAGCTGAGTAAAAGTCACAGGTTTTTATGTTGTAACATGAGATATTTACACAGAAAGATCATACACGGAAGTTTTGTTTTTTTGTTTTAATTTAAGACATGCTTTTTTTTAAACTGTGCCTGAAAATCAGCAGTATGTTGCATGTTTAGAAAATAAAAGAGCACCAACACGGGCCATCTGCTTTTATTTCCTATGAAAGCTTTTGTCGTCTTTTTACATTGACTAAGTTCTTCCCGCTGCTGCCTCCAATGTCACACCATCGGTTCAGTAAAGCTAAGCTTACATGCAGTGGCTCTATTTCCTTCTTTGATGCCAGATCCATTGCCTTTAACTTAAAAGCTGCATCATTTGCATTTCTTCATGTGTTTTCCATGATGAGGGCGTGTGCATGATGCACAAAATGACAGTTCAAAATCAAAACTAGTGTATTCTTCAGCAGATAATCTTTCTCCACGTCTGTGGCACTTTAGCATTCACAGGTAGAGAGTGCCCCCGGTGGCCATTAGCCTGTAAAAATCTATAAATTAGCGGCTCTGATGTATAAGCCGCAGAGTTCAAACCATGGGAAAAAAGTAGCGGCTTATAGTCCAAAATTTATGGTAAATTGTCATGATGCCCGTTTGTTCCTGTCCTCCTGTGCTCTCTCCCCCTCCGCGACCTGTCTGCCTGGAGCTGGGCGGAGTTCGTGACTCCCCCCGCACGCACCTGGAGCGCATCAGCGTAATCACCGTCACCTGCTGCTGAGCATATGAGGGCTCGGCAGACTACACGCGGAGCCAGACCGTCCGCGTGTAAACGTGAATGCTTCAGCTCGGTTTTTGTATCTCTTTGCCCGTCTGCATGCTCTCACTAGATTTTGTCACCTTCCAGATTCCTGTCCTCGCTCGTTCCCGCTCCTGCCTCTGCGCTCCGGCTCCGGTAAAGTCATCCCTCCGTCTTGCTACCTGTCCTGTCTTGGTCTCCGGCTTGCTGCTTGCCCCCTGCCTTGGGTCCCGCTCTCTGGACTACGCCGGCCCTGCCTGCCCCGGTTTCGTCCCACTCTTGTCTTCACTCCGGTCCTGGCTTCCCCGTCCCCGACCTGCACTCCGCCCGCCTGGTCTGCCTCCCGCTCCCTGATTCTCCGTGTGTGTTTGAATGAACTGATAAAGACAATAAACACTGTAAACTTGCCCTGAGTCTGCATCCCTAGGTCCTACCCGCACCGCTACGACATAAATACAGTACTTCAATTGAGGGATTGTGTCATTTTCTACCAAACATTTGCCCACTGGATGTATTGGGGTAATATGTACAAATTTATTTTTGAATCCTTTTTATCCATCCAATTATAACACCAGGACCGGGCGTGAATGATGCATGATGTATTGTTCCCCCAGAAGGGCCCACCTCAGAGAACTAGTTCCCCCATAGGAGAGCTACTTGTGGGTGGGCTGTGGAGAGGTGATGGATCCCCCTTTTCACACAAACCCCTGAAAGAAAAGACACAATCAATACCCCGCTGTCTGCCTGCAGTGCCCATAAATGAAAGAGTGCGCTGAGCAGATGAATAAATAACGCAGGCCACTCTTTTGTACATTAGGGCCAGAGAGCAGTGCCTGTATTTAGACAAAGTATAACAGTGCTCAGTCTCTCCGCGGGGCGCTTGTACAGGATTTATGTTTGCACATCGCACATTTGTTCACTGGGCTGGAAAACAAGCTCTATTTATTTATTGCATCACAAACTGGTTCAGTCTGGCTTTAGATAAATGTTTCAATTAAGTCTCTCAGGTGTTTACAGCGTGTCACATTAAAGGGATTGAAGAGCGTTCATATTTTTACATCTTTGAAACATTATAGTTTTCACTGCAGGAAGTTGCAGTGAGAGTAGGCTGCCTATTGTAAAACTGTGAATACAAATGATTAAAACAGTAACCTGGTTCATGTCAGCTTGATATGTGTGGCACTCTGAATTTAGTTCTGCATCAATCTGGAACGACTCACTGAAAGGAAAATATGGAATGTTACATAGTGTACCTTTTAGTAAACCAAAACTCATCAAATCTAAGGATAATGGAAGCACAGACTTTTGTACAAAAATATCAGTATTTATTGCCAGAGTGAATGTTTTTCTGTTATTTTGTAGACACCTATCGGCCGTAGTGGCAATGCCTACTTTTATTCTTGAACTAAAAGTTACAGCCAATGCAATAAAGACAAGTTTGCTTCATTTTGGATTTTTTTTTTTACCATTTAACCTTCTATTCAGCATTTATTGCTTCTGCTAATATAAAAGAAAGCATTTGTCATTTTCATACAGTTAAAGAACACAACAGAAATAGCTTATAACCATTGTGTGTATGGTAGCTGTGTGACTATGCTAATCTCAGTGAGCAGTCGTACCCTGCGGTGAAGAATCCCTGGCATTTGGAGCAGCTACACTCTTGCACTCAGGCAGAAATGCCAGCAGTGAGACACTTGAGTTGTCTCTTTATTACCACTCTGGTACTTACACGTCTGTGGCTGTCACAAACTGATGAAGGCAATAGACGTTAATGGGATTTGATGACATTTTGATGATGTCTTTGTACATCCAATAAAGGGTTTGTTATTGCTAGGGGTCTTTGCGACACCAGCTTCTAATATTAAAAGGGAAAAAGATCTGCACAAACAAGTTATTTGCATCTGTCAATTCCATTACAACCCCACAATTTCACCACACAAAATCAAGTCATTTGTCAACATTGTTTTGGAGAACGGACCCAAAATCCTGTCCCTTTTCTGACATGCAATACTGTGACAATGACAGGTGATCTTTGGCTGCCTGGAGCCTGGCATCTAAATCTTGAAACGAGCTTAGCCGCGGCCTGTGAAATGAGAATTGATAATCGAATGACGCTGAATGAGGAAGCCTGTCAGTACATTGTAAGGCAGCTGACGGATTTAGTTACGGGAGAGGGAAGGCACGGCAGATGAGTTTTGGCAGCAGAAAGAATCACTCAGAGCAGGAGACTGAGGAGCTCAACTGCCTCCAGCTATTTCTAATATTCTTTGAGTGTTTTGTGTTTGGAGACAGATAACGGAGAGGTTACTCAGGGGCTGATGATTGGCTCTTTTAGAATTCAGCTGTTAAATCTGTGTTTGCGCTCAGACTAAGCGAACACTAGAGCTAAGGTTGGTAAACATACCTGAAATGACTGAGGTGGAAATACTGCATCCTTATCCATAGAATATATCAGTTTCTGTGTGGACATTTTTAGGCTCAGTATATATGTTTTGTACTCAGTGATAGTAATAGTTGTAGATGTAATTTCAGTAGCACAAGAGACATGAAGAGATGCAGAAGATTTTGGATGTTGGAGAAGGAGAAGTTTATTTATCGTCAGTATGGGACCTGGACACATGAAAACATTATGTTAGTGCGTTCAAGTTTGGCTATGCTTCCACTGTAGGGAGTATTATAGTAACCTCTGATGACGTAGGTATAGAGATATCATCAATGAAATGTCAACAAGGACCTTGCTGGAGGTGTGCTACACTAATATGTTTTATTTTGGGTCCATAGACTGATTTTCCCTCTCTTGTTTATAATCTACAATCTTCCACATGTCTAAATACACATTTTTGTTTGAACAGTTTTTCAAAATTCTCTACCATAACATCTTCAATGTTAAGTTAGGTTACACTTAAGTTAAGTTGTAAGTTGTAAATGTTTTTATTTTATGTATTATAAAAAAAAAAAAAGAAAATCATAACCTTGCCTGGGATCCAAAATACACACTTCTTTGTGAAGATGTGAGTCTGGTCACCGGGGAATCTCCCTGTTTTCAAATGGGCATGATTGACAGGTGGATTAGCCAATCAGGAACAAGCATGGTCCATTTGTACCATAAAAAAATTAAGGAAAAAGTATCACAGGCAGCTGAAAAACATGGTGGATTTCTACAAAATCAATGAGTGAAGCATTAAACTCTGTTAATCTGAACTGAGATAAATTTGATTTCATTTGTAAATCATATGTGACCTATGAGCTCCTTTGTTTCACATGTGTCATTGAAAAATACAATCTGATTGCACAATCATGTTTGACTGGGTTTGAGATGCAGTGGTTTACATGGGGACCAGACTGATCTTAATCTGTATAAAAAATACAGAGAGATATCCAGATTTGCCAGGTAATTCATAACCCAGTATAGGATATATGTTATAATTTAGTAGTTCTGTTTTTGTACTTTCTCACTATTCTGTGGAACCTTTTCCATTATCTGGGCTTGGAATCAGCACAAAGCATGACAGTATCAATGCAAATACAACAACTAAGTGTGAAAATTCTAGCATGACAGATTGTAAATTGATCTATTTCATAACTGTAGGCCTAATCTAGCTCAAGTGGACCCAGTGAAGTTCAAGTGGACCCAGTGAAGTCAGGAGTCCCTTCACTGTCTCCTGTTACATTACATCAGTCACAAGACCCTCCTGACAAACTGTGGATAATATGACTAACATGATGATCTGATCTGACAAGCCCCCATGCTCCAATTCTGCTTTCATTGGCCCACACCCTATTCACCCTCCTGGAGTTACTCAAGCTGCAAAGTCCAGAGTTTTGCTGCAGTATCCAGGGAATGAATTGGAGCTTGTATGTTTGCCCCACCATATTGTACACTCACATTAGAACACAATAAAAGCTTCAAACTGTAAGCAAGAATGGAAAGTGTCTTGTAATATTACTCATGATGGTTGCAGGGTTTTTGACCCCTTTGTATCATTTTACGGTTTCCCAGATTGTTTTTTGGCAGCAAGCGCTTAACTGAGGTCACACATTTCCATGAAAACAGTTCATGGAGCTTAAGCATATCACACAATACTCTAAAGACCAGCAATCATAGTATTTGTTTGACTTTTGGTGCTATGAAAATGATTCAGGCAGTAATGTGCAGTGTGCGGATTGACCCTTTAAAAGCAAGCTGTTTTTGCAAAATGAGTCAGATCTGATTATATTTCTGTTTAAGCATTCAGGATTGTTGTTGAATCATACTGGCAATAAGTAAAGTTGACATTTCCACAACATAACGCTTTGGTTTTATAGTTTGTTTTTTAGTTTGTTCTTTTAAGCATTCACATTTAACATTTGCATTCAGATACTGTTGCAGACTATTGACCAGGCTAATTAACGACTATGTTTCATCCATTTTGTATTGATCTTATAACAGAAAGCCTTATGGCTCCGTTGTTACAATTTACCGGTATATAAAATGACTGCTCTGCCATGCTGTTGCTGTAGGCATGTAGTCAACCAGAGCAATTATGTGGTTGGATGACATTTGTAGCCATTAACTGTACTATTAGTTTTAAAGGATTTCATTTCCTGTCTCTGGAGCATTTTAAGACCATTTAGAAATTACAAAAGCATTTGCTTCTATGATTCATTTTGCAATAATTTTTCATCAAGCAGCAGGGCCTGATTGTCATGTGCCTATATCCTGCAAGTCATCTGTTATGATTTAGACTACTTCAGTAGTAGTGTGGACTTTATGCATGACTTTTGCATCATTGTTATAAGGCTTGGCAAAAAAATCTAATTTGAAGTTCAAATCGATTTCGATTATTTTTTCCACTTTCTTTCATTGGAAATTGCATTGACAAAGTAAGAAAGGCTGTCACAGGGACCAAAGTTTAGCACAGGGCCATGCAGCACAGACTGTTTGTTTTATCTCATTCATAAAAAATTTACCCCAATGGTCAATCGGTTAAATATGATAAACGAATACAGTCTTTTCCATTTTGACCATTTTCTCTAGTTTGCAGAGCGTCTTAGTGGAGAGGGGTAAAATTGTAAATCGAATCGAAAATCAAATTGAACAACTAATACAAGACAACTTTTTAGGGCATTGGTTATCGGCCTTCAATCTTCAGCAGAGTTGGATATCGGGTCGACCTGCTGCCTGAAGAATACACATAAAGCTTAATTTGAACTTTAGTGTTTAGTGAAAATGACAAAAACAAGTCCTACATATCGACCCAAAAATACTGGCAGAGCTTATCAGCCATCAGTTGCTCTGGATTCTTAACAATCAGTATCGGCCATGATAAAACCCATATCAACCAATCAATATATAATAATAATTTGACTATTAAAAACATTTCAAGGTTTAAAGGTTCAACGTTCAACTGTGAAATGCTGATTTTGATTTCAGCGTACTTTAAGCCATAATGTACACAATCCATGTTAAGTAGATGTTACACAGGATACATTTCTTTATTGAACCTACATGTACGCATACATTTAGCATACATTTTAAATACTTTTATCCACACCGACTTTTATTATAGGTACTTCTCTTTATGCCTACACTTCTTCATATTAAGTCCTCCATGTTGAAGTCTTCACTATCTCTTAGATGTCATTACTTAGCTTTATAGATGCAATCTTTAGTAAAGTGTTATTCAAGGTAGTTAGGATGTTAAGTGCAGTGCTTTTCTGTGCCATTATCCGCCATCATTCCTCGCCGGGAAGCTGCCCTTATCAGCGGTGACAGTGCCGGGCTGTCCTCCTCTGCAGTGTCGCTAACAGCACCCCAGTGAGCGCCCGATCAATCCGGCCCGGCTAGGAGGCTATTCGGGCTAATGGCTAATGAAAAGTGTAATTACAGCGGGTCAGGGGAGGCATCCAGACAGCCAGCGGAGGCAGCGACAAGTTCATTTAGATCAGTGCGGCCCAAACGTGTGCGGCTCGTTACCCGGCAAGTCAGCCATATTACCTGCTCATCTGCCTCTGTTGATATTAAGGGGGCGGGATTTGATGGGGCAGAAGATGAGCAGAGTCCATATTAAAATTTAATATTGGAGAAAGGAGATTTAATTATGTGGACTCTCAGGTAGAACAGAATTATACAGTCAAAGATGCATAACCACTGAATAATAATGTTGAAACAATAGTTGAACTAAACCATTTATTTGAAGAATATGAATGTGAATGTGATAAAAAAAAAAAGGTGATTGTGCCTTAACAGAAAGTGTACCCTGGGATAAACATAGGCCAACATCCATGGAAATAAATTAATAAATAAATAAAAGGACATTTGTATTGTTAATGTGTATATATTTAACCAAATTTCAGTTTTAAGACGCTGTAACGGAGTCTTCAATTTAGTTTATTAGTTAGTCTTTCAGTTTATTAGTTTACAAAGGTTCAGAGTTACCTTATGCATTCCTAACATTTTAATTACTCAACACAATGAGTTAAAAGTGTATTTCACAACTTTCAAAGTGTTGCTATGACTGTATCTTGCATGCTAACAGCACACTTCCTGATTCTATAGATAAAATATGTTAATAATAATTCGATCATTTCTACCTTAAGAGCTGTTTGTACTGGGGTAAAACTCATACAATCACATGTTAATTCGCAAACTTATCACTGCAGTATCATGTGCATGTGCAATATCCAAGCAATCAAACTTCAGCTGTTTAGTTCCTGCGTATTACCCATTCAAAAAGTAGATATGTTGTTTTAAAACTTTAAAAAAAAGTTGGTTGCTTTATATTCACAAATAAAGGCCACGCATTTCAGTGATTTTAAACAGTGCCAACAGCCGGAACACCTTTCCTCTGAGGGCCCCTGGAAATAGACCTCCAGCTATATTTTTAGGGAGCTATTAATACCTCCAGCTAATTCATCTGAGCTCTCCTCGTGAGCCTCGCGCGGCCTCTCAATTATGGATGAGGGGAAAGTCATTGGATTCTGAGGCTGAGAGGAGCTGCGGCTGTGACAGCAGGCTCTCTACAAAGGCGTGACAGACACACTGCTGAAGGGCAATGGAACCAGGCATCAATATAACAGCTTTATTTACACAACATACTCAGGCATATAGTAAAGCTATGTGGTTTTATGGGGGTTTTAATTATACTTTTTTCTAAATAATTTACGTTTATAGAGTTTAACACAGGCTGCTGATATTGTGAGGGATTTGAGGTACAGTTATGGACAAATGTCTTACTTATGAAGCCCTTTCTTGTATGATGATGATATATGAGAGGAGCTATCTAGGTGGAAGGAACTGAAATTGCAAAGTTGTTCAGCCACTGACCGTTACTTTAGCCGTTCAACCCACATTTTGTCGATACTTGATATTGTTGTATTCTTGGGCTCAGTAAGATTATTGATGGCCAGAATGTATGTACTGTATATATTCTAACGTAGCCCTACTAAATGCATCACTGCTGTCACATTTCTGATAGCGGAGTGTGTGGATAAAGAGTTAAAGTACATATTTAACATTTGAAATTACATAATGAAGCAAAAAATATGAAGTCATAAAGATAAATCCATTCACATTTTTAAATTGAGCCATACTACTAGTACTACTGCTTCTACAAACTTATGAGATTGTGTTGGAAATGTTGAATTCATATCCTTGTATTTGTACTACTCGCTGCCAGTAGTCTTAAAATACATCTCTAAGTATTATAACCCTAATGTAGACAGTCTTTGAGAACTGGCCGATTCCCCTTCCTGATCTCGTGTAACAACAAAGCGAGCAGATTGTTGCGTTCTGTCGGCTTTTGATGAATATTTAAGCCTCCCAGACTTCAGAGAACGGTTTTATGTTTCAAAAGCAATTCACGTGGGGGTTGTATTCGCTTTCATCAGCTTTATGAGCAAGACAAACTCCGGATACGATCACCGATTCCTGGGAGCGTGTGGGATGCAGACGAACCAGCCCAGTTACATTTTTCAGAAAGACTAAATCCTGCTCAACACTTTCTCAGCTGGGCTCCTCCTGGTTTCACCGCCAACGTATTCATTACTCTTGTGAGCGACAGGGGGAGCGTGCGGGTAAATTGGGTTTAGCTCCTGACCTTTGGGTGTGATTAATGGGTTGCTCTGTTGGCGAGCTGGAGGAGAGGTCCGCTGTGCTTCTGCTGGAGCTGAGGAGGCAAAGAGTTGACAGACAGAGAAAGCCAGCGCATAGCTATACATCCTGTGTGCGATGATTCATCCAGGGGACAAAGGGCCAGACCTACTCACGGGCCGACTGACCCCATGTGAAGGATTGGCTCTGTCGGTAAAATCCATCAAAGTGGCCAACAAGGCTACACGCTGTTTTGATACCAGTATTTTCACTTTCAAAAGGTGTACACATCTGATACTTCCCGCCTGGAGTAAAGGGGAAATATTATGTTTACGCGTCAGTCAGTTCTAGTGACCCTGTAGCAAAGAACCAGTGAATAGAGCTGTGTTCAGTCTGCAAAGCTTTGGAGATGAGCCTTCAAATTGATTTCTCTTTGCTTTAAAAAGGAGATCTGGGCATTTTTTATTTTTTTATTTTTTTATTTTTTTTATGAATGGGGGCTTTCCAATGTTTTACCTGAAATAAATGTTGTTTCTTTTCAGTGTTGGGTTGTGGGTTCACTGGGTTCAAAATAAACTTTTCAATTTACTGAAAAAGCAAAGCCTAAATAATAAAAGAGACAAAATGACACACTCAAAGCATTAGTGCGGCAATAGCTTTGGAGAATGTACCATTGAGGAAATACCAAACTAACTGTCCATGACATTTGACCCATCCTGCAGGGTGGGCTCCACAGTGCAGTGCCTGGGGATTCGTGTCAGATCTTGAGATAGGTTTGGTCTGGAGGACTACTTTAGCTTGAGGATTTTACTTTTTGTGCATATTTTGTGTTCATGGAGGGAACCGAAGACCTGTTGCTGTTGCTTCTTACTGTGAAAATGGGATCTAAAACTGAGAAAAGTAACCTCTCTGAGTCAAATATTCAGTGATGAATATTTGACTCAGAGAGGTGGGAGTGGGACAAGTAGTCTAGTTTGTACATAGATACCAGAGTAAAAAAACACAACAAAAGTATCACATGAAAAAATAGGCTTAAGTAAAAGTACCTGTATTTATTTATTACTTAATTTACTTAAAGAGTAAAACGTATTTCGAGTTCTAATAAAGTTTCAAATGTATTGATTTTCATAAAGATTTGTGCTGGATTTTGTTCAACAGAAACAATTGAGTTGGTCATTTTTGTTTCCTAATGATTTTATTTGATTTTGTTTGCTGAAATCATAAACTTAATTACTTAACTTAAATTTTAAAATGAAAATAAATCTCTTAGCCTTTTCAGCAGGTTTTAGACAAAAAACTACTTTGACTTTTTAGTCCCGTTCAAAATTGTAGTGGAGTAGAAAGTACAGATACAGTACCTGTTCTCAAATGTAGTATGTAATTATATTTAAGTATAGTACTGTACTACGTTTACCCTGCTATGTTCCACTATTGCACATATTATAATAATTCCTCCACAGACCACACATACAGCATATCTCCCAGGATTCTCCGAAAAGTGATTGACACAGTTATTGTTCCAACATTACATTTTAGTCTTTTGATCTCAATTCAAAAGTGTTTTATTTATTTTTCTCTCGTTGAACACATATCAGAGCCTGACTGTCTCAAAAATGCGATTAGCCACGGTCCAATTTCCAAATCGAATCATCCTGACAACATTAAGCACAGACGACAGCCAGCATCCTTAAATAACCCTGCTTGGCTGTGGATGGTATCTTCCACACATAAATAGTCCAGGAGGCAGATAATTGGGTTTCGCTTCCTCTGCCCTGCTATTATAACAAATTAAAGAGATCTGGAAGTCATATTTTTTCCGAGCACCGGGTTTTAGCTTGTTATTAGCTAACAGACTGGCAAATTGATTAGTATTGATTTTAGCCAAAGCCTTGTAGTGCGGTGCCTTTTCTACTAAGAGCTGTAGGGAAGGCCTTAACACACTTGGATATAGGAGACATGCTTGTAAAAAGATCAGCTTTAGGGGCCAAAAAGATATGGACTGTTATACAAAACTGTAAATCACTATGTACTGCGGTATTAAGAGTAATATGTACTGCAAATAACAGCTGTGTTTGCTCATGTTGCAGTGTACCATTTACGCTAGTCCTGAACTCTGATACAAGATGTGCCAGGTATAGAATCCCTAAACGGCAAGGCAAAATGAGCCAAGAGAAAATTAAAAATAGATTCACTTGAGATTAGTATTTCGTTTACAGATATGAGCTGATATGGATTTTTTCAAATTAAGGCAAAGCAAGTTTATTTGTATAGCACAATTCATACACAAGTCATTCAAAGTGGTTTAGAGAAGAATAAAGACATTAAAATCACAATGCCAACAAAAGAAAACATAAATAATCATCGTAAAATTACCATTAAAACAGAAGAGTGCAGAATAAAAACCTTTCAGTCATATGCACAACTAAACAGAACCATTTTGAGTCTGGATTTGAATATTGTCAAAGTACGGCGCTATAATGCTCTTCTGTTTACATTTTGACTCATTAGTCCGTTCAGAAAGCGCATACGGTATCGCTGTTGGTTGATACAAATTATACATTTTCTAACTTAAAATTATAGATTTTCTAACCTAAAATAATGTCTACATTTCGGTAATAGACTTTATAAACTACACCTTTTTTCCAATGAGGCATTTAGGCATTGAAACAGCTCAGAAACAGTAATGAACAATGGAAAAATAAATGATCCACCATGAATGCTATGCTAATAGAGCCATGTGTTCACAATTTGACTGCAGAATGAGTCAGGTGATGGATTTTGGTCTTTAAAACTATGTAGGAGAAGTTCAGCTTTTTACCTGGGATGTAACAATCCAGGAAAAATGCAAAATGAGAATTTTTAGGTGTTTAGAGATAACATTTTTTAATTAATGGATTCATGAAACAAGCTTGAATTAAGCAAAATACAACAATATAGGCAACAATACAACATGTTTATTGCATTTTTTTTTTTTCAATTTAGCATTATATGTATCCTGCAACATATTCCCAAAACAGTCCTTTTAAGTGTTCTTGTATTTATCCTTTTTATCAAAGGACATAAAGTAGTAAACACAACATAGCAAAGACGCTCACATTTGTACATGCATGTTATCAACTTGTTTAATTGGAAACATGTTTTATGATATTTGCTCAAGGAAATGTATGCGGTCTTTAGAAAGATCAAACATACAAGAAAAGTGTGATGCAGAGCTGTGGGGCTCATCTATTCCAGTTTGCATAATCAGTTCATTTTACATCCTGTATACTCCATGCGAAATGAAATCCACCAATGGGCTGTGACTGGAGCAGCTATAACAGTCATTTCTGTTTTGCTGTGTGTGAATATGATGAATATAAACTCAGATTGTTACTGAAAGGTTGCATTACATAAAAGATTTCATGCACAGAGGAGCCACGGAGCATAATAAACTAACATGTTTTACACACAGAAAAGTACTATAATGTTGGTTGGGATTTTGCATAAAACGTTTTTGTGTCAGTTGATGAGGGTGCGTGTTACATGTATGTATTCACTATGTTTATGTGGGACTTTCATCTTCCTCAGTGTTGCATATAGGCTCTAGTTTCTTAAAAAAGACTATACAAAAATAGACAATAAATGCATTGCACTGAAAGAACAGAACTTTACTAGAGAGAAATCACATACTTAAGTGTAGCTAACAATTAATCTTATGGTGAATTAATGAGTATAATAAAATTGTATATTCATTCAAAAATACTGTATCAGGATTTCCAGTAGGGATGAGCAGTATATCAGCTTCAGTATCAGTTCAGTCTTTCTTTTATTGCAGATATTGGTATTGGCTAATATAGGGGAGAAAAAATGGTTACTAGTCTCTTTTGCCGCTGTCCCATCCTCTGTGTGTTCAAGTGTCATTCCCACATAGTCCTCAGTTCATCAGATTTGTCATTTTGAACAGACTAATGAGTAAAAATAAAAATAGAAGGCAAGGTAAGGCACATTTATTTGCCTTTATTTACAATTCATGCATCTTTTCAGTGACTGAAAGCATCTTTTTAGTGACGCATTCTACCTCACTGTACACAGCTAACGGTAAACACCTATGTAAAATGAGTTATATCCTTATAAGACCAGCCTTCTATAGATGGTACCATTCTCGGGCTATATGTATCTGCTGTTTGTAACTCCATTCATCTGATCAAATAAACTTCTTTTAGCTCTCTACCTGGTCTGCAATCTCTTCCTTCACAATTACAATACAGAAAATAACATTAAGATTAACAGAATAAGAAAAACATTAAAATGACAATACAACAAATCAAAACATAAATAATCATCATAACATTAACTTTAAAGGAGTTGCAGAATAAAACCTTTCAGTCATATGCACAGCTGAACAAGTTTTGAACCTGGATTCAAACATTTAAACATGTGGGAGATGTACTTTGGTGTTAGGCCATGGAGAAACTTGTACTCAAGCAGAGCTGTTTTTAAGTTTATTTTCTAAGCCACAGGAGCCAGTGCAGAGACCTGAGCACAGGACTTATGTGCTCATATTTCCTCGTCTTAGTCAGGACCCGAGCAGCAGAGTTATGGATGTACCGCAGCTGTTTTATCTTGAAAAACCATATTCTTGGCAATTAGGCTGAAAATAGGACTGCATGTTTTAGGCGGTCATGTCTTACTATGGATTTTAAAGCTATATATCAGTATAATCAAATAACAGCTCAAACAATTCACATCAGGCTATCCCTAATTTCCAGAGCAAGAGTCATCTGAGATTGTTTTAATAGAATATGTGTGAAATGTTTACCTAATCTATATTGTATTTTAACATTTATACAACACAATCCTACAGCTCACACTTCTGTTCCTGTTGTATTCTTCTCCCAAACACTGAAACACGGTGTCCAAAAATAGAATAGCTTCCGTTTGTGTTGCAGGTGCACCTTTTGTAGCTGATGATGAGGTTCACTGGACAGGAGAGGAAAAAAAGACAAAAACAAGAGAAGCGTTTTGACCACATTTGGGGCTTCTCCGCCCTGTCGTCATAGTAACAGCTGCAGCAAAGCGTTTTAGGACGATGTGCCTGGCCAAAAGCTTCTCTCCAGGGCTTAGTGTAATACAGTGGGGCCAGAATGAGGATATTGAGAAACATAAACACAGAGGGAACTGGGGAGCTCACAAAACAGTCAGACTAAACAGCTTTTTGCACCCTGCATCGCTACTGCTTTAGCAACATTTTACAAGTCACTTTTGGCATTGCACAGAAATACCACAACTAAATGGCGTTTTTGTAGTGTATTTCAATTTGAATAAAGGTTGCTTTTATAGTGGTTTATAAGTGTTTCCGTTTTCTTGCGTGTAACTTATTTCCACCATAACTTGTAGCACTTGACATGAGTGTTACTGCCCCAGACTTTATGCTCTTTCCCTTTAGTATCTGTTGTATGTTTTGTGGATTGGATCTCTGTGTCTTACCTGTGTCTTCTCTGCGTCTCATTTAGTTCATTAGTCACTCATTTGTCCTTGTGGCTAACTTTGTGAGTTTGAGACACTAGTTTAGTTACGTTTTTGTGTCTCTTGTTATTTTGTCGCTCGGTTCCGTTTGTAAGTGTATGTGACTCGTGTTTATTTGACATTTGTAGTTTGATATTGTGTTATTTGTCCCATCTTACTCGTTTTAATAGGCCTACGTGACTAGTTTTTTGAGACACTAAACTTGTTATCTGACTGTTATTTTTGGATTCTTAGTTTGGGTTCTTTCGTTTATACATTTGCATGAATATTTTAGACCACTTTTATAATCCTGTTCATTAAATTACAACTTTATTTATACCATTTTCACACTTGTTTTTTTGTTACTTCCCTAACCCTGGCAGAGCTGGATCGTAACAAAATGGCTTGAATCATGTGGTTGTTTTCTAATTTGAAGTCGGCCCTCAAAGGTTCTCTGTTCTCAGCCTTTATAAGGTTGTAATTCTCCCTTGCCTCCTATAGACTTGAATAGACTTGGATAAAGAGATAAGCTATTGTACAAATTGTTGATAAACCCTTGGAGATTATCCTTGTTAAGCTGCGAGCCACTTTTCCATCAATATTCTCCTCTTGTGTTCACTCTCTATCACAATGGCAAAGAAAGGTAATCCTTATGATGAACGGCAGATTATTTCATTCATATAGATTGGAGTTCAAGTGAGTTTTCTTTCAACTGCCAAATGTATACAGCGGATCTATACCATCATATCACCCCTTTCTTTAATGCTAGGATACATGATTTTTACACAGCAGAAAACGGTAGTGGTATTTAAACTGTCCAACTGTGTGCTGCGCTCGGCACTTTCTTACTTACAGGTTGACAAGAAATAAATACATTTTGTGACAAAGTGCTGCTTTTACAATAAACTCTTTGGGGGGAAACATAGAGTTAACTACTTATAATAATAAAAAATAAATAAAAATAAAAAATATATACTGACTTCACTACTGAGCACAGAACTTGAGTATCCAGAGTCTTAACCTGACTTGGCGTGTTTAGGAGGCACTGTGCCCTTGGATGATGACGTGAACTGAATGGGGCGACATCTTGCTCAGCTCTTTGGGACTGTACCAACCTGTCAGTCACATACGGAGGAGTGATACGAGGACATTCAAAGCACCGAACTCACAGCGGCCATCAGCAGTCTATCTTTTTTATCATTCTGTATGTGCAGAGGCAGGGAAACTTGGTAAACTACTGCTGGCATTTTACTGATTTAATGATATGTTTGACCTAAAAGAATCTAATGCTCTACAGAATGCAAGTTTCATTTGTTAATTGCTTATGTGATAGTGACAGGTACAACACACATAGATTAATGAAGTAATCTGGTGTCGGTATCACAGTGTTTAATAACTAACTAATCTAACTGATCTATTTCAGCTAACTTTATTTTGTTAAAGTGTTTTACGATTTGTGTTGCCGCATCTTCCTGCACACAGCACAGCAACAAAACTCAATAGCAGGACTCTTTCTTCAGATTTGTGTGCTAAAACCCAAGCTTGTCATGACTTGTGAGGAGTTAAAAGCATTAGTATAGTCGATTTGATTGTCCATGGTGGTTAAAGCGTTCAATATGGGGACTGGGCATTTATTGCAGGGTCAAATCAACTATAAAATTGTATATCATTTAGATATAGTAGTACATGATTATACATTCTAACTTAAAATAATGTCTACATTTGGAAAACATACTATAAAGTACACCTCTGTTTCCAATTTCAAAGGTATATACAAGTCCGCCATTTTACCTGTGATGCAACAATCCTGGCAAAATGCAAACAGAGCATCCACGCTTGTCATGAGGAGTTAGTAGTGCTAGTATAATCCTGCGTTAGTTACAGAAAAGTGATCTCACGCAACAACCTTCAAAGAATTTGCCATACATTGATGCTTTACCTATAATTTTCCACAATATGGCATTAAACTCATGTATCTCCATAGGTTCTGAGGTTGGTTGCTCAGTGGTAGCACATTCATGTGAAGTCATAGTTAATTTACTTGTAAAGTACTGTATATCCTGAGCTTTATACTGCAGTGTGGCCCATGTGAACCACCGTCCAATCGGAAAAGAGCAGCGTCAGATGGTTAAATAAGTGAACATCCCTGGAGACTGTCCAAGGTCACCCAGAAAAGTGCTTTAAACAACCCAGCTGCTGCTACTGCTGCTCCGGCCATATCAAGACCAAACACTGAGCAAGCAGCCAGTCACGTTCTGTTTATGCACTGCTAATTGTACATGACATTATTCTGCATGTTCTCTCCATTACCTGTGATGTGGTATCCTGGAAACTATCTCAAAACATCGTTATACAGTAATGCTACAATCATTAACATCTACAGAGAGACAAATACAATACTGGATGCAGGGAGATATGTAGAAACTAAAAGTATTCCACATATTATTGCTAGTAAGAGATATTTTCTGAAAAGTAAATGAATTAAGCTAAAGCTGTTTTCCAAAATTATGCTAATAGTTAAATGTATACCAGCACATGATCTAGGTTAGCATTTTAAAATAAGGCCTGCTAATAGCAGTTAAGGTGGAACTTATTGACCTAATTCTGCCCCACCCACTTTTTCCGTAAACACGACTAAACCGTGCTTTCTTTGTGGTGGCACTTCCAGCTAAGTAAGATTTCCATTAACTTCAATTGACATTATGGAAAAAGTTTTGCCGCTGAAATCTGATATAAAGTAAAATGTTCAATGTTCATGTACACCATTACGTCAACACTGCAGCGATTGTCTTGAAGCCTTTAAAACAACTCTGTAGAAATCATTTGCTGTCAAGATTGACAGAGTATTGTGAATATTCCAAAATGACATCCTATGAAAGCTTTCACTGTTTGTTCTAGTTATAGTTACAAGCCTAAATTGTCTTGTAAATCGAATCACACTTGCTTGCTTTGTTCTCTCCACTTAATAATAGAAGCCCTTATGATTGACTGCAAAAGGTGATTAATCCCAAAAGCAAAAAGAAACAAACACTGCATCGCTTATGCACAATTAACCCCAATTCCACTTCTTCAAATGAACCTGGTAGGTATTTTTCTCCCTAATTACTCCTGTGTTCGATAAGGCACAATTTCTGCAAAAAGAAAAAACAAATTGGATAAAGCAATTTGCCGACACCCTGCAATTAGCATGGCCCGCTTTGGCGCTGTGGAGGGAAGTGTTGTGACAGCCTGTGAAAAACACATCAATGGCGCTATTCACCAGTGCAAATGTCCCTATGGGCACGTGCCACCAACACAATGGAGTCAGGCCTCATTTTGCTTTGTTATCATCAGCACAGCACTCATGGGCTAGAGATCCTCAGGACACAAGGGGAACTGTAGAAAAACAATAGCGTCAATTAGCCCTCTTTGATGTGTATCAGTGCTTTCTGTGAAACAAAGCCTCCAGTGTGTACAACCTATTTGAATAGTCCCATACAAATCATATTTAGTCGATTCGAGTGTGCATGGTGGTTAGTTTTTTCAGTATGGAGGCTCGCCATTTATTTCAAGGGCAAACCAACTATAAAATTGGTAAACTGCATAAAACATATTCACAAAAATAGCAATTTTCAGTACAGGATTTTACATTTTCTAACTTAAAATATTGTCTACATTTAGAAAACACACTCTGGTTCCAATTAGATATATGTGGGTAAGTCTGGCTTTTTACCTGTGATGCAACAATCCAGGCAAAATGCAGAAGTATAATTAGCATTAACAACATAGAGGGCATTCTTTTTTATCTTGCCTTACGTAACGTTTTTTATAGGGGTTAATCTTTTATGTCTTATTCAAGTGTTATTCTGTGTCACTGGATTAAACACTATTTTAAGGTAAATCATCAACTTGTGTAGGTTTTAAATAGGTATAATGTTTTTTCCTCATCATTAATTTACTCAGAGTTGTATTTCCAGATTTGTCATTTTGATTAATCCTATATTGTGCCGCATTTGAGTCAGAATTTGGTTAGGAGTAGGTATGGGACGATTTGGTGTCAGGATTATCATGGTCAAAATAATTGCTATTAACAATTATATCATGATAATTATTAAAGTTAAGACAGTGTAGAGATGTTATCTATATGAGTAATTATTTGTAATATTATGTATAAGTTCCATGTTTAAACAACTGTTATAGTATTGTACTTTGTTATCAGTGAAAACAACTACAGTTTAACAGAGATTATTATGGATAAGCAGGGCCATCGACTTAAATTTTGGGACCAGGGGCAATAAGCCTCACATGGGCCCCCCGCTAAGACGAATTAACAGGAGGAGGGTCCAATTCTGGACCCCTAATACCTTGGGACCCGGGACAACATCTCTCTGTCAACTCCCCTGTGGATAAGTTATTTTTTTCTGCACATTCTGGTGATATAATGGTGATTATTATTGTTGGTGGTTATCACAATTATAAAAATGTCCCACAAATTATCATTGTAAACCCTTTTTATCACAATAAACAATTCTATTGTTTATTGTCCCATCTCTAGTTAGGAGCACCTAGTTTTAGGATTAGCCTTAGCAAATATTTAGCCTGGTGTGGTAAACCACCCAGGATTGACCCATGGACCTCCTTCTTGTGAGTGCTTGTCGTGACCACTAAAGCAGGTTCAAAATAAAATGCTCTGTTTAGCATTTTCAGTGCAGCCTCCACCTGCCCCATAGTGATGCTTTCTCTGGGCAAGGCCATGCTAACCAGCACACACACACATTTATAGTGTCTGCTTTAATCCAAAACGCCACATCGACCCAAATGGCCGTGTTTTTGTTTCCCCGCGGCCCTCTTTGATGTTAATGTCCCTGTGAATTATTTATCTGTGTGTTCTTGTTGCCTTCTCCTCTCGCCCTCCGAAGGCATAAATCAAACGCACCCTGCACACTCGCTGAGCAGACGAGATTTATCACAGGGACTATTGTTTACCGTTCTGACCTCCAGGCCCTGCTCTATACACATATCTGTGGAGCACAATCCAACAGCTGCCTCCCCTCAGCCGCCAGAGGCACGCAAATCTCTCATCTTTTCACTGGCATTTAAAACACTCACACATGGTCATTCAGAGGGCATTATTATCCACATGCCCTATTTGACTTTACATTTTTGTTGTAATGCTTGTTGTCACTAGGAACTAAGGTTTTTCTAAAGAATTATACATGCAAAACAATACTAACATAGGAAAGCTATATATTATTTTGATCAGGGATTGAAACCAAAAAAATAGTTGGACCTTTTCTCAATAGTTTTAAAATTAAAAGTCAGTATTTCAGACCACACAGTATCAGAGAAACTACTACCATTTGATGCTGAAAATTATATTCTGCTGTATATATGAAATATTTTTAATTATCATTGTGATAGAGGTGGGCAATATGGCAAAAAATTGATTTATTTTTTTTTGCAAGATTATGATTTTTTCATAATTGATTTATGCTTATTGTCTTATTAATATATACTGTTTTTCTTTTGACTTTAAGAGGTCAATGAAGTCATCTGCTTCTTCTGAACCTTCACACTTCACTGTGATTGGTTAATTCCAGCTGTCACTCACTCAAAGGCTTACAGAGGTTAACCAATAGGAGAGATTCAGGGAGAAGTGTCAGTGTTTAACCAGACCGCTGCAGTACACAGAGAAATACTGACCAAAACAGCAGATCATCATGGAAATGAGGTTTTTCTGATTACATTTTTATCACCATATGGCCCAGCCCTACATTGTGGTACAGAAATCTGCACTGAGCCTTTTCCTAAATATCAAAATTGAGTTGTTTCATAATATTTATGATGAAGGTTGCGTTTCACGTTCATCCTTGTTGTACATAAGAGGAGAGCTCTGTAATGCATTGTGCATTGTAAGTACATAGTCTGTGCATACTTCCATGTACTTGAAGTATCGATCCCTCACTCAGCGCATGTAGTTAGCCTGTGCACATGTTAGCTTTGGGCTCTCCTCATTATTTATTGACAGAAGTGGAGCAGGGCTCAGTGGGGCGGTGAATGCTGGTGATGTTGCAGATGTATCATGAAGGATTTGGCAGCGCATTGGAGAAGAGGAGCGGCTTGTCATCTCACACCCTGGCCTCTTTTTACTGCTCGTGGTCTTGTCCCCATGGTCTAATTGGCCTACTTTAACATTTACCTTCCTCAAGTAGTCACCGGGCTGTGGGCGGTGAGCCGATGACTCCTGAGGGGCAGAGGTTCAAAGAAGCAGCATTGTGGTTGCATAAGTGTATCTAAAAATTAAGCTTTAACTGACTTCATAAGGACTAAAGTTAGAAACAAGTAGAAAATGAACCACATCAGACCAGATTAACGTCCATCAAGCATTTACTTGCCTTAACAGGTCTCACGACTTCATCTTGGTCTTTAACATCATGTACTCCTCCGCCTCTTCATTGTCACTGTCCAGGCTGATGTTGATGGGTCTTTGACAGGTGTTTGGCTGGACACCACATTTTCTCTCTATCATGTCAGAATTTTTACTGATCTCAAAAATGTAACCAGTTGTGCCCACATGTGTCTGATGTTGGATAAGCATATGGTGCATAAATCAGGTTGCAATATATACTGCTGGGAATATCTTGGTTTGGTTTCTTTAAAAAATATATTTTAAAAGTTGTTTTTGTCACCAATCATGATGACGTGTTTTGTCCGGGCACTATAGTTGATTTATTTCATTCTAAAGTACATTTGTGGTGTAATAGGTGTTGTATTGTTGTATTGTTTTTTGTTAGATATTCTCAATCTCAGCAGATGGCCAGTGACACTAACTACGTCTCATCACATAGTGTATTCACATAGCCTGTCATGATAACACATTTTGAAGTGTGCTGTATTGTCACAGAGAAATATAATGATAAGCAGTAATTTTGAAAAAACTTGCCACTGACACAATAACAATCAAGCAGGTTAATGAAAGTAAATCGATTTCAAATATACAGTGTCATTAAAAAGCATGGGCTGCAACAAATGAAAAACAGAATGAAAAAGTATTTTGCCATAGAAGTTACTTATTCAGCCCTCTACTGCTCAAATCTAAAATAACAAAAAACTCCCCATTATTGCAAAGAATGTGCAAACGATAAATACTGAGCCCAAAAATATACTGCTCCAGCAACAATAACTCAATATAGTAGTTATTGTGACAAGCCTAGTACTGGTACAATATGTAGACTTGGGTTAGTAAAATATTTGAACTGTACTGTGAGCCCTCATTAGACTTTGGCTAACCCCCACCACTCTTTGTCCCCATATAATAGCACAGTAGAGAGATAGGTCAAAGACCAGTCCTGGAGCCCAGGGCCAAACAGAATTACAATGATTGCATAGTCTTTTATAATTAATTTGCAAAGGGCTTTGGGGCCTTTAATAGCTGAGAGGAGCGCAGGCTTGAAGGACAAACACTAATTAAAAGTTGCCAAGGATCAGGAATACGCCACCGTGCATGATGACTTTTCTGTTGGAAAAAGATTCTTTTAATTCCCCAAAGAAGAGTTTGATACTATAACCACAATTCTGAGGTGATATAGACAATAAAATAGAAGAAATACAGTATAAAATCCAACACCAAAATGGTTGGTTCAAATGGTTTCACGGATCAGAGTTTTCCCATATAGTTAAAGAACATTGGTATTTGCAAATCACATAAGAAATGAATATGACTGAGCCCTCAGTTGCAAGAATAAGAATCATGTTGCATATTGCATTTTACTGAACAACAGGTCCAATAAAATCTTCCCATTTAGTGTATTTTCTCTATGGCTCTGAACTCTGTCTCCTGATAAAATATAACAGCACTAACATCTTCGCTGCAGGAACAGATTGGCCGGCTAATGAAAAACTCCTGCGGCAGTCCGGATTAACTTCTTCCAGGCCTTTTGTTGAAGTGGTGTTCTCAATTGCTTTTCGCACAGTGCCACTCCATCTCACACCAGACTCTCTCCTCTATTTGCTGCTGTTTGTACCTGTAGAGTTAGCGGTTGCCGGCTCAGAGGGGAGAAAAAAGAGGGCTTATTGAGTCAATCGAAGCAGAGAGGAAATTAACAACTACAGGCTGGCTGGTTTTATTGTTTTGTTTCGAGCAGAAATGTTGTGGTTATATCCGCATGGGGGGATAGCTTGTATTTTGGCAATCTTGTTTGCTAATCTTTTTTTTCCTGGTACTTGTAGACGCAAAAGACATGGGTCAGCGGATTTGGATTGCATTAGTGGCCTGGTAAAATGGTGGTACTGTTGTTGTCGCTTTTTAAAATTCATCCTGACATTGGGATGCAATTAAACGTTTACCTCTTTTAGTGTGTTCCATTATGCGTCCATGGTCTGACAACTGTTTATTCTCTTGAAAAATACTGACAGAAGACATTGCAGGTGTCACATTAATCTTTTTAATTAATCTTCCCTTAGAAATGTTGTATTCAAGGAGCAATATGTAACTGTTCTGCTCATCTGGATTTTAATATTATTTATTCAATTTATTCAATATAGCATTAAACATTATATATCCCCATCATAGACTGTATAAAGAAGTGGAGTGTGACGTTGTGTTTTGCGTTCAGCTCCAGTCAAATGCACGCTGGTTCAGCAGGGAGCGGGCGCTTAGCAACGCTGTCAGTCAAACCTGTTGCCCTCGGGAGAAAGAAGGCGCATCATTTCTGAATAAAAACACCGGGATCATGTAGCGAGGTTTAATCCGAACATTTTAAGACCAAAATGACAAGTCTGACAGCAGCAGTTATGGAGCGAGGGCAGACAGTTTTTCAATAGAAAGTGAATTGGAGCCAAAGTCGATGCTTACTTCCTATTTGGAACAGAGCAGCTAGCACGTTAGCTATGTCCAATTATATATACAGCCTGTGATGATCATACCAGGCCAAGTCACACATCCTGTTTGTGGAGAGGTGACCCCACTCACAGCTGTTTTTTTGAGGTGTTTTTCAGCACTAAAAAAAGAAAGTTTAATGTTGTACTGTGGAACATTCCAGTCAAAGCAATAACATCTCTATGGACACGTGACATAACCTCTCTATGTAGCAGATTCCCCTCCATCCAATGTATTTTTTCCCACTTGTTTCTCTCTGGTATATCTCTGAAGTGGTACATTCACTCATTAAAAAAGGTTTTGTAGTTATTATTGTTTCAGAGCTTTCCTGATGTGTTGAATTTCAGTGACTCGAGTTTTAATTGGAAAGAAAGTTTGCAGACTAACTTTGCTTGTAGTAAAATTGAATGGTTAATGGTTTGTTTCAGGCCATGGTACTTACAACTGTGACTTAGTGTATCGAGTGGAATCAATTAACAAAAGAGTTAAAAAGAGTAAGTAACAAGTGAAATCCAATTCAGAGCATAATTAAATCTTTTGTGTCTCTCGCCGCAGAGCCTGTTGCCAAAACTTGGTGTTTCAGTACAAATTGACTACTGCCTAGAGGGACTAACCAAACAATAAGAAATACATCTGCCCTGGCTGGCTGTTGACGCATTCATCAACATGTTCTTCATCAATATTGGTTATTGGATGTCCCCTGTCATCACTGTCACTTTAACAAGAAGAGGAAATTCGCCGGCTAATTGACTGAAGACAGTGGAGATCATTTGAAGCTAACCGCACTTTCTCACAATGAGCTTTTGATGAGCTCAAATCAATGGCGGACGGGGGGTTTGTGTTGCATGTAGCGCTCATTAATTCAATCTTCATACATCGCAGACGCTTCAGGAACCAGGAGGCTATTGATTCCTGGCTAGACTTCTCCGCTAGTTGGCATTTTTGGGATTAAGCTACACAAAAGCGCATATTAATGGGCTCTTTTAACACGGCATCTAAACAGAATAATGCATTTTGCCATCCCTGTGGTGTTCGCTAGTGTCTCAGAACACAGTGTACACCAGTACATTTGCATAACTAAGAGAAAAACAAGGGCATGCATTACTTTGCACATGTTTTTGAAAATCAGAAGAGCAAAATTGCACTTTTATCTCTGTACGCGGATGTTATATTGGTATCAAACAGTTGTATGTTTCTACACAGCTCCAGATTCTCACAGCAGGATTACACCACATGCTGGTAATGTTAAACTGTTGCTTTAGTAACTTTTGTACACAGATTGTTTTAAGCTAACAAGCAACAAAAGTGACACTGAACTATTATACCAATGAATCAAATGCTCATAAACAGGTCATTAAAGGCAATAAAAATCAATCATTTCCCAGTGCTATAGTTTAGCTTAATCAAACTAGTATCAAAACTAGATAGTCATTTGAGCAGGTATTGATAGTAAAACGTCACATTCACAGGACAGAAATGAATCTTTCCTGAATATCTTTAAAATGATCTTGAGTTATATCAGAACATGTGGAGATGCACTCATACCAGCTGCCAGTACTCGTACTCGTCAATGGGCTGCCGATACCAAGAGCCGATACCACTGTAACTACGCTGCGTCTTATTTGACACTACTTGATACTCAAATAAGTATTCTAAGATGAAAAAGTAGGCTATGCTGTAAAAATCTTGAAAGGAAGGGAATTGAATTTAATGAATAGAATTTAATTTACCGCTATAATTGAACCACTGTAAAAATAATGGTATTGGTGAGTACATTAGTATACAGTACGCCCATGAACCACTATGGAACCTATCCGGATGACTGAGGGACTACTACTATAACACTACTACTACTACTACACACTATGGCAATATAAAAGAAAGTAATGTTATTTAAAGTTCAAAATCACATTCTATTTTCTAAAGAAAGAGTGTTTTTTTATTATTATTGTGATATCAGAGTCGTAATTGAGTTTCAAGTCTGTTCCTTAGAATCAAAATCAACTTTTTTTAGTGCCGTGACAACACTACTATGATTCTTTTGCTATTTTCAAGAATTTCTGTTCAAAGTACATTAATACATAACTGTAAGATCCAAAATTTTAATACGTCTTCTCACCAAATTTCAGTTCATTTCAGGTAATTTCAGTTAAACACTCCTAGTCAAGTTATATTGCCAATTTGAAGCTTTACAATTATATCAGAGTTAATGTTGAAGTTTTAGTTTATTGGGACCAGTGCAACAAACATTGATTAACTTCTTGAGTCAATTTGATGCTAGTATCTCAAGTTTTTAGCCCGGTAATACGCAACACTAGCCCGAGTCTCTAGAGCGCTGGAAAAGTCAGATTTATTACATTTTAAATAGGTTCTAAAAGCCCAAATATAGAAGCAGAGTGTATGCACAGTCAACACTCTTAGTCTTTTCCTGCTTTTTAAACCTCTGAGAAATGTATTCAGAGCAGTTATAAGTTAATGGTCCCTTTGCATTAGTAAAATATTTCCAATTAACTAGTACAAGCTTTCCTTTCTTCACACCGTGTTTAATTTTCAATAATACAATAACAGCTCGTGAAGGATTTGTCCTCTTCACACTTTGCACAGGGCAACGGAACAGTTTCATTTTCAGAGAGGAGCCTTAACACAATATTTACAGAAGCAGTGTTACAAGCTCCTAAGGTTATTAACAGTAATTATACTTCATAAATCCACGCCGCGTCTTTGCCAAACACTCTCTCCCGGGCCCCGCAGCTCATTTTGACATATCACTAAGAGGCAAAGTGCGTAGATACAAAGATTAAGCGTCAGCAGCATCCTCCCACTTAGAGGCTTAAAACAGGCAGCCTGACGACACATTTACAGACATCAAAGGCAGACGCGGCTATGAATGGACTGATATATAGTCGGAGCGATGGGACGTGACAGCTCAGATATATGGCTTCCCTCCTGGATTACAGCGAAGGAGAGCCTGTGAGGAGTTCTGCTGCCTCTCCTCTGCATGTTTGGATGTGTGCCAAGCCAAAATAACTTCTTTATACCACGTCAGTGCACAGTCAACATCTGCACTTCACCGCCTGCTTGTTTGCATTAGTAGTCGGACCATGGAGGAGGAGGTTTTCGTTACAAGGCTGCTTTCGGAAATATACATGCAATTCAGAATGTAAACTTTTGACAGTTTTGTTTTGAATCCCACGTATATGTATGATAAAGTAAGCCCAAGACTACACACTTTTACAATAAAATATAAAGACGTTTTATTGTATTGTCTGCAGTTTCCGGTACGTGTGATTGACAGGCTGATTAACCAATCCGACAAACACATGATTAGTTTGTGACAAAACACAATTGGACGGGTATCTGATGTGCTCGATTGTCTGGTTCCACACTCTCCTGCATTTTAACAGAAATTAGGAGGGACTGATTTACCAGGCGAGTAAAGTAAAGGATTGTACAGGCCCTTACAATTTGTCTATTTCCTATCATTTTCATCTTTAGCTTGTCATTCAAGTTAGTTTTAAGATTTAAGCTTGTAGTACTTTTACTGGCACTAAAACAACATAGATCGCCATCCAGGTCAAACCCTTAACATACTCTAAAACACTATTAAAGAAGACATACTGTGCTTGAGCCTGCTATATAGCTATAATTTATGACACCGTGGATCGTTATGCTATAATTTGCACATTTGAAATTACAATATTCATCTAAAACGACTTAATAAATGAAACAAGTCCACTGACATCCACGTTAGAAAACTGCAGTGCCCAATTAGAGCTGACATCGCTGTAAACGTCATCACAACAAAGAGCCGTGTAGCTGTCGGCCGCTCCTGTGGATAGTTACAGATCACACTAGCGAGTACTGGATTTTTCATTTGTACCAAAATGACCGTGCGGCGCTGCCAAATCCTATGCATATCACCGATTAAGAAAATAAAACTGGAGAACGGAGTAAGTACAGAGCAGTGGGCGTATGCCAGTGGCGATGAAAACGGGGATTGATCAGCAGTGTGGCGTCTTGAAAATAAGCGATTAAAGATTGCTCAAAAATGCACGAAAAGGGTAAATGAGACGGAGAAACAACTATAAGATGGTTAAACGCTCGGAAAAAGCGATTCTGCATAATAAGTCTGCTTTAAAAATAAATAACTTGACCCTTTGTGGACCTATCTAGCGATCACTGAACTGTAATATTCACATGAAGTAGTAGCATAAGATGGTTGGTTTAAAGTATGTTCTATTTTGTTACCAGCTTATATTATGGTATGTTTTGGTTATTTTACTAAAGTGTAAAGCACAATTAAACCAAACACATGAACAATCCCATATCTTCTTTTCACAGTGAGTACACCTGCTTACAGCCGGCTGGTGTTATCAGCATTCCATTAAACAGCAGCAGCGGCGGCGGCGGTGGAGGCATGCTGGGGTAGTCTTTTCCATTGAAACTATGAGTCACTGACTGTGCTACTGTGTGTGCTGCCAGTGTAACATTGTGAATTGAGAGCAGATGAATAGGCAGGGAAGGGTCTTATCAGGGCCAGCTCCAGGAGTCATTTATCAGAGTGGAATAATGGCAGCGAGAAAGAGATGAGTAGAGCTTTGGGCCTATTGCTTGACAGTACAATAGGGCCACATACTCGCAGTGTCCTGGAATAACTAGAGTATGTCTTTGTGCACAAGCAGCAGAGCAAGGAACACAAGCCAAAAATCTGCCAAGAGAGGAAAAAAAATGTTTTACACCTCCGGACGAAAAGGAGTAATTATATTGTTCACATAGTGGCTGTTGACATGGTAATGAACACTTGAGACATTTCTGACAAGCTGAGGACAGAAATCAGAAATTCAATCCAGTCATTTGGACAGTAAATTTAAAATAAACGAACGCGGCTTGTACAAGTGTCAGACGTGACGATAGAAATGCAGCGTAGCGATGACAAATTGTATTAATAATATTGTTGTATTGGCAAGTTTCAAAGCTTTTAGTGGATATGAGCGATATGCAAGTTGATTTAGTATTGCTTTTTAAACCGGATGCCTAGGCCTGTCAGGATAAGAACTATTTAACTATTGACTTGTCATTCAATATATGATAGATGGAACAATTATTTTTGGGGGCAGTTTTTCTTTGTACTAGTGAGAATTTATTAATTAATTTATTTTTATTTTTTATTTTTTATTTTTATTTATATTATTATTATTATTATTATTATTATTATTATTATTATTATTATTATTATTATTATTATTATTATTATATTATTATTATTATTATTATTATTATTATTATTATTATTATTATTATTATTATTATTATTATTATTATTATTATTATTATTATTATTATTTATTTATTTATTTATTTATTTATTTATTTATTTATTTATTTATTATATATTTTATTTGCATTACAGATACAAAGTAAGTATTTACATTTAGAATATGCACATATACAATACATTTTCTGTGATAATTCTGCCTTATGCTCAGATGCCCCTCTTCACTCCATTAACCACGCTTGGAGAACAACAAATGCAGTACACAAATACCTGTTTTAGCATATCTAAAAACCTTTTCCCTCAGTTATATTTGCCTGTTCCCTCTAATAGCGCATTTACTTAAAAATTCTATCTGTTTTGAGTAGTTTAAATGTAGTCTCTGGATACAACTAAAATAACACATGATAACTTTATAGCCACCATCCCAAATATACTTAAGTAAAGGCTACTCACAATTTGCCTCAGGGTTGGATAAATCAAACCCTCCTCTAGTTTCTGTTAGACCAGTTTCTTAAATATTACACTGGGATGAATGTTTTGCCGCTGGTCTTTGAGTTCTTCTGGGACTCTCGTTGTGCCATTTTTTATTTAATCTTTTTCAGTTTTTTTGTAAATCATCTGTTGAGAAAAAGATAAAAATGTGTTTTCGCTTCAAGAATCGGTTAGAATTTCCTAGCACTGCTTCCAGGCTCTTAACTAGAGTTGTTGCCGTGTAGACGTTTGCTTCACAAAATGAAACCCGTAGAGCTGTCCCGGTTGGTTTATTGATTTTAGTCTGAAAAAGTTTTTTGTTATTCTATATGATGTGTACTTGTGTTTTTAGCTCTGCGCACTGGAGATCCTCGGACGTTTTGGCTGCCTTTGATTAGCCCATCACAGTCTACGCAGCTGCGCCAAGCAATTTTTCAACACAGCTCTGCAAAAACCACTGAGGGATAGAAAGCAGAATCATTTAAGGGCACCACAGGCTCTCCGCAATGCTTCAAGGTTACCTCACAGATCAGCGGCCGCTCTCTTTACAGCTCACTAAACAGGAACGTATTTGTACCTCTTGGTTAATGGTTACGATTCTGCCCCAGTGTAACATAAAGAATCAGAGCTAATGAACACGCTGCAGTATATACAAGGAGAGCAAATAGATATATATTTACCCTAAGTTTGTAAGGAGTCCTCCTCTGCCATATGATTTAGTGGAGTGAACCCACCAAAGTAGTCTATCTAAACACTATTAATCATATGCTTGTGCTGCAGTCCTAAGTGCTCTCATAGGTCTGTGTACAAAGGAGGTCTGGCTCTTCTGTACTGTAAGCAGCTAATGGCAATGACACATACACTCCACTCATCATTTGCAAAGAGAACTGTTATTATAGTACGTTTGGCTGCACAAATGAAATTAAAAAGGACCTTATGACTATGTTGGACACTGGTTAGTTATGGTATATAGCCCATAAATGTTATATCAAAGCCATTTTCTCTTTTTTTAATGATAGCACCACGTAACCAGTCATGATTTTTCACATTTTTATTTCCTTATGTATGTACTTTAATACAATTGTTACTCAAAAGATTCCATGTAATTATAGAAAGACATCATTTTGCATAGTATTCACTTGCAAAACATAACATTTCCCATGTGTACTCTGACCTTAGTTAACTCTGATCTCATTTACCGCTTCGGCCTCAGCACCTCTAGTTCATAGGTCGTACGTGTTGTGGCGGTATACGGACTTAGAGCGACAGCCTGAAGAGCTCCCCGCCTCCGCCCAGAGCTCCAGCAGGTGCCATCTTTAAGAGGCTGTCCAAAATCCACCTCTGTCCCACTGAAGATCTCTCCTTGTTAACACAGGCTTAGCACTGAATGGTAATGATGTATTAAACAGTTAATCAATTAGACAATTATGCAGAGGGCTCTAACTCACAAGATTTTAGCATAAGGCTCAGCTGGGGACGTGTGGATGAGTTAAGCCTGAAAAAATGAGGATAGTCATGGTTCATAACAAATAGTGATTGTGGAATGAAAGAAAACTGAAAAATGTATGTGTAGATGTGAGCATTTAAAGGTAGATGTTGACTTGTATACCTTTATCTCAGCATATGTTTGAAGAATATACTGACTGAGGATTACCTTGCCTTCAAACTTTATATATCTATTATATTCTATTTGCTAAAGCATGTCCCCACATTAAAAATAACCTTTAGTTTAGTTAGTTTACAGGCTCACCTTTCAATGATAACTGATGCTAATAAGCCAAATTGAGGTGTTGGACCATAACAAGACAATGCACAGTTACATAATGGTAAGTGCTAAATAGTCACATTTTTATATAGCGCTTTTCCACCTTCAAGGCACTCAAAGCACTTTACATTAAGGAAGCACTCAGCCATTCACACACACATTCACACACCTATGTACGCAGACATTAGGTGGGTTAAGTGTCTTGACTAAGGAAACAACGACAGCATTCATCTGTGGGAGCTGGAATCGCACCGCCAACTTGTGGGTCAGTGGATCTGGCCGCGCAACCGATGATGTTTATCTCGAGAGCAAAATTCGAACCGCCGGACTTCAGATCAGTGGACAGAGTCTCTACCAGCTGAGCTCCTGTGACCCCTTAATGCCAGAAGCAAAGATGATACTAGATAGATTCAGAATCCATCTAAACTCCTCAAAACGAAAGTGAGGCGGATGGAGTATCAGGGTATTGTAGACAATGCAACAATCCTCATACTTGCCATAACTTAGATTTCATCATTCAAACGTCTCACCCACTGTATATTAGTGCAGATAGGGCAGTGCAGCATGTTAAAATGACAGTATAAGTAAGTAAGTGTGAAATAACCATGCTTGTTTTAATAGTGTCTGAAGTCTAACCTTGTGTGTTCCTGTGGGAAGGACATAGGAGGACTTCTACAGCTTTATACATCTTTATTCATGCATCACACCCACAACCTCTCCAGTGTAACGGTAAACAACTCGTCATATCCCTTCCCCTTTCATCATTTCAGTGGTTAATTATTAAATTAAATCTCTGTACCTAATTACCCCAAACATCATTTCACTGACTGCCTGTCCCGTTGATGTGTATCTGAGCAGAAGGCTTTCTGTAGCTAAAACTGCAGGCTTGTCTCAAATGTGTGGTTTATAAAGTCTTTACTCAAGCTGTGTTATCTGGGGACTGACAAAATAATTAATATGTGATCACATAAAAAGTGCGAGTGCCTTATCTCGAGATAACAACATCATTAAGATTGTTCGATAAATACACCAGAGCTGCCAAGATATTACACTTTAAACAGTGTCTGCGGTCTTTAGAAGATGAAATATGCTTAGTACAACAGTCAGCTTATATAAAGTGATAGGAGTTTTTTTTTTTCTTTTTTTTCTCTGCATTTACAGCATGTTAAGATGATGGACTGTAAAAGTGTGTCAATAGTCATTTCAGTGTTTAGTTCAGCGTTGTTTATACCCTATAGCTACGTCTGCTGCTGTCACCTTTGTCTCTTGCGGTGCGATTACACTTGCACACAAATCACATTCAAATTGAAACAAAACTGGGACGAACTAAATCTGAACTTGACCAAGACTAAACAGAACTAAACCAAGTCTTCTACAGGTCTGGACTGGACTCTAGATGCCCGTCCTACGCCCTGATCCTGCTCTGTGGACCCGGATCCTCCCCTTCCCTCACCTGGCTGGTTGACCTGTATCTTACCTCTTCTGTCTCTTAGTCTTGAGTTGGTTCTGGCCCTACAGATTTGAACTCTATGGACATCTGCCGCCTACCCGTCCATGGATCTCTCCTTCACTGTGGTTCTCCTCGAAGTTTCTCTTTTTCCCGCTGGATTTTTTAAAATTTTGTCGAGAAGGAGGGTTGATGAGGGTCTAAGGACAGGGGGCGCTCTGAGACACTTATCCATTTGCTTGTTTTCCATGAATGTTGGTTAATCTGCTTGTCTTTTATTGACCCATGACTGTTTCTTTGTTTGATTTTCTAACCTTCTGTTGGATAAATCAATGATCTTGCTAAGCCTTTAGACGTAATTGCTTTTGTGATTTTGGGCTTTCCAAAAATTAATGGAATTGAATAACACATGTAAATACACCCTTAATCAATCATGTCTTTATTCATATACAGTAGAAGCCCTTAGACATGTCACGCTAACACATTTCGACACAATATATTGCTGCAGAAAGATATCCTGATAAACGATAATATTCAAGCCTAGATAATTCCAGCAAACTGAGGACATTTCTCTCATTCTCAGTCCCTCAGGTTGAAAAGCTTTAGCCAGTGTTTCAAATGAGACTCGGTTTAGCTTAAATATACCAGTTTTGGGCATGTATTGGCCTTCGCAATGCATCATAACTCATTATTTCTCAGTGTCAGTCAGCCATTGTTTTCTTTGTAATCAAAAAGCCAGACAGTATTGATCACATTTGAACCAGTGCATTTCCCCCTGCAACAGAGACAGCTCAATAGATGTTAGCGCGCCTAGTCATTATTGTGGAACAGTAGCCTCACATGAACAAGCAGAGCAGAGTGACCAATTCAAAGTACAGGCAGTGGTTTTCAAACTGTGGTATGGGTACTACTGATGCATACTGGTTTAATTCTGGGTTTGGTCTTAATTTGACCTGAATTACTCCAATTATTTGAGCAAATTTCAGTATAGATATATTGTGTTGCCAGCATGAGGGATCAAAATAATAACATTAAAAGAGAAGAGTACAGAATAAAAACCTTTCAGTCATATGCAGAGCTAAACAGAACCGTTTTGAGTCTGGATTTAAACACTGTCAGAGTAGAGGCCTGTCTCACATCTTTACAAAGACTGTTTCGTGTTTTAGCTGCATAAAACTGAAACGCTTCCCCGTGTTTACTTCTGACTCTGGGCACCAGCAGGAGGCCGGTCCCTGAAGTCCTCAGAGTGTGAGATGGTTCATATGTCAGAGATGTACTTTGGTGCTAGGTCATGGGGAGACTCTATTCTCTGAGCCACAGGACGCCAGTGCAGAGACCTGAGCACAGCACTGGGTAAAAAGACTGGTTAATGATTTGTAGCTGACCAACAGTTAGTAATATAGTGACATTATAAAGTTCTTTTATTCAGCTGCCTACAATGATGTGGTGATCACAGTGTAAAAGGAACAATAGTCTTTGTGATGTCTTGTACAGCTAAATGCTTTTGTAAACTCACAGTACAGTGTTTGGCTGGGGCACTGGACTGAAGCCAGCGCTCATTTTGGCACAGAACTGTAATTCCTCACACTACGCTTCTACTATGTGTCACTTACCTCATCACAGCCGACATACAACCCTGTAATTATCATTTATATGAACAGGTGCTAGCAACACTCTGAGTCATTTAAAAGAGCCCGTATTGCACTATTTTCTGATCTATGTTATAATGTTGTCTTCTCATCACAAACATACCTGGAGTTGTGTTTTTTTTTCATTCACATCCTGCATATTTAGGCTGAGTTCTTCTCTCAAACTGAAAATACTCTGTTCCACCTTGTGATGTCATGTTGTAATACCGGAAGTGCTCAGCTGTGTTTTTAAACTCCATACACCTTCACCAGAATCAGTTGGATGATTTCAGCTCTGGAATCGCCAGTCTTTACTGAAGGTAAACGGGAACTGTTAACTTGAAAACTACCACTTCATGACATCACAAGGTGGAATAGAGCGTTTGAGCTTTGGAGACCTAGACAGACTAATAAAGGGTTACTCCAACATGTGTGAATGAAACAAAACACAGCTCCAGGTATGTTTTTAGCCATTATAACATGGCTAAATGCCTACAAGAGTCAATTTTGCATTATATAGTACCTTTAACTGACAAAGTATAACATCTATGATTCTAGTTGGCTTATATATTTTTTTTATCGTTGCACTTTTTTTTCTATTATTTAAAACAAACTAAAATGCCCCCATCCCCACCCCAAAATACTGTGAAAAAAAAAAAACAAAAAAAAAAACTTATGCAATAAATAAATAGCAGAATAAAACACTAACACTAACTACACATCTATAATGAGCTTGTTATTCAAACATCTTCAGCTTAAATCTTATTGTAGTACAGAAAAAGATCCAATAGTTCCCCACCAGTACAAATAAAATAAATATTGACCCTCAAACGATAAGTTGATATAGTATTTACTGTGATAGTCCTAGAAACAAGGCAAGTTCCTTAGTTCAATTTACAGCCTCTATTTTTGTCATCACCAAATGACATGATGCAAGGTTAAGTTGCTAATTCACCACTGACCTCGGCTAGCTCACTGTGAAAACTTTAAAGAATTATTACAATGATGCTACTGTGACTTTCTAATCATTTGACAGATCGGGAGCTGTAACCTTATTTGACTCGAATCTAAACCACGGTCTTTCCCCTAAGACTATTGACATTTCAGTAGAAATTTAAGCATTCGAGTTTTTGTTCTGTCTTATAATGTACAGGCGCGCCGCGGGGACTTGTAAAATCAATTGAAAATACTAGAAGAAGCTGAGTTGTAGAAACCAGCGGTGACCTTTGACATCTGCTGTCTCGCCTCACTGCCGCTCAGAAGTGGCGTCTTAAAGTGACCCAGTGTTTCTGTAGGCGAGATGACAAATATAGAACTATGGCTTTTTCTGCAGCGCAATATTTTAATATACCTCCCATGCTGACATTTTCTACAATAAATAGTGTGTTTATTTGTTCTCTGTTGATGTATTTGTGGCTGCAATGTGACAATGTTATTGCTATTCTTTAAATGCACTAGAAAACGCAGCCAAGCAGACCCAAATGTTTTATGCTGCCAAGGCTACAAGTTCTTCATCGGAGTTTATGACTAGCATTAGGCGCTCTTTTTCTGCAGGATAAGTGGTCATTGAAGTATGCACTGAAAAGCCGTTCTTTAAATAAATGAGAAGCTGAACTCTTTCTTAGGTTTTTGTCAATATACACTCATCAAACCTCAAATGTCCTCAGCTTACCCAAGCCAGCTGAACTCAAAAGACAAGTTAAATTTGTAGGAAATGATTTATTGGGATATTAAAGGCATGCGCTGGAGTGAACTGCTTCAGCGCTCACCCCCCACATGACTCGATATTCCCATGGCAACTGTCCGGCAGCAGTCGGATAAACCCTAGTGTTTAGTAAAGTCATCATTTAGCGTGATTAGCTGAGCTCCCAGCAGGAGAGCAGCTCAGTGATTTACACCTAATAATTCTCTCCTTCTCATTTCAGGAAACACAGCCAGCACACCTCGCATAACTGTGGTTTATAATGGAGATCACGTGACTAAATACCCCGCTCGGCAAATCCAGAAGGAGCCAGACTCAAACGTGCAATCAGATTTGTCTATTTCTGTGACGTTTGCGATATCAAGGAGCTCATTGGTCACCCATCATCAAATTTCTCTCAGCTCAGATTAAAGTTTAGTGCTTCGTTCAATGTTTTTCACAATATTTACAGTCGTATTTATTTTGATACAGACAGACTGTGTGTGACCCTGATTGGTTAATTCACTTGTCAATCACATCTATCTGAACTCGGAGAGATGCACCATGGATCTAACTGCTCATGTTTGGTACCTACAGCTTTAAAAAAAAAGGTTGGACTTTTTCAGATCATAAATATTTTCTCAGTTCAAAATCCTTCAGTCAGCATTTTTGCACTATCTTCAGTTTTGGCTCGCTCTGACCCTCTCTAACTGCTCTCGCTCTGATTGGTGTAGCGGTCACATGGTACCCAAGAGCACTACTGTGAATGGTCCGTGAACTGTACAACCACTGGATGTACCTAGCTGCTAAAGGCTAAACTGACACGATGCATCACTGAGCTTGGCCCGTTCATTCAAACTGGTGGCCGTCTTTGAAACCCAGAACTTCATAAATGGAGAAGTGTGTATTCTGGTTCTCTTGCAACTAATCACCATGTATCCAGCTCAGAATAGCAATTATGGCATTCCGAGGCATGCATAATAGTATAAAGAGCTGCTAACTTGTCAGCAGGTGTTGTTTTCTTCTGACAAGAATGTCATTGATTGAGCCTGAGGATCCATGAGGCGCAGAGGCAGTTTTAACACAACACATCTGAACACATGTTTCCTTTCTGCACTGAATTAGGAGCAGGTTGGTCGAGCGGCTGGCCTGCATTTTAATGGATCTCAAGCTGACGTTTGGTACAACTCCACACAATGGGCCCAGTGTGGCTTAAACATTGCCACACAGCGATGTTTCTCTGCGCACATGGGCGTGTAGTGTGTACTGTGTGTGGGATTATAATGAGAATATTTGGGTCTGCGGTCGACACGGTTACATTTATATAGATTATGCTGTGCTCCCATTGAGGTATAAAATAAAGCCGCTCAGGGATGTTTCTCAGCCACAGCGCCAGACTGTAACGTGTGAACAGTGTGACCACATATGTACCCAAGCCCCTTCGAGACTCCACTCTGCATTATTTACAACATGTAATCTAATCTCTCAGATAATTCACTCACTCTTGTATTAGATTAGCTCCAGAAGGCTACAGTGAATAAGGCATGGTGCGTCCCTTGAGAAGGTATAGCAGTTTTTTTATTAAGATTGTTTACAAGGAGCAGTGAGATGACGAATGAGATATTTTCTTTATTTTTATAGCTTGTTGCTTTATTCCAAATAGCAATATATTGTGATTTGTTTCTGAAAATAACATATTGTTAGGGGCATAGTTGTTGCCAAATGTTTAATCATTCTAAAGTGATTGAAGGTACGCTATGTAACTTTTCTGTAAGAGGGTAAGCCACCTTCTTGAAGATGCTATATTGCAAAGAAATATTTAAGACATTTAAGCCATGTTATAATGTCACCTCTTTAAAAACACACTGGAGCACTTCCACCTTGTGATGTTATGTGGTAATACAAGAACAGAGTGTTTTCAGTTTGAGAGAAGAACGCAGCCTAAATATGCAGGGTTTGTGTGTTAAACATGTGTGAATGAAACAAATGAATGTTTGTGATGAGGAAACAACATTATAACATAGATCAGAAAACAGCATAATATGGGACCTTTTACCTTTGTGAAGCGTCTTTAAGTTACAGTGAAAAAGCCTATATAAAACCGATGTATTCTTACAACTGTATGGAAATAAATGTCGATCTCTATGGACGCCACCAGCCCAAGTTACAGGTCAGATCTGTGGAGAGGGGAGACCACTCAGTTGCTATGGTAATTACACGTTTGAGCAATAAACATAACGATAATTGAATAAATGCAATATAATGCTATAATTTAGACCATAGTGCACAAAGCAATATCATCTCCCTAAGACAAGCAGGTTATAGCCTCCAGAAAAGTTACACAGTGCACCTTTAACAAGCTTGACAGTTCTCTAAAAATAAATACATTGTTTTTTAGATGCATTGTTATATTTCAAAAATGTTTTGTTTTGCCCGTTGCTAGAAATTCTAAGACAACATTTATGCCTTATATAGTTTCATTGCTGTAGTTGTAGACAGCCACCCAGTGCGGTGCTTGTGTGAAATGCCAAACAACAGGCCGCAGTGTAATGTATGCCCTGAAGTGGCTCAGGTTTCTTACAGCTTTCTGGCAGTAGAGACGTTGGAGCAGCTGCCAAGGGCTCTGCATTGGCCTCATTGTAAATATTAAGAGTTAATTCCCTCTGTAAAAGGCGGCTGTAAACCATCTGCAGTGCTGTTAATCAGACACAATCTCAGCGCCAACAACTTATTCAGTTTGCAGCCTGCGAAACACAAATATGCACTGTTGGCCAATATATACAAATGCATACAAGTGCTTAGGCAAACTAGAGTCCACAATAGGATTCATGGGCACTGGACCCTATGCCAGCAGCTATGAGGCAGTGTGGGCTTACACAGACTGACAAAACAATAACTTTTTTATATTCTTTCAGTTATCTGCTTCTGTCAATTTTCTGATTACATTACAATACAAATTAACTTTCTTCCTAACATGGATACACCCAATTGACTCACAATTAACTTATACTGTATTGTATTGTACCATATTTACAAATGTCAATGCCAAATGTAATT
Organism: Periophthalmus magnuspinnatus; assembly: GCF_009829125.3. Taxonomy (NCBI): domain Eukaryota; kingdom Metazoa; phylum Chordata; class Actinopteri; order Gobiiformes; family Gobiidae; genus Periophthalmus; species Periophthalmus magnuspinnatus. Next base: position 17,785,397 of record NC_047134.1, read on the forward strand.
ATAATGCATATTTAAAACAATCTCAGGTAAGTATTAAGTCTGTTCCTTAGCAGGGCCAGTCCAGCCTATAAACAGAGCCCCGAAGAGCTCATACATTTATATTGAAAATAATGATTGGATCATTTTTTTTCCTGAAAGCTAAATGTCACTACTAGTCTAAATGTCCCTCTTAAACAATTAGATGTGTTTTATTTTCAGTAACTAAATCTGTGCCACCTACATTTGTTTTTGAGTCAGGCATTGGTGTGGACAGCTGTGTTTACACCGGCGTGAAGGACCCCGCCCCTACAGGTGCACTCTGGGAGCGCTGAAGCAGCGAAGGGACGTTTGAATGAGTTTTTTACTTTAGTTAGTGGGGTTAAGTTTATCTAAAGTATGGGACAATGTATGAAGAGCCCAGAGGAAGATCTTTTTGGGGACAGGACTTTTCAGAGAGGACTCGAAATGTCCCCACTTTACACCATGGGACCTGCAGATAAAACAGTGAGACTGGACGTGTATAATTCTGCAGACAGGACACACTTCAGAGGGACAGAGGACAGCAGGTGAGTCCGTTTATTACACTGGCTGTTTTTGATTGTGGCTCATCCTTTTGTCTCTAAACATCAGATGATGTGAGTCTAGCTCAGTGGTTCTTAACCTGGGTTCGATCAAACCCTAGGGGTTCGGTGAGTCAGTCTCAGGGGTTCGGTGGAGGTCAAGACACACACCCGACTCATATGATTAGCAGACTGTGAGCATCTCCAGACGCTGGCCCAATTCAACAAATGCACCCTTTGGTGTGTCTATCGAAGTACCCGCCCGACTTAAATGAGCCGTTTGAACGGCATAAAAACATAAAATGACATAAAAATGAAGAAAAGGAACAGATCCAATCCAATTCTGCATTTTATGATATAGAGTTGAGAAATGTAAGCCCATTTAGTCACTGGAACACATTAAAATGCACCAAAATTTAAAAATTTCTCTTGCAGACCCTCCTTACCTAGATGTTTTTATACTGTTATACTTGTGGCTATTGCTATTGTGAGCCTCTAGAATTTTCAGTCTTTTAACAACTGGTTGTGATGATGTCTTAATGTTGTCAAATATGAATGTGGCACTGAAGTTGAGAGGGCCCCCAGGGGCAATTTCAGCTTAGGGCCCCCTAAAGGCTAGGATCGGCCCTGTTCTTTAGTATCAAAATTGAGTTACAAATTTATATTGTGACAACACTAGACCAAAAATGCTGTACTGGTACAAGTGTGACCATAAGAGAAAATCAACTTTCAGTTAAGGGTTACCACAATTCAGTACCCAGGGAACCATCTTTAGATGTTGCCTATTTGGCTTGAGGAATACGAGAGTACCAAGAGGAAAAACTACTTTTGAATATATGGCCCATATCAGTTCATTACTTGCAATCAGTCAATAATATTCTTGCTTTGAGATTGTATGACAACTTACTTATAAGACGAGCAAGGCTGTTTATTTTCTACACATCTCTTAAATTGATTGTTTTCAATTAAGAGGTTGCGGAGTCAAGTACAACGCTGGATGTTTTGATGTGTAATTCAATTAGCAGACTCTTAAAAGCTAAGTGCTACATGCTTTTGGACAAGGCAGACACCAGTTCTACGGGAGAGCAGAGATAGTCAGGCAGTGGAAGTCTATTGTGTCAGCATTTTATCACAGCTGAGTAGCTCTGGGGTCAAAGGCCAATCCCATTCTGCGTTCAGCCATAGTCACCTTGCCTTACACTGACAAAGCTATCCAAGGCAGCACAGACTCAATCAGCCATCAGCCTACACAGCAGAAGCTCTTAAATGGCTAATGGAGCTGCCAGACAAGCAGCTGGGAATACAAACGCATGGATTTATCGAGCATTCCGCAAACAGCATTGCTAGCAACACAAACAGCACACACACTATGCTTTACTTCAGCTGTCAGAGCCGAGGAGAGCTCATCTGGGAGGGGACACTCAGGACTAATGACTACATCACGATATGGATGTATCTAAAAGCAAAATGTATTTACGCAGCATGGCTCATTACGGATGATGGTTAAAGAAGACAGATCATGCTTTTCTTACAGCATAAGTAGATCACCGTTTTACATTTTACTGTAAAATGCAATAGTGATCTAAAATGGCTTACTGTTCAAATGGGTCCATGGACTTACTGTTCCAAACTTCATAGTGCTATTTCACCCTAGCAAACATTTTAATTCACATTTTTATTTTTGAAGCCTATGACTTGTCTTGAAGTCCTTAAAACAATCACAGCTAACTACAGGGCATGTGGGCAGGGATAGGGGGTAAGAACAGAAATTTCCTGAGCATGCAAGCCTCAAATGCCGGATGATGCAAGATTACTCAAACATGCATGTATCAATCAAGAAAGAACTTTGATTGAACTAACGATGAGGGAGCATGGCTTAAACATGGTTAAAAGCTCATAAAAGTCAATTTAGCATATTATGTTCCCTTTAAAGTGGAGAATGTAATGGAAAATACAGTAAATCTCTTTGTACTGGCAGAACAGCTGCTATTATATTACAGTCCAAAGTGTGACTGACAGAATGAATGACGTGTGATTAGATGAGTGATAGCAAGAATGATAGAGCTATGTGTGTACATTTTTGGACAGCTTGGAATTACTATCCAGAGCTGCCCTGGAGTAGACTAAAGGAAGTGAAGCTACCAATCTGCGCCATCAGTCTCTCCAACCACCACCAACACTCACGTAGACACTTTCATACTAGACAATGTGGGTTATGTGTCTTCCCTAAGGACACAATGACAGGGTTTTTTTGCCACTGGTGCCCCACTGTGGCACACGGAGTTCCCAGCCGCCTCACTCAGCAGTGATAAAGAAGAAAAACTGTAAAAGAATTAGGAGATGGCTGATCTCATCTACTATACAAGAATTGCTAATTGGCATGTAAGGACAGCAATAAGAAAATGGTAGAAATTGGTTTGAAATGTGTTCCAGTATATGATTGCTGAGATAAAGTTGTAAATTTATTCTCACTGCTTTCTGCCAGATTAAGTGAGTCATTAGTATCCAAGCGTGACAGTGGCTCGAGTAGTAGAGTAGTTCATCTATAAAAAGAAAGTTTTTAAGTACAGCATCATCTGCGCAGCATACTGAAAGATGACATTCATTTCTGTTCAAAAATAACATATTTTAGCATAAGCAGTTTTCTCCTTTATTTTCTATCTGTCTGTACAAAACAAGACATAGTTACGTCCTCCCTGTCCCCCACTGTCACATAAGGAGAAACCACAGAGTTGTCATGGCAGCTGAACTGAACTAAAGAGACAAGATTACCATATGAGACAGAGTGTGCAAATGTGTGAAAAGTACTGTACAATACTGCATTGGCACAACCAGGACTTGTTAACTCTTGACTTTGGTGGTTCATTGAAATATTATATTATTTAATTATGTTATAAACCCATTAGCACATGCTTGTAAATAATACTGACTGTCAGTTGTATACACAGGGCCATGGAGATGTTTTTGCTTTACCCGAAATATTCCACAGTATGGCATTTAACTTTTCTAGCTCAATGGAGGCAAGTATTTGATTCCACCAGAGGAGACCCCACTGAAGAATGCATGTTTTTTCAAGGCAATAAAAAATACATGAAATTGATGTAATGCCATACTGTGGAAGAGTCAAGGCACAAACGATAACACCTAACTTATTATTTAACTTAGTAACTAATGCAAAACTCTCTCTCTCTCTCTCTCTCTCTCTCTATATATATATATATATATATATATATATATATATATATTTTTTTTTTTTTTTTTTTTTTTATTTTAGCTTTCTACTGTGTTATAACATGGTTCCCTCATCAAAAACATGCCTAAAGAGATTTTTAAATGTCAATCATGCACGTTTCTGTATTTTAGTGATCTCTATTCGAAACCTCCTTACTGTTTGCTAATGCTCAGCTCACAATCCTCTATCATCCATGCTCTTACGTGACAATTCTTTATAAGTATAAAAAAGCATGTTACAAAACTGTACACAACAACTTCACAAACGTGATATAATGTGCAGTAGTTTCATTAGCGGGATGTACGCTGATTGTGTTGTGATAGCGCTCTGAACAGGGAGTGATGACTCAATAAAAGGTGATCTAAATATGTTATGTGTTAGCAGTTAATACTCCATAGTAGTAAAATACCCCTTTGGTCCTGGGTTCAATTCCAGTGCCGAACATTAATGTTATTCTCGGGGGGACTAACCCTCTGCTCTACAGTTTAGTGATACTTACATAAAGTACTTAACCATTTTACCTAATAAAAGCTGACATGTATTTGTAAATATGTACCCAGTATTTCAGTCTACTGGTTTAGCTGTGGCTTTTAATGTGCAGCCTTTTTTAGCCCAGTGTGGATAGAATCAGATTGAGTGGAAAAGAGAGGGCTGGATGGCGCGTGAGTACACTGAGCAGTCTGTTAAACCGTGGGCCGGTGCAGGGGAGGGTGCGAGCCGTGAATGTGCAAGAATGACAGGCGCGGATTAGAGGGGAGGAGGTGGGCCATTGAAAAGCACGCTGATCCAGGGAGCCGAGCTGACACATGAACACAGCGCCTGACAGGAGCAGCACCCGCCCTGCCTCCTCCTCCCAGCCCTGCTATAGGCACCACCGCGGGCTGGAGACATATGATCCACTGATGGGGATTAATGGTGTGTGTGGAGTGAAGCTGTAAAAGGTTATGATTCAAAAAGCAAATTAGAAAAATGTAAATGTGGGAGCTTTAACTTTGAGATCTGAGCGGAGACATTTTTCATTTTAACAGCGCGCCTCGAGCTGGCAGTGTGAAAGAGAGCCACTTGTAAATGGTCAGCAAATTGTGAGGAACATTTTAACCAGACAGATTAATTTTAGATTGATAGCATTAAGAAAAGTGGAGATCACTTTATCAACAGTATAAATTATGTTTAGTACAATGTATAACTACGGACTGTATGAAGAGCTATAATTGTTTTAATACTTCCTCTAGACGACCGTTTACATATACTGTAGTTGTCTAGATAGAAGGGACTCTGAGCTCAAATTGGGCTAGAACAGAACTAAACCAGGAGCAAAGCAGGACACACCCCAAGTAACATTTGGGGTCAGGTAAGTCTAGACAATTAGCATGCCGTTTATATTTACTTTGATGGTGGCAAACAGAAATGCAAAGACGACCCATCCATGCAAAAAAGCGCGAACATAACAAGGTCCCACGTATGTCTGTGTTTGGGAATTGAACCCTGGACCTTCTACTGTGATGCAAGAGTGCACATGAGCACAATGTCACTCGATCTAATACTACCATTTAGGGCCGTGCGTTATGGGAAAAAATCTTTGTATTGTTTATGTACAGGAAATTAATTAAATCCAATACGACTTTTAATCATTGAAGTCTAAGCAAATGCCGTGCAAGAGCTACAACTAGGTCTTACAGTATATTACGCAAAATGGACTCTTGGGAGCTTTAAACCACATTAGAATGTTGTTACCTCCTCAAAAACATACCCGGAGTTGTGTTTTGTTTCATTCACACATGTTTAAGTAACCCTTTATTATTACATCTCCAAAATTCAAAATGCTCTGTTCCACCTTGCAACGTCATTAAGTGGTAGTTTTCAAGTTTACACCTCCTTTTATATTTTCCATTCCAGCTCTGAAATTATTCGATTGATTCTAGTGAAGGTGTTTGGAGCACTTCCTGTATTACCGCATGTCATCACAAGGTGGAACAGAGTGTTTTCCATTTGAGAGAAGAACTCCGTCTAAATATGCATGATTTGTGTGTTAAACGTGTGTGAATGAAACAAAACTCCATGTGTGTTTTTAATGAGGAGACAAAATTAATAACAGATCAGAAAATAGCGTAAGAAGAGCTCTTTAATTTCTTCAAGCTTCATTCATACTACGCAACAAGCTACTCTGTTAGGGTGACAGAAATTTGGTTGCTGGCCTTAACAACCTCCAGATATAGTCATGCACTAGTACTGAAGATAAGACACTGGAGGAATGGTTGGAGTCTCTTGCCCAAGGACACAATGGGCAAGGATGGCAGTGCTGATTTTTTTCCTTTTTACAATTGAAATAACATGTGTTTTCTTTTTAGATTATTAAAAACCAGACCAACAGAGTCTAAAGGAAGTTCCAGTCACTTCTTGGAACGACGTTGAGCTTCCAGCGAATATTTGTTGACACCCGCTGCCATACAAGCAACACAAGCCCAATATGTACACAGAACAGCTTATTTCAAACTCCACCAACCGCAGAACAAGAACCAGAATAACCTTGTACGAGGAGGCAGCCCACTCACCAAACATGTTGACAAAAACTCAGCCTCGGGCAAACACTTGGAATGCACTGAGCCCATCTCCCCTCCGTACTTTACACAGCGGTGCAGTTTAGAGGCATCACTGTTGCCTCAATTCAATTCAAAATGCTGCTGCTGCTGGAGAGAGATCACATGAAGAGCACTGCTATTTTAGGAAACGCCGCTTTACCCACAGTGATTCGCGGTAAATGAGCCGCACTGGCAAATCCATGCATATACTGTACCCTACACTGTGTCAGAATGCTTGTGAAATGTTCACGACTGGAGTTAGATAGATTCAGCCTATAATGAAAAACACTATTACAATGTTTTATATATATTATTTTAGTGGTCAACTGGTGAGCAGTTTTTTGATTAGCTGACTAAGCCTAGGTCTGTCACAATAATTACTATATCGACTTATCGTTTGATACATGACAGATGGAACAAAAACAAACTTTGTGTTATTTTTTCTGTTCTATATTAAAACTGTATATGTATGAATAACTAACTTCTATGACTTATTTCTATGAAATTGTGTTTCATTATGCCATTTACTTTTTTACTATATCAACTTATCGTTTAGTACATAACAGATGGAACCATAATTTTTGGGAGTCAATGTTTGTCGTAGGGTCTTTTCTTTGTACGAAATGGACGTTTTTTGTTTCTGCAGGGCCGGCCTTAGCCTTTAGTGGGCCCTAAGCAGAATTTGTCTCGGGGGCCCTCACCACATCAGAAACACCAACTGAGCTCAGCTATTGATGGCTCAAATCCCACATTGCATCTTGATACTGCATGTACTCTACAGATCTCTACAGATTACAGGTTGTATAAATAACACACCATACAGAAAGATGTGCTCACAAACTTTTGTAAAGACGTCAAGAATTTAAAGTCAGATACAGTAACAGTATCAAAATAGGTGGTGCCTTATAATGGCCCTGTTGGCTAAAGTGAAAATACACTTGAGCTATGAAATGATTTATGATATTGATATTTTTACAAGAACTGGTTGTTTAGACTAAACCATTTTTAACATAAGACCCACTAAATATACTTGCAATGCATTGCATTAGATAAAAAATTGCATTTCTGCAATTTAAAATTCAAACATGGATTAAAATTCAATAAAACATCCAACAATTGAAAAATTATTAAACATTATCCTGAAATATCAAACATTTCCTTAAACTCTTTTTCAATGACATTTGTGATCTGCCGTCACCAGCCAGATGTGAAAATTGGCTCCACACTTTAAAGCCTTTGTATCATAGGCAAAACCGAGTTCTTGATGTGACAAAGTTTGGAACATGTAAATTGCAATTTTGACAAGTATTGTATCTTTGAATCTCCGCATTAGTTTTGAAGCAAAATGTGAAATGTTCAGGGATAGGGATTATAGTTACAGTGAATTTCGGACTATGGAGCGCACAGAATATAAGCCGCACAAGCTAAATCAAGGTTTTCATGTTGTAATGAGATATTTACACAGAAAGACTGTACATGGAAGTAGTTTTTTTGTTTTTTTTGAAGACACACTTTTATTCTGTGTATGAAAATTGGCAGTATGGCACCAACATGCCATCAACACGGGATGGACAGACCTGCTTATTTAGAAAATAAAACACCACTGACATGGCATCCACAAAGCAGTAACACGGGATGAACATACCTACATGTTTAGAAAATAAAACAGCACCAACACAGGCCATCTGCTTTTACTTCCTCTGAAAGCTATGGTCATCTTTTTACATTGACTAAGTTCTTCTCGCTGCTGCCTCCAACATCACACCAACGGTTCATTAAAGCCAAGCTTACATGCAGCAGCTCCATTTCCGTCTTTCATGGCCAGATTGATTTCCTTTGACTTAAAAGCTGCATCATATGCATTTCTTTGTGTGTTTTCCATGATGAGGTCGTGTGCATGATGCGCAAAATCAAAACTAGTGTATTCTTCAGTGCATAATCTTTCCCCACATCTATAGATTTTACTGGCTAATGGCACTCTCTACCAGTAAATGCAAAAGTGAGACAAATAAGTTGTATAAGCCGCAGGGTTCAAAGCCTAGGAAAAAGTAGTGGCTTATAGTCAGAAATGTACGGTATATAATAGTTATATATAGTTTTAAATGGAATAGTGCATTGAATAAGTTTGTCACTAACCGTAGATTTGCTTTTTTATGCTGGCGCTGCTCAGCTCTCCTACAAACACGAAAGAACGGCCTCCCGTTTGCTCCATCAATGCCCCAGGCTCTCTCGATAATTCAGCAGAGCAATGCAGCACCAAACACCACAGCGACAGCGAGACAGCACTGATAGCAATGCTGGCCTTAGCCTGGATTTAATGTTAAGAGCTGCAGAACAGCAGATTTCCTGCTAACTGGCAAACGACAATATACTACACATATAGTAGCAGGTACCTGCTACTACACTTGCCGCTGCAACACTATGCTAAGTGCTAATAGCATGTTGACATAGTTGAGATGGCGGTGGGTGTGATGGCGACACTGTGAATTAAAATGACAATGATAACCTAACTTGTCACATTAACAATTACGTGTTTGTAAGATTCACTCAACATTACCTCGAGATTGCTGTTTCGTCTCTTTTTCTGTTTTTTTCTTTATTACTTTTTCCACACCCGACAAGTAGATTCTTTTCAGCATGATGTGAAGAAAATGTAGGCAACCACGAACAGTCAGGCACAGTACCGTTACATTATGGATTTGTTATTGAACAATGCTCATGCTCACTTACGATGAAGTTTGTCAATCATCACAAGATCAGGTGCAGCTTCATTAAATTGGTTTCCAGATTGTCAATACAAATACATCCTGTATGCATTAGAGTGCGCTTACTGCACTACGGCGAAGATGCGTCAGCATGCACTGCGCACCTACTACATGCAATGTATATTATGAATGGTTGCCTAATTGGGGTTCCTCTTGTGGCCTCAGGGCCCTAAGTGGCTGCTCAGTCTGCTTATAGGCTGGGCCGGCCCTGCCTGATTGTTGTATTCTGTTATTTATTTATTGCCGCTCATATTTTTTTAACAATATTGTACATTTAGAAATTTTTTTGGGGATAATTTTGTTTTATAGTTTGGTTTCAATATTATCGTATCGTATATTTTTACTTCAGCAATATATCACACTTCAAAATGTGTTATCATGACAGGCCTAGGCATCATCCTGCTTTAAGATTATTGTGTCAGTATTGTGACATAAATTAGTTTCAATATTACGGTGTATCACCTATTTTCTTCATCCATATATCGCACTTAAAATTGTGTTATTGTTTCTACTGTACACTGAGATTTTTGAAAACCTTTTTTTTTTTTTTTTTTTTACCCAATCACAGTTGAAATATGGTGACTGAAGGCTTCTTGTTATAGGATATTTATGAATAAAGAGTATTAATGAAAATGATGTATTTTTAATAATTTTTCGTGAATCAAACACTCATACTTGTGTGTTTGTGTGTGTGTGTGTGTGTGTGTGTGTGTGTGTGTGTGTGTGTGTTTTTTTGACACACACAGCAGGGTTAGATGCATTAAGCTTTATTCACCTAACAACAGCCCATTCAGCCATCACACAGACTGATCTTGGTGTAAACTAAAGTGTCCCTTTTATCAGCACAATTTAGTCCATTTTCACCTCTGATTTTAATTATTAAGTCCAGTAAGTCTTGACAGACTAATTACACACCAATTGGTTTAAAGTTCTTCTGTCAAGGAAAACAAAACATTGGCGAAAAGATGAAAAGTAGTTCTCATTTAATAAACCCTTAATTTAACACTATTATCAAAAGCTATTATAAGAGCTATAAAAACAGGTACTGAAGTGTGACAAGTCCATTGATTTCGTTAAAGCTGCCCTTCCAGTCCGTGTGTGGCCTCATCATCTGCAAAACTCTATCATTAACATTTAGCCACCAAGTTCCTCTTCCTCTCTCTCCCTCTCTTTCTTCATTCAAACAGAGTAGACACATTCATGCTCGTCTTTGATGTGCTAGTTAACCGCAGAGAGAGGTGTAGGGAGGTCAAGGGCTGGCTGCGCGCGATGCCTGTCACACTCAAGGCACTATTATCCTTCTCTCCATCTGAACTACAAGGACTCGTGGCGGCAGCTTTTGAATCCGAATGAACTTCCCACAATCCTTTGCGTTCTGCGACTTTGATTAATACTCCTGACAAGGCTGCCTATTATTATGAATTAGACTGGCACAGCGGCGCGTGTCACATGTTATCTGGAGAGGCAGAAGAAACAATGGGGTGGAGACACAAACGGCTCCGGGACCTCGACAAAGGTGTGGCGGGAGAGACTTGGCACTTTGATCCGAGGGCTTTTCAAACACTGACACTTAAATGTAACGCGCTCGCCACTTTAGACATGTTATAGAGGCTGATGGCTTTGTGGTGGTGAAGGAGAAAGAGAGAAAGATGATATTACAAGAAAATAGTCCTGTCTATTGAATACATGTTTTATTCAACTTGGGATAATAATGTAGCCAATCAGCCAAAAGGTATTGAAGGTTTTCAAAATGCTATCTTTGCCAAAAACAACGTATGAACATGTTTTCTAACTTTCACTTTAGTTTTCTACGCTGAGTCTCCCCTCCCATTGCACTCCAAGCTAACTCACACCCCCTTTCAGAGCGCCATCACAACACAAAAAATGATATTACAAGAAAAAATCCTGTCTATTAAATACAAGTTTTATTCAACTCGGCATAACAATGTGGCGTAGTACAAGAGAAGCATCCAGCGAGCCAAATGAGTCATAGAAAGTATAAGTAAGCCTCAGTGTCCTTGATGTCACTACAAGCACAACAACATGTCCATAATAATAGTTTCCAATGATGCAGTAACAACAACTACAATTAGGGCTGTGCAATTAATCACATTTTAATCAAATTCAGATTTAATCATTCCAACCTCTGCCAGTGGAAGCATCTGGTTTGGAGCAAAGTTTAGATTAAAAGACGATTATTGTGTCAAACGTCACCAAATAAAAATCTTGTTATGAAATTAATATTGAGTCATTTTTATTTGTTGTGTTGATTTATAAATTTGCAAATCACTATTAATCAGTTGTCAGATTAATGAGGGAAGTCTAAATGATAACATATTCATCATTATAGTTTAGCAATAACAAGACACATTGACCTTCTGTTGTTTAAACATTTACTTTCTGGACAGTCTCTTTGGTGTGAGAGGCCATGGTTGTGATTCCGCCACAGACTGTGTAAAGAGGTGGACTAAAGGAGTGTGAAGTCACCCGTATCGTTCGGCTCTGGTCAAATGAAGCACATCGACGCTAGAGCAGTTATAGCAGCGAATTTGGAGCCGGTAGAATTCTGGCTAGCACGGAGCAGGCGCTTAGCAACACTGTCAATCAAACCTGTTGCTAACGCTAGCCGGAGCGATCTCAGGGAAAAAAGGTCTGTTATTAGTGTTCATATTGTGAATCACGGAACAAAATAGCGAAATCAAAGCACCTGGACCATGTAGAGCAGGTTAATATGAACATTTTAAGACCAAAATTATCACTTTCTTGTCCATTTATAGATACAGTTCATGGATTCCCTATCTGAGACTTACAACGCCAGCAACACTACCAGTCAAAAAATATTCACACAGTTTTCTATCTGACTCTTGAAATCAAGGTAACATTCAAAAGGCATTTAAGATTTTCTATGAGGTAATGACATGGCTAACACATAACATATTTAGCTCACCATGTTACCTGTACGTTTATTGTTTTGAAAATGCTATATTTGCCTTCACCACTGGAGGAGCTGGAGGACGTGTCACGCTAACTCACGTTCCCTTCAGAGCGGTATCACAACACAATTGGTGTGTATCCTGCTAATGTAACCACTGTACATTACATCAGGTCTGTCATGTTGTTGTGTACAGTTTTCTATCATGCTTTTGTGTATTTATGGAGACTTGTCTTGTGAAAGCCTAGGTGTTAGTTCAAATAGGGCCAGGGAGAGATCACTAAATGACTTAAACATGCATGGATGACATATTCAACTTCCTCAGCCATGTTTTTGAAAAGGACGCCTTATAGAAAGCTACAGTAGAAAGCTCAAAAAATCCATTTTATACCCCCCATAATACCCCCTCTTTAACCAAACCAAACTTTAACTGAAATATGCATTACCTCATAGCAATGGCTTATTTTTCAATAAATGCATATGACTAATGTTTTGGCAATACTCTCACATCCCACAATCTCTTACTCAATTCACAAAATCTAAGCTGCACTAAAGCCTGGAAGACACCAGGACCACCAAAAATCCATCAATCCCCCTTTTGGGTTTATTATAGCGTGGTAAGCTTATTGACTGGTAGATTCAGAGTAAACTCAGGCTTTACTCTCTGTCAACAAGAGGCAGCGTGCCATGTTCTAGGTCTGTCCGTATACAGTAATCCCCCTGTGGAGTGGCTGTCTGCTACGGGCCATGATCTGTGCGGTTGTGTGGCTTCTCAAAGGCTGTCATTACCAGTGCAGCCTGTGGCAAAGCTAATGTGTCCAATCCAAACAACATCCCTCCGGACTAGTCTCTGCTCCACCTAAAGCCACTCATCAGGATTTCAATAATAACCGGTTGGATTGGCGCAATACATGTGGGCATCAAGATAACTCTCAAATGAGCTAGTACTGGGTATTTTTTGGGGAGACATCTGCTAACAGCTAGAGCAGATGTAATGGCGGATATTAGCGCTAATTGCTAATGGACTTTTGGTCACTGAGGTCGCTCGGTGCTCCGTGAGATTACAAGGGGATTTTTTTCGTTTTTTAATCTACTGAGAAATCTCATAATGGATAAATTAGCAGTGTTGGGGCTAATGGATATGACTTTTATAAGTGTGATAGAACTGTAAAACTTGTGAAACTTGTGCACCTGTCAGGATTAGTTATGGTAAAGTTATGTACAAACAGCATTATGCTAAGATTCAAGGACTTGGTGAATATATATTTGCACTGGATTTCTAAAACTAAAACGTGTATTTATATAGGAGCTGGAAGAAGTATATGGGATGAGAGAAGTCTTGGAGTCCCTGCTTAGAGCACTGCCCCGGCCAACCCAGCCCCAGATAAGCGGAAGAAAATAAATGGATGGACCTTTAAATGGTATGTATGAAATGTTATATAGACCTATTTTACACATTGTACTAGCTGCTCTTACTTTTTAAAATCTATACAATAGTGTTAAAAAGTGACCATGACTCTTCAGACCTACCTTTATTATGTTTTGTGAATATACTGTAGTACCCGCATTGATATATGTTTCATTATGGTCCTATAGGATTTTGTTCCCAGATCAGTGTATTGAGGCAAGTTGTTATTTTATGGAATCTGAACCATGTTGCTTCTTTTACTTACTCAACTTCCAGCTCTTCAAGTCTGCTGTCTGTTTCTCAAATGCCTCAGACGCTGGCAACATTGTGCTTGTTTTAGTCTGTTTTTAATCCTGTGTTCTCGCCCAGATCAATCGCAGATGGTTCCCCCAGCCCCTGCTGATGGATCTATTATTAATGAGGACCCTTAGCGCTAAACTTAGAGCATAAACCATGCATGGAGATCTTGAGTGGGAGGTCAATCGACAGCGAGATGCTCATTTAGCCCTTTGGAAATGCAGGAAGTTGACCTTTTTATAGAGAAAATAAGCTATTCCCACAATGCATGACAAATTTCCAAGTGCTGTTACTCACCTATTGTGTTCATGTAGTTAATCTATACATGAGTAAGAGCCGATTGATGTGCGGTGTTACTGTGATTACGTTTAGACAAGCCTCGGGTTATTGCCCATTCAGCATGCCCCATGTGCAGCATGAATCAAATCTGATTTTTCCTCTGCTTGTGACATTGATGCCACTTGTCTGCTGTCAAGATGGCTGCTTCAGTGATTACTCTCTTTCTGTGTAACCGCACAGTTCGATATTTAATCATAGAGGCATTTGTATGGAAACAATCAATTATCCTTTCGTCATTCTCTCCCTACTATGTAGAGCTGGAGAACAGTCTGTTTGCTGCTTTTACCGCATCTTGAGAGAAGTCGATTCATCACTTTTCCAAATGGCTGATTGTGTGGCTTATGTACACTAGCTTCTGTGGGTAACTTCATTTGCTTCATTACATGTGGGAATTATCAAGAGAGTTAGAGGGTTGTGCAGCATTTACATACATCTGAGTGAAAAAATGGGTTTATTGAAATTGGCTCACTACAGTTAATGCAGCAGTAGTATTATATATTAAACCCTCAATTACATGCAATTACTACCGGTACTCTGCAGAATGTACGTACTCAACAGCTTATTATGTAAAATGCATGTGTTTCAAAGACCCTGTACTTGATTGTTTTTTCTGTGTATGTGAGCAAAATTTGTCTTACCCCAGTACAAATACATTACACAAGCAGCTCTTAAAATCCAAATAAGTCAGCTGTGTACTGTCTCCATCTGATTATAAAGCATTTTATTATTCAGTCATCCAGAAGTGTGCGGTTAGAATACTAGTTGTTAGCAGCCTCTAAAAGTTATGAAAAGCCCTTATAAACTCTTTGCCGTGAATAATCAGGATGCTCAGAATGCATAAGGAATAAATTTGGACCACTGCAAAATGTTCAGAATGAGCTAGTTCTGTTTTTCACATGTTTAAAACCTTAAAACGCCTTTAATGTGTAGTTATTATTGGGTTGACTGTGTAAAATCTGTGTGTTCAGGCTGTTACGTGCTTAACTTTTAGTATTAATTAGGAGAACTAGGCGTATTTGCATTTTACAGTGTATGCAATCTCTTAACACACAGCAGTGCCTTTGTATAGCCAAGGAGCTTTAACAAGTCCAGCCAACACACAAGGCTGAGTGAAAGCACTATATTGGGATTGGACAGCTCCCCAGTGTTTGTGACTCCGAGGCACTTCTGTTGAAGATGTGTGCCGAGAATACAGCCATGCTTACTCAGCAGCTCTATAACCCCCGGGTAAATAATATCCTAAAATATCAGCTCTTTGTCAGGCAGATAAACATAGTCCTAAAGAGATACAATGCTTTAGAAAGTCTTACGGCTTGCTGTTTATTTTTATATTGACAAAAGGCACCACCAGTGTAGCGACAACAAAGGGGAGGTCTGGTAATCCGTGCATCATCGAAAAATTACTGCAAGTGCTCAGTAGGCCATATTGAAAAGCCTGTTCCTTCCATAGTAAGTCACATCAGTCAGTTTTGCATAGTTTTATATATAGCATGAACAAACGCTTAATTAACAATGAACAAATAGTTTATTAGGAATGATTTAGGCTTAGTAACTTAATTCATACTCAAGCTTTTAACCCCTGACCTGTACCTGATTTCTACATTCATTTGAGATACAGATATATCGTATAACCTCTTGAGCTCAAAATAAGTCCGCTGTGTACTGTCTGCAACAATTTACAAAGCCTTTTATTGTCTGATAATCAGGAAGTGCACCGTTAGCATAGAGGTAGTTGTTAGCATTTCTGTGACAGCAAACTCCGCTCTGGCTTTTGAAAGTTGAGAAAAGCAGTTTTGACGAATAGTTTTGATCCATCGCAAACTATTTTTAATCAAGTGGTTCTGTTTATCACGATTTTAAGACCCCAACCTTGACCTTTAACCCCTTAATTAAGTCGTTACTAAGTCTGAGTCATTGTTAATAACCCACATGTTAATTTTTTAGTAAGTCTTTGTCCATGGTTTATTAAGGCTAAGTAAGGTGCAGTTATTGTAACGTTGTGCCTTTTTTGTTAAGATTTCTTGTATTCCCTTGATAAATGTGTTTTTGCTAGAGGATTAGCTTTAGCTGTGCAGCAAAAGCACAGCATGCCACAGTTTAACCTGTTCTACCGTTGCCTCACTCGACAAGAATAAGGTGCAGAGATCAAGAAGTAATTTCAAGAGAGAACACCGTGCACATATTTCACAGCATCATTTGTTGTAATATTTTCCTGAAGCGACGGTGTGAAGAAAACTACGTCTGCACGAGGCATTTAAATACTTCACTAATGGCTGAGATGAAGTACTGACTGACTGCATTAGATAGACACATTTCTGGACTAGATTATAACTCTTCTTGTTCACGCTCATTCTCTGTAATGCATTTCACTTTGGGGCGCTATTAGGACAGTAATTATACTCTGAAATCTATTAATTTTTCACAGTATAATGTTATGCCACCCCCAGTCCAATGAAAATACCAGTTCCCACAGCTACAGAACAAACATGCCATTTGGACATGTGCCTGCAATCATTTTTTCCATCTGTGGAACTCAACTCTGAGTGTATATTGCCAAGCTCTGAAATGCTTAGCAGATTATTTGGGTTTGCAGTTTTTCATGGCATGTTAGGATTCAATAATGTGAAATTGATATGTTTTAATGTTGGTGGATATGTTTAAAAAGCTATCCTATTAGAGAAAATAAACACTTTACTTGAGTTGATCTTGTGAACTAACGTTTGCGTATTTCTTCCGCTGTGTAACAAGTGTCAGGACCTGATCTGAAATTGGATATTGTAGTTTTGAGGTAAATTCTAATTTGTTTCGTCAAACCACACCACAGGAATATCAACAATAGACCAGCATAAAGTCTACCCAACTTAATACATAAAAATACATTTTCTTCATTTTTTCATAGTCTCACAGTGAGTAAGTGTTCACCAACCCAAAGGTCAGTAGTTTGATACCAGCTCAGGCAAGTGCACAGGTGTGGAAAATAACTAATTACAAATACTTACGTTGCTGTAATTGAGTAGATTTTTTGAGTAATTGTACTTTTTTGAGTAGATTTTTGACCTGTACTTCTACTTGTAATTTAATATAATTATAAGCATGTATTTGTAATTAGATGTAATTTAAATGATCAGTCAATATCATTTTATTTGTCCCTAAGGGGAAATTTAAGCACATTGAGCAGTGTGTGAGATTCGGGCCATTGCATAGGTTTTTCAAATATTGGGAGTCTTTCTCTAGCCAGTTAATATTTATATCGCCCATTAGTAGGACGTCGTAATTTACCTGTTTAGAAAGCATCATGAATAGATCATTAAGACCAGTCAGCTCATTTTAGATTGACTGGGATGAATTTGATGCTTGAGAATTAGGTTTGTTAGTAGTGTTGATATCAACCAAGCTGCATGACCTCTGATCATGTGTGCACTCTCACAGTGGATATGTCCGTACACTTGGACAGTGTGTGTCTGAGCACGGTGTTTACGAGTGACCTGAGCTCCAGGATGGCACTTGGTTTCTGCCCATGGGATAGCTTAGTGTGAATCCCTTATTGGTTCTTCTAGTACCATAGAAGAACCAATCAGGAGCCGGGAGTAGGTTTTATTCAGTGAATGACCACTTCCCTTACCAACCAATGATGATTAATCACATGTTGCAAAGGGGATTTTTTGCCCTTGTTTGTAGTATCTTTATGAACATGGAAATTAATATGATTTTGTTGTTGCAATGCAGTGGGTGCCTCTGTGATGTCCCACAAGGATCTGAGAGGGGATTGTAACTCCTTGCGACTTGATAAACATAGAAACTTGTTCAGGTCAGGAATGTTAAATCTATTTGACAGCTCCAATGGCTGTCTCTGATTAGGACTTGCATGATGATGTAAGCGCTTTCCCGTTTGTTTACTTTTTGTACCGAGAGACCAGTTGTGGAAGGGAATAGAAGAAGGCCCTTTGGTTTAGCTGCACCATGACAACCCCATGTATCATGATGAACATGGGCACAGGTTGGTGACTGATGGAATTTAGACCTGGAACAGCTACGGTCACATCTAATCCATTCATCATGGCGTTGGACATGGACTTAGGTTTTCTCACTGTCACCAGCGACTGAAGGAGCTGCTCCTGAGACTGGCTCTGAGTTTGAGTCAGTAAGGAGATGCGGTTCTCTAGTTCTGTCATCCTCCCTGTCACATTGTGTCAAGACGGTGAGTGACGCCATATTGCAAAGGAAGTTAAAGGAAGTTAAACTTCCCCAGTAAAAAAAATCAGATGTAAAGAATTGTTTTATGAACTTTAAAACTTCAACACTTGCACAGAAAGCCCTGAAAAGGAGCCCACTGCATTGAGATGACTTAGGACAGATCGACACAGGATCGATATCTCCACACTCTGTCAGGAGGTATGCGTTTGACACGTAATGTAGAAATACTTGTTTAATATTGCAGTAGCATCATAGTATAAGAATATTATGTCAGTTCTATATTTCTCAAGCTTGTAACTTTGATTTATTGCCATTGATTGAGGGATTTTTGAGTAAAAATGCCCTATAGTGTTAAAAAGTTTTCGTCATTGGAAGCCGTTGATGCATTAGAGCACCCTATTGTAAATCATTTGATTGTCCAAATAAACACTGTTTAAATAATTGATTATTCATTTTACCTGCTACAATATAGTACTCACTCTGAGTTTTAGTGTGTGGTGTTCATTGCTAAGGTGTTCTATTTCTGTCTCTTTCCATGTGTCACGATGGCATCTGAAAAAGCTACCACAGTTTTACACATTTATAGGTCAATTTACGCACTGGTGTTGGCAGTCGAATGTATTGGTTTTAATCCAGTTCTTTCTCCAAGTAAAAACAGGAACAAGTGTTGTTTTCAAATGAGACCTAACCCAAATATAGACAGAGTAAACTTTTGTAAAATCTATGACTTTTAGGTTACCGGTAAGTACTTGTGCGTTGAAAGTACCGCTAATTCCAAAGAAAGTTTATAAAGTCAAAGTCAATTTATAACTTAAACAATGACACTCGGTCGACTATGTTTTTGAACCGCTCAATAAACACAGCAACGCCAATATACATAAATCTGTTTATGGACTGTTTTGTTTTGAAGAAAGAGTGTGCATACTGGATGGGAAAGATGTCTGCTTATCTCTCAACTAGATTCCAGTTAATGTTATTCTAATGGCTGCTATGAAATCTGAGTCTGTCAGTGTGTCTTTTTAAACAGGCTCGTGAGTTAAAATGGAAATAAAACAGCCATGAAGCTAAATGGGTATCTACCAACAATCATAATAAAAATACAACCCTTTTTTTTATTTCCCAGATTTAAAAAGTTATTATATTTTAGAAAAGTACAAAACTGGTGTAGAAAAAATGGGATTGGGATTGACTAATCTCGGTTATTGGCTACAAAGGCAAGACAAAGTGGGTTAGGGCTACTGTCTTAAAAGATCTATATCAATCCATCCCTTATTTACATTTATACTTAAAGAAAGGAACACAGCAATGCATAGTTTCTGTTGTCGTCCTGAAAAGACAAAAACTATAAATATATCCAAAGTATAACAAGTTCAAATATTATTCTATACTACTGTGTACCAATGCTATTTGATCCTTCTCAGCCACTTATGTTTTTACTAAAAGCTTAAAAGCCTCCTGGTGCATGAGAAGAGTGAGGCAAGGTGCAGTCAGTCTCTATCAGTCTGTCTCTTCTTCTTATCTTGTTCAAATTGTGAAAGCTTTCCTGAGCACAGCGGGGAAATAAACGCTACATCGCTGGCTCTACATGGCAGTGAGTGAATATGGTGAATGTGTGTACTTGCTCCCCTCACATCAGATATAAACCTGATCTTGTATCGCAGACGCAGCGACTTTGGAGCAGATGAAAAAGACACCACGAAATGGCTTTGTTTTTGTGGCAGGATTTATGCTGTAGGTTAAAAGTAATACACCATGCAGTCATAATGTATTACGGTGTCTATTGTATGTAACATTAGGCTATACTGAAGCATGTATGACCTCCACTAAGGCATTGATCTTATGGTATATAGGTCATGACTTAAAGCAGACCTATTATGCAAAATTTACTTTTCAGACCTTTTAAACATACTGTAGTGGTTTTCTCTTAGCATTTATTCCCCCAAAGTTGTATAGTAGTGATTCTTGCAATATATAATCATTTATTTTCAAGACGCCATATTGCCGATCAATCCCTGTTTTCATACGCCCTCTGTTCTGTACTTATTTCGTTCTCCAATGTTATTTTCTTAATACGTACAGAATTCAGCAGTGTTGTGTTGTCATTTTGGTATAAATGAAAAAAAAACAAACACTGCTTGCTATCGTGATCTGTAGCTATCCATCAGAGCTTCCGACTCTTCGCTGTGATGACATTTACGCCGACGTCAGCTCCCATTGGGCAGCACAGTTTTCTAATATGGAAGTGAGCGGACCTGTTTATTTTATTAAGTCATTTTAGATTAATATTGCTATTTAAAATGCACAAATTATAACATAATGATCCACGGGTGTCACAGATTACAGCGATATAGCAGACCAGAGCACAATAGGTCGTCTGTTAAGAAGAGATGTTAACAGTAAGTGCCTCTTCATCATTAGCTTGCTCAACGTATTTAGACTGATTCATGTACTGTATGTTTGAGTGATTCTGTATTGTGTTGCGTCTGAAGAAAATTTCAGTTTTCACCTAACCCTCATCTCCGCCTACACTCTGTCCATTATAGTTTCAATTACATAATGAATTAAGACTTTGAATCACAGGGCTCAATAATGTTGTGTAACCATTTTAAAAATAAAAATACACATATGCAAATCTGTTGCCTTTTACAGTCAAATTTCCAGCTGAAGAGCCTATAAGAGCCATTTTAGATCAATATTGCGGAAAAAAAGAGAAGGATTTTTAGCTCAGGTATCCTAGTTCAAAATATCTTAAAACAGAATACATAATAATGGTTAGAAATCCACAAATAATTCACTACTGTATGGGTCTACTTTGCAATACTGAAATTTGAGTTGCCATGGACACCCTTTGGAGATATATTATATGTACGGTAGCTTGCATTATCCTTGTTTTCTTGGAGTAATGCCAAAGAATACTTGTTGCTCCGCTTGTTTGCTGTGCTCTAAACTTCTCTTCTTATGTTGCTTAAAGTGTAAAATTCACCTTCTGTCTGTGAAATAAACCAAACTGACCCAGTATTGATTTTGCAGTTTGACTGTACTTAAATCACAACCGGCCGTATGTTATTTTCTCACACTTTGTTGAAATTTAATCGAATCTATAAAGGTCCACGGTTCGGCCGCTACACATTACATAGATCTTAAAGTCAGACAGGCTTTAACTGTATTTGAGTAAACTGGATTTTCGTGGTTACGTCTACGGCTCGTACGTTTTCCTCTCTTTCTCTCCCTTCCCCTATATTTGCCTTTTTCTTCGCTGTAGCATTTACAGTAGTAGTGTGTTTATTAAACCAAAAATTTAGCCAAGGGGTGTTCCATGTATGTATGTAGCCCTTCTGCCTCCTCCAGAGACATTAGACATTCATTTTTTTTCGATAGATTTAAAAAAAATATTGAATAAACTAAACATTTGAATGTGTTATATAAGGACTGATCAGCTACATGGAAACTAATAAACATAAAATACACAAAGTTCAGAATTTTAAATGTATTTTATGTTATGAAAATAACCAGTGGTGGAAGAAATACTTGATTTTGTTAAGTACCTCTGGATGCTGGATAATTACTTAAATAAAAGTACAGACACCAGGGCAAGTAAAAGTACCACAAAAAAAATTGACTTAAGTAAAAGTAATAAAGTACCTGTGTAAAAAATGTTTAAAGGGTAAATGCGTAGACTTAAAATAAAGCTTCAAATGTAGTGATTTTGCTAAAGATTTGTGCTGAATTTTAATCAACAGAAACAATTTAATGAATCAGTTTTTTTTTAATGCGTATATTTTTGTTTGCTCAAACTATGCACATGTTAAAAATAAACCCTCAGACTTTTCAGCAGGTCTCAAACAATAATAAAAAATAGTTTTACTTTTGAGCCCAGTTAAAAAATGAGGCGGAGTAGAAAGTACAGACACTTGCTCTCAAATGTAGTGAAATGAAAGTAAGATGTAACCACAGTACAGATACCTAAAACTTATACTTAAGCACAGTACTTTACAACTTGTACTTTGTTACATTCCACCACTGAAAATAACCAGACATACGATATAGATCTGTCTTTACACTCCTAATATTAGATTTTTGAAAGTAGGATCATCCCACCAGGGTTTACTTTCTTAGTGGGCTGTTGAGCTCTGTAGATGATAAATACGATTATTATGTACATGCAAAATTGTACCCAGTGTGAGTGACTACCCGCCAAGTGAATTTCTAACCTGTATTCACCTTATTTCAGAAGTTGCCGTGGGCGCTGCCATTGTCATTTGCAATCGACTGCCCATCTTGACAGCAAATAAGTTCTACAGGGACTACAGAGCCGTTTTAAAACCTCCCAGAGAAACGGTGCAGTGTCGACTTGTTGGTCACACGAACATTCAACATTTCACACAAATCAACAGACTTTAAATCACATTTTACCTGCAAAACTTTTCCCAAATTCTCCAGTGAAATAAATGTTTTCCTGCTTAACCACTAAGTACCACCACAGAGAAAGCATTTACGGCAAAAGTGGGCGAGGCGGAACAAGGTCAATAGTTAGCAAACATTTAACTGACATCTTGGAATAATATTGTAGCACACATCATAGTGCAACAAACTGCACTTAACTAATTCAAAAAAGCCAGTAACACATGCAGACAAAACATTAACACACAGCAATATAATTAACAATATAATACTTGAACACATTTAATTGGATCTTTGTCTGTGTCAAGCCCGTATTCACTTTAATTATTGCTTCCAAGACACTGCTAACAGATATTCTCACGTTTTATCTCTATTTTCAAAAGCGAATGAGTTTGGATTTCACACAGATAGTTTACCCAGTAGGTTTTATGTCGCCCCAAAATGGAACGCTTTTCAAACCGTGTAAGCCACAGACAAAGCTAATTTGTTTGTAGAATATTACTCGAATAATCTGATAAATGCAGAGGCAACCTGAATCATTTATGCGATCTATCTAAACAGCTGACTGGAACAAGCTTGAGGACATAATCAAATCCTTGTACAGAAGTATACTGGCACCATTACAATATAAAAACACAATAATGGAGTTTGGGAGTTTATTCCCGCAATAAAATGTGCTACAAATCAAAAATAAGCTCTGCCAAGTGAAATCATTGCCAATGCTTGATGTCTGCTTTAGGTATGGGCCAATATGGATTTTTTCCAGCTGACGGTATCAAATGTTTGTCTTTCTCACGTCGATGTTGGAAAAATGAGTATGAATTTGAAAATATACAGCAAGGCGTTGATGTTAAAGAGGGGGTGTTATGTGCTATTCACTCTATGAAAAACATGCCTGAAGTTGTTTTCTGAATCGTCCGTGCATGTGTGAGTGATCTTGCGGTCTCTCACGGGAACTATTTGAACCCTCCTTTTGGTGAGGTATACAAGGCACATCGTCTCTAATTAATACCACATACAAGCGGAATACGCCCTCTTTACGATGTAGTTACAAATAAACTTTTCACTTTAAAAAAAACAAATAAACTAAACATGGTGTATTTGGGACGTATATACAATTATTTGCTGCATGGTTATGTCAGCATATAAACTAATTGCTAAAAATCTTCTTTTTTTTTCACCAGACACATCAGATGCACTGAGGACAAACTCTGAAGGACACATGGGCAGTGGTAATAAAGTACTCAGTTTTGTTACTTAAGTAAAAGAACAGATACAGGGGTAAGAAGTTACTCAAGTAAAGGTATCACATGAAAAACTCTACCTAAGTAAAAGTATTTAAGTATTCAGTCAGGATGTTACCATGAAAGTAGTAAAAAATAACCTTTCAAATCAAATGAAAAGTACTTTTTACTTCTCAGTCCAGTTCAAAAAATGTAGTGGAGAAGAAAGTACAGATACACTCTCAAATGTAGTGAAGTAAAAGTAAAAGAGTAAAAGTATAGATACCCAAGAATTCAACTGAAGTACTGTACTTGACTACTTGTACTTCGTTACCTTCCACCACTGTACATGGGATACAGAGACTGGGAAAGCTTAGAAAAAAATCTCAGTGCTAAATATCAGATAAATTTTTTTTTATTGGACCGACGAGAGAGAAACCGCTCTGATATCAGTTGAAACTTTAGGCTCTCGCTGTTCTGTCCTGCATAAACCTACTGTGATACTGACCAATTAGTTTGTACAGCGATGTGTTACTGTGAAGACAAAGCTGGTCTAAAGGATACTTCTAAGGTTCTGATCTCCCGCTGGACTCATCGCTCACTCCCGTCACCGCGTTGAAGTACATTGCCACTTCAGCAGGTTGCCCAGCGCTCGGCCCGATATAAATTTAACAAGCTGTCCGCACCAATCTGGGGCTAAGGCTACTCGGGATTCCTGTTGAAAATGGATTTAGTGAGGAGTCTCGGAAAAAAAGTGAAACAAGCATGAAAAATGGATGAAGGGTTTGGACCGCTTCCTTGGATGTATTTGGGATCATTATACCGGACAAGTCGGCATGGCTCCGGGGCCGGAAAGTCAGGCCGGTTTCTAAATGAGATTCAATCATTCGAAAAGAAGAAGTGGCATTTACTTGTAGAAAATGAGACCGGGACAAAATCAGCTTAGCTCCCCCTGATGGCGTGTAGGGTCCAAGCGGATTAAGTCATGACCTTTAAAGTGCGCTATTTCTCATGTATTTAAGGGAAAAATCTGTATAATGACATGTGATAATGGAAATCCAGCCACAAACGTCCGCGAGGCACTGCTTTCTTTTTGCTACTGGATAATAAAGGATCGTCATGCTAGGAAGGGCATCTGATTTATGTAAAAAATCAGATGCAAGTAATGCAAAGATGTTTTACTGTGAAAGAAAACTAAAATCTATGCCTAAGACATTGGAAGTTTTAGGCTGATATTACCCTGTTTTGTGTATTCTAGGTTAGGTTAGAATACACTTGTACAATTTCCTGTGGGGAAATTTGACCTCGAAATCATTGGAGCAACCAGTCAGGAGCAGTGTGCGCCCCATCATTAATAAAAAAAATAAAAAAAAATACTAATAAGCTTAATACTAGCTTCAGAAAGTAGTGCCATTATCCAACCCCATATATTATGCCCTATATTATGCAAAATATTGACTTTTGTGAGCTTTAAGTCATGTTAGAATGTTGTTACCTCCTCAAAAACATACCTGGAGTTGTGTTTTGTTTCATTCATACATGTTTGAGTAACCCTTGATTATTAGTCTACAACTCCAAAAGCTCAAAACGCTCTGTTCCACCTTGTGATATCATGTAGTTTTCAAGTTAACAGCTACATTTTACCTTTAGTTCAGTAGAGATGAACAATTCCAGGGCTGAAACTATCCACATTATTCTCTTGAAGGTGTATGGAGTTTTAAAACACAGTGGAGCACTTCCTGTATTACCACATGATGACATCACAAGGTGGAACAGAGTGTTTTCAGTTTGAGAGAAGAACTCAGGCTAAACATGCAGGATTTACGTGTTAAACATGTTTGAATGGAACAAAACACAACTCCAGGTCTGTTTTTGATGAGGAAACAACATTATAACATAGACCAGGAAATAGTGTAATATGGGCTTCTTAAGTTATAGATTAATATGGCAGGTTTGTGGAGTTTATCCCTTAAACATAATGCTAAGTTTCAACATTTGTGAATCATGAAGTTGGATATTTCTTAGTGAACCTCCTATAGAGTTATACAGGCCCCTCCATCTGAAATGATTGCATCCTAGAACGTGAACACGACCTATTGTAAACATCTCGGCGGTTGCATATCAAGCAGGCCACTATAGAAGATAAAAAAAAAAAACATACAGTAGTTGCTTAGCATAACACGTCCGCTCAGATCCTGATGAAAACCGAACGTCGCACATAATCAGAGCTCACATTCCAAGCCTGCATAATAAATCGGCGTCAGAGTGAATAACTTATGATCTGAGTCACAAATTATTTTAAACCAAGTCATTACTGGGCTTGAACTGGAGAAGCAAACTCAAAGTGAGCCAGTTGCTTTCCCTCTACACGTCTCCATTTATAAAAACTTATTACGGGACCGTTTTCCTGGAGTGTCTATGCAAATCATCTAGAGGAATACATTAATCATCGCTGCTGTTTTGTTATCTCGTCTGAGTAATTAACAGCATGAGACCGAAATGGCTCTCATCTGCAGGCTTGTGCGAGCTAAAAACGCCTGTTAACCTTGTGCATGAATGAGCATCTTCTGTGTAGCCAGCCTTGCATGTTGGAGACCTTGGCCGTAATAGTTTTTAAATATGCATGAGCTCCCGTGCAAGAGTTAATTTACAAGCTCACCAAATGTATTCGTGCTATAATTACGAACTATTTTTAAGGGCACACAAATTAGCGGCTTAATTAAACATGATCGGAGAATGAAACACTTTTGATAGCAATTACAACTGTTACAGCAGCACCGGTTATGAAACAAATGGCTCTGATCTGCTTCTCTCACTAACTGCAGACAAATATAGTGCTTTGTGAAAGCAGGGAACAAATCAAAACGGCTCACAATAAAAGTAATAATCAAAGAATGCACGGATGAGAAGCTGCGTGTTGTTTTACGTTCAAATCTTGTATGCGTCTGATAGAGTTTTAGCATAGTATGTTATAAGTGTTTTGTTTTGCGATCATGATATTATTGCGATAGTCAGAGGGGGGTAGTACTCAGTTGCATTTGCTCCTTTGTGTTTATGTGAGTAACTTGTGCTTATTTAAAGAAAGAGTACTTTTCGTTGCTCCTCTCACTCACTTCTCACTGTAAGCTTTATTTTGACAATATATAATGATTTGAACGTTTGTTTCTTGTACTGCTTCTTAATATAAATATATTTTTTCTCATTTTTGTGCATTATTTCATGTTTAGTCCTTAACTTCAAATTATAAATCAGATGTTACGTTCCGACAGTTACTCTTTAATATACTCTTAAGTAGAAGTTTTACCAAATATGTTTTACCTCTTACTTAAAGGGCCTATATTACACAAAATTGACTCTTGTGAGCTTTAAGCCATGTTAGAATGTTGTTACCTCCTCAAAAACATACCTGGAGTTGTGTTTTGTTTCATTCACACATGTTTGTTTAATCTTGCATAATTAGTTTGTGTTCATCTCCAAAGATCAAAATGCTCTGTTGCACTTTATGATGTAATCTAGTGATAATATTCAAGTTAACAGCTACTTTTTACCTTTAGTTCAGTAGAGATGGGCAATTCCAGGAGTGAAATTATCCAAATTATTCTAGTGAAGGTGTATGGAGTTTAAAAACACAGTGGAGTACTTCCTGTTTTACCAGATGACATCACAAGGTGGAACAGAGTGTTTTCAGTTTGAGAGAAGAACTCAGCCTAAATGTGCAGGGTTTGTGTTAAACATGTGTGAATGAAACAAAACACAACTCCAGGTGTGTTTGTGATGAGGAAACAACATTATAACGCACATCAGAAAACAGTGTAATATGGGCTCTTTAAGTTATTTCTTGGATCACTACTTTGTACTTGATTATTATAAAGTAACGTTAGATTTCCTTTTTTTTTTTTTTTTTTTTTTTGGCTGCTCTACCCACGTCTGCTGATATTAATATACTTTTTTGGCACATGAAGTTCAGTTAATTAAAAAAAAGCACATGTCTTCATTTGCTAGTCAATCTAAAAAAAAAAAAAAACAACTCAAGATGAATAATGAAAATTATGAATAAAATAAGCCTTTTTGTCCATTTTACTTTCCAAAAACAGTTCCCTTCGGTTCACTTCAGTAAAATGGAAAACTGTGCTGTTTGTGTATTGAATATATAGATACTTTCGCTATGTGTATATGTATGCAGCCTTAATGGTGGCTTTTGCTCACGACTAGCGCTCCCTTTATGCGAACATGCTCATTGTACACGTAGTTCATTTCATATTCTGTAAACCCGTTTGCTGTTCTGCCTCTCTCTTATGTGCCGTTGTTTGAATACATATTTGCACAGTGTTTGTCTGCAACGCTTGAAGGCACTAAATAAAAGGGTTCTTGAAGGTTGTTGCACTTTCATGGTAAGTGACTATTATGCTGGATTATTGGTTTGGATCAAATAAAAACGTGTAGCAAAGGGATTTAGACCACTTAAGATTCCATATGCAACTATATAAACACAATGAAACGCACATTTGATCTGTGTGAGAAATACAGTGAGCTGATGTCGACGTACTGTTTACTAAAGACTCTCCAGACAAAGAACTATTGCTACTATTTTTATTTATATACCTATATACATATTACTCTATGGCAGTGGTGGAAGTTCTCAGTTTACTTTCAGTACAAGTAAAAGTACAGATACCGGAGCAGAAAAACAACTCAAGTGAAAGTAAAAGTATCACATGAAAAAAATCTGCTTATGTAAAAGTTAAGTAACACTGTACTTTAAAGAGGAAAACATAAAAGTACGCACATTTTAGGTTCACATTTTGAGGCTTCAAATGGATTTTGATAAAGATTTGTGCTGAATTTTGTTAAATAGAAACAATTAAATGGATTGTTTTTTTCCTAGCTGAATTTATTTGTATATTTTTGTTTGCTCAAAGTACGAACATGTTAAAAATAAACCCTCAGCCTTTTCAGCAGTTCACAGACAATAATAAAAGGCTTTCACTTTTCAGTCCACTTAAAAATGTAGTGGTGCAGAAAGTACAGATACCTACTTTCAAATGTAGTGAAGTAAAAATTGTGCTTAATTATAGTACGCTTCTACTTTTACTTTGTTACCTTCCATCGCTGCTGTGCGTAGAAGTGATATTTAACTTCGATGGAATACCTAGTTGTGATTGGCCCTAAACAAAGCAGACAAATCCACTTTAGAGAAGAGATTAGGGATGGCACAAATGGCACAAATCAATTACTGACAGTATCTGCCTGTGACCTCATAACTATTTCCCAGACGTTGCGGCAGCCTGAAACAATTTATAGGTAATTAGACAAGCATTTCTCTGTGTTATTGTGTGAAAATATGTGCTGAACAACAGGTCAGGCCCAGTTTCTTTTTTGGATCAGTTCCAAACCCTGATAAATAATGCGGTACCTGTTGTAAATATTTATGTGAAATACTACGGTAATGACTGCACACTAAGAGGCAGGTGATTTTATTTGATGGCCCTGAAGCAAACATCTCACTTAAGCACAAGATTAGCATGCAGTACTTTCCATTACCTATATACACACACGTCAATGCTTATGTTTGGGTTTTACTGGCGCTGATGCATTGCGTACATAGCTTAAATTCCACAGCATTATGATATCTAAAGCCAGAGCACTGAGCGGGGGTATCACCTCACGTAACCCGTGCGCTAGACTGCAAACTAAGCCTTTAGCAACTGCTGAGTGCTTCGACCAGCGTGAAGCAATGCAGATGAGAAAAAGCCCTTTTATTAACTATTTATGGAAACATCCTGCGCTAAGTGACCGTGGCCACACTGCGATGGATACTTTATACACTACAGCAACACACGATTCACCCGGGCCACAGTCAACTAAAGAACCGATCGATTACTCTGCTAAAAATGACGGATCTCGACGACCCAAATTGCGCTCACGTGACTACATGTGTTACGGGAGTTCATGCAAAAATAACTATTTATGCAGGAAAAAGTGCAAAGACAATGTATTTATATGGTAAAAATGGTCACTCAAAGTACATTCTCAAACACATTCGTGGGTGGGTTAAGTGTCTTGCCGAATGACACAGCGATAGTATTCATTTTGTAGGAGCTGGAATCGCACCGCCAACCCATGAGGGAGTGGATCTAACTGCTCTACTGACGATGCTTATGTCGAGAGTGGGAATCGAAACACCAACGTTCGGATCAGTGGACAAACACGACCAAGCTACTGTCGCCCCCCCAAAGCTAAATCCACCTTTTTACATATAAATACCCAAAAATAATCAAATATTCATCTAATTCGCTCACTCCATTTATGCCATTGTCCTATATTAATCCTTATGATCTAAATCAGCTCTACTATTCACTGCGTTCCATGTTCCCTACTGTGTTAACATTGTGCTCATTGTTGTGCGCGGCAGCATATGCACAGAAAAACAAGCCAAGAATACCACTGCGCCTTCTCTCCCTCCGCGCTATAGCCGTTCACTCGCTTTATTCACGCATCGGAACAAGATGGGCCCTGACTGGGAGCACCGGGTAGCCCTCCCTCATGACAGTTTGAAACACTGCGTCTGCCTGTTGTGTGCACACGGAGAAATAACCAAACGTGTCGGCTAATGTGCCATTTTGTGACATGGTGTCCAGGTTCAAACATCTGCTGCTTGCTACGAGTAACACTTACATGGTGCGTTATGGAGACAGGTTGAACAATGAACGATCAAACGCGCACAATGTCGGTGTCTGGATTTTTGAAAATATAGCTGGGAATCACAGGGGCACTCATGGTTCGACACGATACTATACATGTGGTTCTAGGTGTTTACAGTACACTTAACTTTAAACAGTGACTACGCGACATGTGCTATATGTTAACTTCCTCAAATAATAGTGCTGCCACAACTTAATATTGTGAAATGTACCCAGAAAATGTGATATATTGACACCACAGATGGCCACAATATCGATAACAATACAAAAACGATGTATTTATATGGTAAAAATGGTAATTGGTCACATTTTTATATAGCGTATTCACACTTTCAAGGTACTCAAAGCTCTTTCCATCAAAAAACACTCACATATTCACACACACACATTCATACGCAATTGTACGCAGACACAGGGAGCGAGATGGTCGATACTGTCAACAAATTAGTGACTTATGTAGATATCAGTTTAATTTTGAACCCTGAGGTACATGTTTTCCTTATTGCATGAAGGGAGCTGTACAAACTAATACACTAATATGGCAACACAGTAATATCATAATAATCTAACAGTCTAATGGCAGATAATAGGTATCAGGAATGTTGGCACTGTTGGCATTCAATCAATGTTTGTTTATATAGCACCCATCAATAGCCTAAATGCTGCACAGGGTGTCACATTTTACTTAGGACTCAACTGGTAAGTAGTTAAACTGTTTATTGTCCAGTAGTAATGAGGTAAATGTGGTAAGTATCAGGCTGCGGGAGGCTGGCAGAGAACAGCAGAAGGGCGGATCCTGATACAATGGGCTTAACGCTCATTCAGATAAACAATAAGAGCGCTAACGCAAGGAAATCCAACGGAAAATTGACCAACATTACTTAGTATTTTTGCGTATTTCAGCAAGGTACAAAAATCAAAAAGCACATTGGTTAGCTTTGATGTGGTTTTCTTGTATTTTAATGTCTTTTATTTATCTTGCAGACAGTGCGTGCGACTAGTCCAGTAGAAAGGACATCATAAATTGTAATTTGTCATGAGAAAAATAGAGCTTGGCTGGCAGTTAAAGATATCGTGCTGGCTGTACCACTGAAACCCTGTATCCATATCTAAAGCAGTTACACGGGGCTTTATGGTTATATTATGGTTACATGTTGGACTAAAAGAACAATGAGAGGTGAGGGAAAAGTAGCAGCACAGAGACTGTTCCTCGCGTGGGCGGCCGGGGGGCAGGGCTTGTTCACGATTTGGCACCGCTGATAGCTGCCTGGCTGCTAATTGTAGCGTGACCGCAGGGAATAGCACTGTCTTTCACTAAAGCACATGGGATAAGAGCTGGCGCATGTGTATTAAAAACCTCTCTCTCAATGTCAAGTCTTTTTATATCTACATTTAAGCAGTTCTAAAACTCCAACACAAATAACTTAACCTTTCTGCCTCCTCACACCACAGGCCACAGTGAGCTACATCATGCAAATCTATTAGGAAATACTAGCATAATTCACTCCATTAGAGCACTGAGATGCACTGACCTTTTAAAATAAGCTTGTAATTGAGTAAACTTGATGAAAGGACTTTTTCACGTTTTGAGTTGTCAGCCTTCGTGAGTTTTTAATTAACTCTGCTGGCACGCTGCTGTAGACTTTTAGCATTATCACGTACCTATTCAGTTGGCAGGTGCTTTATTTATCACATTATTTGTTTGTTATTTTATCATTTTTACAATCTTGTATTTAAAGAAGTGGACTACGGGAGTGTGACGTCGCCCATAGCGTTCGGTTCCAGTGAAATGAAGCACATTGAGGCCACGGGGGTGAATTTGGAGGCTGTTGAAGGTAACGCTTTACAAAGAACTGATGCCAATTTATAAACCTTAGAATGAAACAACCATTTTAACTTGTTGTCGTCTTTACACCAGAACATATCAGGGCATCGTGTGAACAAATATAGGATTTCTAAATTCATCATGAAATGGACAATACAACAAAAAATTTACTTCACTTTCCACTTTTCCCAGCTCACTCAAACCACCAAGTCTTTCTTCTTCAGGAGCTTGAGAAAACTTCCCATTTTCTAAGGCAAGGGGAAAGATCTCTGTGTGCAGCTGTGCCATCAACACTCCTGCTCAAATTTACTCTGACATAAAATTCAGTCTTAAGTGTATCTTTTTAATTGAATATATGTTCGCAACTTGGGTTTAGCAAAAATCTCATTCAGCCGCTGCTCTTCATAATTGGACACCAGTTTTGTTCTAATTCTGTTGACGCTGCTCGGCAAATTGTTATGGAATATTGTACATACTAAAGTTGTCCTTCAGCAAAAACAGCCCGTAGCTCTACTGCCCAGGGTGACTTGGGTTTACTCCACTCAAAGTCCTTTTTAGATACTCTATTATCAAGCCAATTAATAATCCGATTCCACAGTAGGTTCCCAGCCCCTATCACCCTGTGCTGCCAAAACTGGAACAAACTTGTGCACTCCCAGGAAACACCTAATGGCTCTGTTTTCCACAACATCCCCTTCTGAACTCTTATATGTACAGTTTAAGGGTCCGACGCTTGTCTTCGGGGAGATGTTATTGTTTTGCCTGAATGTTCCACAGTGGCATTACACATATCTATCACGCATTCATTCAACATATTTTGTATTGCTCAAAAGTACCTGTAATATTGTAGTCTTAGTGTGAGCGGGGTCTCCTCTCTATAGATCTGATCTGTAACTTGAACTAGTGGCATCACCTGTTTGTCTCCATGGTGATAGATAAGTTGAATGCCATATTGTGGAATATTTCAGGCAAAATAATATGATTTCCAAGGGGGTATACTGCACCTTAATGTGGAAAGTAAATTATAGTCAGACTTTGCAATTAATCAAATTTAATCAATATTGAGATTCATTCACATCACATTTTGAATTTGTCAGAGATTATCTTGGGTCTTTTTAATCAAGCGTTTTATATCCAGTTCTATTTTAGTAAAAGTATTTGGTTTGGAGCAGACTTCAGACTTTGGAGAAGAATTTTTATGGTTTTAAAACTTTTAACTTTTAAATGCTGCCTGTTTATGTTCAGGAAATTGTGGTTTTAAACATTTTATTTGATACATTTAGACAAAATAAAAATGAAAAAAATCATGATTTAACAAAACAAGGAACAAACATAATAAACTAGATTGAATTGATGGCATTGTGCTTCCAATCTGTGACCTCTCCACCTTTGTGTCTTGTTCATGGACACAACAGAAGCGAAAATCACAGTGGGGATCGAACCACAAACCTTCTAGTGATATAACCAATTTACACCCTACCCCACCTAAGTCCGATAGCAGCAACAAATACATATCCAAAGACTTCAACAAACGTAAGTGGAGTAAGATTGGCGCGTTCCTCTGGTCTTTTGTTACATGTGCACGTTCTGGAGTTGTCACACTGATCAACACAAACATCGTCCTCCTGACTTCTCCCTTGGTCCGACCCACAAATCGAAGCGTGATTGCTGGGAAGTATCGACGCCGCGGGCTCTTTTAAAAAGCTCTCTCCGCTCCTGTCACAGCATCTGCGGCTGATGTGAACGGGAACGCCACGAGCTGTGTTACTTTAGCATCAGAGGGAGAACACACATCAAAGATCAATACAACCATTAAGGCATTTCACTCCATGTGTTGAACAATGACTGCGAGGGAACCAGGAAACGTGGAGATGGTTGAGTGAAGCATCATGGAGAGGGAAAAAGTACAGTATAAAACTTGATGTGTATGATTTTGGCTTGTTATGGCTGTTGTAGTGAGACAAACAAAAAGAAAATAGCTTTAAATTTAATACATTAGGGCTCAAATTAATGCAAATATTAACAAAAAGATGGGGTCAACTTAACCATAATTGAACAAAAATAAATCAAACTAACCCAACCAGGCACAAGAAGAGGTGTGTTTAAATACAAAAGGACTAAACCAAAAAGGCAAAGAAACAATAAAACAAATAATCATAACTATAACAGTGATTGATAAATTACCAAGGCAAACTAAATTAGTGAAAGTAAATGCAAGTTTTGTTGTCTTAGTCTTGGTCCAGGTGGGCTCTGCCAAGTTCTTTTAAGGGACTCCCTCCTCCTGCACGTTTTTTTCTTCTGGCAACTCAAAAGAAACAAGCGTAAGCACATTTAGACAGATATTAACAAAAATGTCTGCATCCAGATTAGAAAAGAAACTTGAACTGTGTGTATTTTAATATAATGAATATGGTAAAGTTATATGTAAAAGAAATGAAAGAAAAATACTGACACTATTGAATGATGGCTGAGGTATTTACCACAGATATCACCAGAAAAAGTGTTGTGGTTGTGCACGATGCTTGTCTCCATGGAGATATTATTGCTTTGCCTGGATTTTTTCACAGTATAGCATTAAACTCCATGAAGATGAGCAGATGGTCCAACCAGGCCAGTTTACAGGTCAGAGCTGTGGAGAGTAATGTACATGTTTCTCAAGCAATAAAACACCTGTAATTGAATAGATGTATAACATATATAAGTGTAATGCCATACTGTGGGACATTCCATGCAAAGGATTAACATAAAGATACATTTAAAGGTCATATATTCATAAAAACTGACTCTGATGCTGTTACCTCCTCAAAAACAGACCTGAAGTTGTGTTTTGTTTCATTCACACATGTTTGAATAATCCAGTCTGTCTACATCTCCAAAGCTCAAAATGTTCTGTTCCATCTTGTGATGTCATGAAGTAGTGGTTTTCAAGTTAACAACTACCTTTTACCTTTAGTTCAGTAGAGATTGGCAGTTCCAGCACTGAAATTATCCAGTCAATTCTAGTGAACGTGTATGCAGATTAAAAACACAGTGCAGCACTTCCTGTTTTACCGCGTGACATCACAAGGTGGAACAGAGTGTTTTCAGTTCCACTCAAAACTCAGCCTAAATATGCAGGATTGTGTGTTAAACATGTGCATGAAACAAAACACAACTCCAGGTATGTTTGTGATGATGAAACAACATAAAATAGATCAGAAAATAGTGTAATATGGGCTCTTTAAGGATTTTTGAATGAGTAGAAATTACACATGACAAAAGCTATGTATAGTGTGTATTTAGTTTTACATCTGTCTTTTTTTAACTTACACCATTGTAGGACCATCGTATATCAGACTGGGACAAAACTAGTAAACCCACCTGTAAACAAAACCAAACTGAACTACGCGAACGTTTTAAACATATTCACTCTGCTTCTTTCCCTTGAACATTTCTAAAAAGCACCAAGAAATACCAAGCCCATTTTGCCTGGCTGTATTTCAAACAATCTTAGTATTTCACGCTGACATTTAACTTGACATTTATCCACATCAAACCCTTAACCCAATATATTTGACTAAAAACACAGGTCACATTGTTAATTTTACCCTGAACGATGCCTGTAATAAAAAGCCTACTGCCTTTTTTACAAGAGCTGCCAATAAATCCAGCGAGCGCTTTACTCACAGCGCTCTGGGCCGATCTTTTCTGTTTGATTAAACTTTGCTCCCCATGGTATAAAATATCCAAAGGCACTTAGATTTCAAACCTGCTCTGCTCCATTATTGACACCGCAGTAACCCGAATATCAACTTAAATGAATGAACTTCACTTCTTCACCGGTGTTGGACTTTGATTTGACTTTGAGAGGAGATAAATTGAAACGAAGGTGGTTTTGGACATGTTTACAGATGACGATGGCGACGTACACGGCTGAGCTCATTCGAAGTCTTCCAGTCTATAAATAATTGTCTGCTGCTCAACATGAAACAAGCAGCTGTTGTTTGAAGTGCTGCCTCCACTGTACAGCTTAAATGGTTTTTCAGAGACCACAAGAGGAAGTATGGCCTGGTAAAACGACATTGCTCAATTTTTACTACAGGTTACAACTTGATTGGTTAATTTGGTGGTTTGTTTCCATGGAGATGTTCTTGCTATGCCTGGAATGTCAACTTATTCAACAGACGACGCCGCTGGGTCAGATCTATGGAAAGAAACCCCGCTTATAGTAAGAATGCATGCTTTTCGAGGTAATTTCGAGCAATAAAAACACGTGGAATTGTCGAGATAAATACGTTTAATGCCATGCTGTGGGATATTACAGTCAAAGGTCAAAGCAATAACATTTTCATGGACATACAGCTAAGTGGTTTCCAGAGACCACAAAAGGAAGTACGACCTGGGAAAATGATATTGCTCAATTTTACTACAGGTTACAACTTGATTGGTTAATTTGGTTGCTTGTTTCCATGGAGATGTTATTGCTATGCCTGGAATGTCCAATGTCCAACAGTTTGTTATTCAACTTATCACCGTGGAGACAAACAGGCGATGCCGCTGGATCAGACCTATGGAAAGAAACCCCACTTATAGTAAGAATGCGTGCTTTTCGAGGTAATTTCGCTCAATAAAAACACGTGGAATTGTCGAGATAAATACGTTTAATGCAATACTGTGGAATATTCCAGTCAATTAGCATTTTCATGGACACGTGCAGGTAGTAGACCCCACTTCCTCACCTCCATCACAAACGTTATATGGTGGTATTATGGTAATATTTTTATATAAAGTAGTCGCTTTTCCACCTTCAAGGCACTCAAAGCACTCACCGATTCGCACACACATTTATACATCAGTGTACGCAGACACTGGGGGTTAAGTGTCTTGCCCAAGGACACAACAACAGGATTCATCTGTGGGATCTGGAATCACATCATCAACGTGTGGGTCAATGCGTTTGACCACTACCAATGATGTTTATGTTTCAGATAAATGCGAAAACACTCAACCAACTGAGCAACTGTTGCATATAGTGTTCCCTCATTATTCAATTTGGGTTTTAATTTGATGAAACGCGGCGTATGAAGTTGTATCTTTGACTACTTTTGTAAGCATCGATTTACAGGGATTACAACATGTATCCTTGTAAAGTACACAGTATTCATCGTGTAACACAGTCACAAGACATTTGCTCCACTGTAAAATCAAGTCAAAACATATATTCCATTTAACGGGCCAAAACATGAAGCCACTAACTGATGTCAGTGTTCTGTATATGTGTGAAATGATGCTAACTTTCATGTAGCGGCTCATGGTTTCCCCCGAGAGACAGTCTGTAGCTCGAGGCCCTAGAGTGTGTGTCTTCTCGCCCGCAAATTGGCACCAAACTGCAGTGAATTAGTCCATGGTGTGTCAGAGAGGCGGCAGAAAGCCCTATAGGCCAGAGCCGTGGACTTCTGTTTCCCCTCAGTGACAGAAAGGCCGGCAAATGATGATGTCTCAGTCAGAGTGCCGCTCCACTGTACTCTGCTGGGACTAGACAGGGACACGGATGGTTTCTATGTACAAAAGTGTTGCATCTTGTTTAATAAATGTTAGCAAATAGCATCAATTTATCTGTCAGAAGGACAATTTCAGAGACTGCCGTTGTGCCGCTGTCAAAACACGAGCTGATATAACGTGCATATTTTGTCATAAATAACACTAACTCGCTACACGCTGAATTTTAAGCAGTGTTGGGAAAGTGGGCTAAGGCGGGAATCTGTTCGCAAAGGTTGGAGAAATCTGTTAGAATAAGAAGAGCGCGCCGCGATAGCAAAGGTAAACGTCTCTCCACAGATCTGACCTGCTGGTTTCCATGTTTAATTCCATACCGCGACAGTAGTTGAGTTGATTCAAAGGTTGAGGGTTCATATCCCGCTCTTGGGATATGAACATCATTGGCTGATCCGTTGACCCACAGGTTGATGGTGCGATTCTAGCCTCCAGAGATAAATGCTGTTGTTGTGTCATTGGGCAAGACACTTAACCCCCAGTTCCTTGATGTAAAGCGCTTTGACTGCCTTGAAGATGGAAAAGCGCTATATCAAAGTGACCATTTACTATACTGTGGAATATTCTAAGCAAAGCGATAACATCTCCATGGCGACAAGCAAACAGTAGACTCTCCATCAGAAGTGTTAGTCCACCTTTAATCAACTTCTAATACAAAAAAAAAAAAAAAAAGCACATCAGTACTACAAACCTACAAATACACGTAATTTCCATGTTCATTTGGCAGAACACAATTTCACTCTGTTCTAAAATTGTAATGCTCTAGTTAAAAAAAAAAACACAAAAAAAAACTAAATCTAATCACAATCCCAGTATTGGTAGCAATTAGTCTCGCTCGCCAAAACATGCAGCTCCAGTGTCTAGCCTCGAAGTTTCTAAGCACAATTTCAAAACTCAACTCGTTCAAACTTTTTCACTTTTTCATTTTCGTTATCCGTCTCAAAATAGCTCCAGAGTGACATCCGTCGTCCTCTTCTTCCTAACAATTTCTTCTTACATACTGCATCTCCACTCAAACCAAATATTATTACATTCAGCTCAATGTATTTTCTCCTGTGCCGTTTGAGGCTCCGTGTGTCTGTACAACTGTCTACGGTACTACAGTGAAATCCACTCTATTGATTTGTGCGCGACTATATTCTGTACAAAAGGTGCCGCGGCTTCGCTTGAGAGAAGACTTTTCTTTATTTCGTATCCCCGTGTTTGGAGTCTACATCACAATCCTGAAGTAATGAAACGCAACCCTCAATGCAGCCTTGACCCTGCGCATGTTAAATGAACAGTTATCTAGAAAAGAATGAGAAACAGCGGCGTCTTAAAGATCATAAAACATGCCTCCTGTTAAGTTGGTACAGGGTTAAGTATTTCATAGTGCTTGACTGGAAGGTATAGGAGCTAGAGACTGAGGATTAAGCCCACAGCAAATTGTAGCATGGAAGAAACAGCTAATCTCCTCGCTTCACTCTCCCCATACCTGCCCCCGAAGTATCACCGGCGCACACACTTACTACCACCCTATTTAATCTGCTTTACTGAATTAGTTCTTTCAAATGTGTTCAAACAAAGAGGTGTATTCACAGCAGGTCAAAGGTTAGAGAGACGCGGAAGTGACACCAGCTCAGGTTCCTGTTTTTGACCGATGTACTAGACTTATCTGAAACAATAATGAAATCTTTCTGCAGTGATGTTACATTCGACATTTTGATTATAGCGAAGTTGTTTTGTGTGTAAAAGCAGCTCTTTGTAACAAACATCTGCATTTCATGAATTGTAAACCAGCAGTGACGCTTAACTAAATGATATTCTTGGATGCGAGTGCGTTTGGTGTGGTCGGAGAGGCTGATGGCACAGTTTCGCAGCCTCGTTTGCGTCGCGCAGCTGTGACTACTACTTATAACAGAGTATAGAGTGAATGAATAATGCATGAAACTGTAAAGCAACTCTGAGCATTAAGAATCAACTAAATCACCTCTATTTTTTAGTGGCTATAAACTGCAACAAATTGTTTTCATCAAATAAGATGCTACCGCTTTTTAAAATCACCATCTACGTTA
This sequence comes from Periophthalmus magnuspinnatus, assembly GCF_009829125.3. Taxonomy (NCBI): domain Eukaryota; kingdom Metazoa; phylum Chordata; class Actinopteri; order Gobiiformes; family Gobiidae; genus Periophthalmus; species Periophthalmus magnuspinnatus. The sequence goes on from NC_047134.1 coordinate 17,825,418, forward strand.
TTTTAACAGTTAAAAGTTATAATTACGTGACGTTTCCTGCAAAACCGAAGCTATTTAAGTGTAAAACTAAACTTGTATACTACATTGAATATTTGGATATGGTGGTGGCTGCTTTCTGTACTGTGAAAATGAAATCACAACAGGGAGGATTCAGAGCAATATCCCCACACCTCTAATGTATTCTGCTCACACCTCCCTTTATGAGCTCCTCACCATATTAAGCTGCTGGTATTACAGTAACACTATATCATTTCACACTCTTACTGTCTGACTTAATATTAAGAAGTGCAAAGCATAGGTGCCTTTGTCAACAGAGGTCATCGGGAGAGTCGACTGCTGACTCCCCGTTTAGAGGAAGTTGTACAGTACTTTTGCTTTTAAGGAGTTCACATATTTCTGTAATACTAAGCGTGCGTATGAAGTAGGGTAATGGTTTCTAATGAGTGAAGTATGGACGAGTGTGTAGTGCAATGTGACAATTAACTTACCCAAAACAACAACTATATGAAGACTCTTGGGCTATATTGCTACGATTAATAGCTTACGTTAAAATCAAGTTTAAAAGAGTAAATAAGCACCTGAAAAACCTCTGACTTAAGGTGATGAACTATATGGACTAGTGCAACTGAGATATTTGTAACTGCACAAGCTGTACTAAGAATTTGTACAGCTTTCTTGTAATGTACAGTTTTATCTGCAGACCGAATAAGTCAGAAAATGAAATAATAACGTCACTGACACGCATAAGATTCAGTGCAATTTGCTGTCAGTCCTTTTTAAAATGTAGATGTTTATTGTTTGTATTGTCACTGTCCCCGTCTGTTTTTAAAAATGGACCAGGAGTCCGAAATAAAGATGAACTGAACTGAATATGTGTTTCTTTGCAGGTCATTCATTACAAGCTCTATGCTAGCGCACTTAAACATGCACGAATTAACATTTTAAATTGCGGCTTTTGCATTTTGGAGTTGAAGTGGCAGCAGTGACCAGCTCATAGAAATAACCAGAGTTGTTATATAATTAGCCTTGTCCTCATTTCTGGTGATTGAAATACAGTTCTGTTTTACTTTTCCTCTTCAGACAATTGCCTGGATTTCCCATGGGAACCTGTAGAAGCCCCCTGCCCCCCTCCCTCTGTCTGCAGCCTTGGAGGACATGGCACTGCGGTCAGGGTCAAGTACTGTGACCAATATTCACTGCTATTACTCTGGGCTGGGTGCACAAACGTGACTTCTCAGAGCAAAGGGGAAAGTTGTCAAAGTGTGATAGACATTTGTTTTAACAGTGTCAGCTGAGCAGTGCTTAAGCCCTGATGGAGCATGACATGGGCATGCAGCATGTGTGACAAAGTGTGCCTAACACCACAGAGCGTGATCCCTCCTGCTCTCTTTCTCTTTTCTCACACCAGCTTCCTTCCGAGGCTAAATTGTAGACCAGAAGTGGCGGAAATACGTCAGTTCTTGGGCTCTCTGAAGCTTGACTGTGTGTCTCTTAATTTCGAATGAAGGGAATGAGGTGGGGGGAGGAGGGGCTTTTAATCACTCCTGTCGCTTTAAGGACACTTATCAAAGCCTTATTATGTGCAATAGAAATACCAAGAGCCGCTGAGCAACTGAGCAACCAGGAGCAGGACTGGAGCCGGATTATGGGGAAGTCAGCGCGATCTGAACTGGAACAGACCGCTTCGTCGCCTCATGGAGTTTGATTACTCACTGGATGCCTGTCTTTATTCGGACGGTTCGGATCGTTCAGGGAATACAGCGCGTTGTCTCACTTTGGATCCGTTTCCACTGACGGAGCGCGTGGAGAGGAATATGGCTTAAGTGAACGGGAGTATTCACGACTACACGAGATACGATCGCCTGGTTTCGGACGGATAGGATCTCTTCATTTGACAGCATTGGATCATGGATCGGGCTGGTGGAAAAACAACAACGGGCAGCAGCGGCAGCGACATGATTTCTTTGCGCTGTCTGCGCTTTGCAGCGAGCACACAAGGCTGCCTCATCGCTTGTTGTTATTCCGATGCAACAAAAGTTGCGAAGCGAGTGTAATGCGTGGATTTTGAACTGTTTTGCACCTGCTTGGACGTCGACACCGAGCAGATTCGTGACAAATTGAACGCGTGGATCAGCGTTGCTATCGCGCGTGTGGGATACTTGAACATTTGCTTATCGTAATGGAGATTGGAGAGCTTTATACTCAAGGTCACTGAGTGCTAGAAGGCGATATTTGCTGTTTAGGCACACATACATCTTCACGGTATAGTGCAGCGTAAAATCCCTCGTTCTTGTGCGTGTAATCTTCGTGCGCTTTTGGTTCATACACTAGAGTTGTAATTGCCCAGTTTTTTTCAGCTCTCTAACAACATGGATGGGAAATTGAAGCAGGGAGCGGGTCGCAGATGCCGGACCAAGCGGGAAAGGGTGCGCAGGTTGAGGGAGGCAGGGAGCAGAGAAGCCCGCTGCAGCCCAGAGCCCAACTCCTCCTGCTCCGACAGGGAGGGACACAGTCCAGGGAGGGACACCGCTAAAAAGGCACCGCGCCCCGCAGCCTCCACCAGAGCTCAGCCGCGGACCCCCAGGAGGAAGAGGAGGGAGTCCAGTTCACAGGAGGAGGATATCATTGATGGATTTGCTATTGCCAGTTTCATCAGCCTGGAGCGTCTGGAGGTAAGCACGCGCTGGATCAGCATTGTGATGACCTTATGCTGTGATGTGGCTGTTCATCTGTGGAGTGGCTCCTAAAGTGTGCATGCTCCGGGCCCCACTCACACTCTGCATGGAGAGGACTGGTGATTGTCTGTCATTAAGAGCTGATTGGAGGTCAAGTAGACCCTGGACAGGAAGGGAGCTGCCTTTTGAATGCTGCTTTATAGATTGGATAATGCATGTGAAGTTGGCATTGACAGTGACAATTGGGCTGATGATGAGTTGTAGAGAGATAATCCAAGGCAAATAAAGCTATTGGCATATCTTGTTATTGTTAGATAGTGATGGCAAAGCTTTATGCAACTGAGTCAGCAACAGTTATTGATCAGTTCTGTCCTTTATGTGTGTGCCAGTTTTGTGGACACTGTCTGTGGTGTGTGACTATTGATGCTATAAGTTCATGTTTTGTGGTTTCTCGTTGTAACCCAAACGAGCTTCTGGTTGCAGGTGTCTTAGTGTTTAACTTTCATGTTTTTGCATTGGTTTATCTTGGCTTTACATCTCACTGATTTCCATCTGTCACATTTGATGCCGCGTATGCAAATATATTCATGTATTACCATGTATTTGATTCCTAATACCAAGTGAATCGTGGGGAAGGGGGCCGCTCTCTGGTGACATCCTCTAATCTCTTTATCTCATTACGTCCCAAATGACAAATAAAACAGCTCCCAGTGGGATTTTTCCGGCTGACATTATTCCACAAATCATTATGGGAATACGGGCTAGTTGAATTATGGCGGTGTTACTAAACAGTGCTGCGTACATACATACACACAAAGGACTATATTTTACTATGATGACCTCATTTAAAAGCCCATGGATCACAGCTGACGCCACCCTCGTTGCAACCTCCATGTAAGGTTTAGCAGTGGCATTAATCAGCCGTGATTGACTACTGCCTCCTACGTCTGTGCTTAGTCAGTGTAATATCATGGTACAATGCAGATTTGCAGAAAAAATAACAGCGTGACATCCCCAGTGGACGGCTCAATGGAGGAGTCATCAGTTTGAAATGATCATTAATTCGACACACCTCATCTGTTAACAAGTTCAACCTGTTCTGGTCACCGCTAATTACAGAGCTTTTTCAATTTGGCTTGGACAGCACTTGTAATGTAGATAGGAGAAGTGGTGAGCGGTTTTAAAATGAAAGCTGTCATACTAAACATGACATGATGTTTTTTTAACGGATCAGCCATAAGATTATGACCACATACAGAAAATGAAACTTACAAACCGAATAAGGACATATATTTGGCATTTGGAGAAGTTGGTGTTTAGAGCCACACATGAGGATTTTATTATAAACCTGTGCAATTCCAATAAAGATCCAATAGTTTCAAATTGTCAGTGATCAGCTAGAGTTTTATAATCACCTGTCAGTAAGGCCATGTAGTTTGGAGCAGAGTTCAGACTGGAGGAGTACATTTGGCAATTTTTTGTGTTAAATGTCCTAGATCAGGGGTGTCCAAACTATGGCTCGGGGGCCAAATGCGGCCCTCAGACCAATTTTTATCAGCACTCAGGTCTTTAGTTGTACTGGCCCAACTGCTCATAATCAGTTCTTTTTACGGCAAATGTGAGTAATCCTACCAATATAACCTAAATAACATCACATTGCATTGTCATACAGACCTAATAATATTTCAAGCCTTATTTAAAGTATGTTAAATGCACCATCTGAATTATCCACTGTGTTGATCACTGGTCTGTGGCCCTCCGTGTCAAATATTTTTCAAGATATGGCCATCAGTGCAAAAGAGTTTGGGCATATCTGTCCGTGATGAAATGTCTTGTTTATGTACACAATTAAGATTCAGTGCCATATACATTTTTTACCTGGGAAAAAAAAACAAAACAAAACTTTTTTGTGAAATTGTGATTATTATTATTATTATTATTATTATTATTATTATTATTTGCCCTATTTGGGTGTGTTTGTGACCCAAAATGTGATATTTATTCAAGACAACACCCAAACTGCAACTCCTGAGGTGCAGTACTCGTGTATCTACTGTAAACACACAGCTGACTGCATCATATTAGACCAGTATAAGACCCATGACCATATATGATAGGCAGGTGGTCATACTGTTATGTCTGAGCTGATATGTCTATTTGTGACACTTTGTATTTCCATTGATTTGCATGATTGCAGTGTGCAGTGATGTTATCGGCCCTTTGTGGCATTTGGCTGCCACTGCTGACAGCTGCTGACTGGGGGGAGCCTTTGATGGTGTCAAAACTGCAAACTGTTCTTTTACCAGCATTTTCTGAGATGTGCACTCATGAGGAATATAGTCAACATGATTTGATTTTGGAGTTTGCAGTAAATTGTACATAAATTGTACAATATATTCCTTAGAAACGGTACCCTCCCTGCAAGTATGGTGATTATGTTGTCACTTAGCTGTCAACTTTATTATTGAAGTAGCTATTTAATCATTCAAGTCTGATAGAGTTTGATGTCTTATAAGTCTAGTCAGCAGGTTATGTATAAGCCAATGTAGTTTTTAAAGTTCTAGTCCCAAACCTAGATAAATACAGAGTGCACACACAGCATTTGGTATTAAATCAGACCAATAAAGACATATTTGCAAAAATGTGGACACAACAGAACGGAAAAATGAAAGTTGGCAGTTCGAAATCCCACTCTTGACATAAACATCATTGGTCCAGTGTTCAGATCCACTGACCTACAGGCTGGCGGTGCAGTTCCAACTCCCACAGATGAATACTGACGTTGTGTCCTTGGGCAAGACACTTAACCCACCTCGCCCGCACTGTCTGCGTACACTAATATATGATTTGTGTGTGAATGGGTGAGTGGTTCCTTGATGTAATGTAAACATCAAACAAAACTGTCACTTGTCAGCACTGGCTTTTCATAAATTTGACTTTTGACATCATATTCTTTTGTCTCTCAGTCTTAGTTTCCAGCGTTGTGCAGCTGCTACCTCACATGACATTTAAAAGACATCATTACTGTCATTTGGACTGTCACGGCTATCTAACAAACAGGCTATTGCACTCATATGCTTCATATTGCAGCTGTGTGAGACTGGTGAACAGCTTGTCACTTGTGGTCTAGCTCGATATGAAGGTGGCACTAACAACACACCTGTTACATTGGATTAGCTGATAGTAAATACAGTATAAGGGTGTTTTAAGGGTGGGCGGTATTGCCAAAAATGAAAATCTCTGAGTGTATTTATATTTTTGGGTGATAATCTGTTTAAAGAAGAACTATTGTGCTTGTGTCTGCTATATAGTTATAATCTAGTGATATCTGTGGATCATTATGGTATTTTAAATAGCAATATTCATCTAAAACAACTTAATAAAAGAAACAAATCCACCAATTTCCACGTTAGGAAACTGCGGTGCCCAATAAAGAGTCGTCCAATGGATAGCTGCAGATCACGCAAGCGAGTAGCATTTGTACCAAAATAATCGATGATACGTGTAAGATTCACCAGCATCACGTTCTTAACAAAATCCAATTGAAGAACGAAGTAAGTACAGAGTAGTGCAAGTATTCTGGTGGTGCTGAAAACCGGGATTGATCGGCAACATGGCGTCTCAAAAATAAGCGATTAAAGATTGCTCAAACATGCACGAATCACGCCAAATACAACTTTGAGAGTGTAAATAAGAAGTGAAAACCACTGTAACATGGTTAAAAGCTCTGAAAAGTCGATTTTACATAATAGGTCTGCTTTAAATGTATCATCAGACCCAAGGACTGTACAGTTACCCACTTAAGTGCCTTAATATCACTTTATAGCCGACCCATTTTTGAAAGATTACAACATAACCTTATTGCGTTTTTATTTTTAATCAACCCTTTTCCAACTTTCACTATTATTGGATCTATTGCTCACCTAGGATATACGTATTAAAACAATACAGTTCCTATAGGCATTACTTCATAGCCATTCAATAATTAAAGAGTTCTAGTGGCTCATGGGAGAAATAAAAAGCTAGCACATACGGCGTGTATTCAAATCTTTACAAACTTTCTCAACTGCACTAAAATAAATCATTGTGTTAAAGTCCTAGAGGGAATTCCCATGCCATCAATCAGGCATATTGTTTACACTGCAGGTGGAGTGAGCTCTATTTTTCTTTCAAAAATGATCCGATTGTAATGGCTGAACAATTGTGTTTAATCATTGTCAAAAGTGACTTATGGTTCAATACATGTTAGATGGAACAATAATGTTTGGGGAGCAGTATTTATTGTGGGTACTTTTTCTTTGTACTAGTGGGTAACTTTTTGTTAAAAGATTTGAGCTTATGTGACTCATTATAGATACAAACTGAGTACTTAAGTATTTAATTCCTTAATTTAGTGCACTTTGAGATTTTTAATCATAGTACAGATTTAGGGTCATTTTAGGGGGAGAATCCTGCTTTAGGTTGACTGTGTGCGAGGCATAAATGAGTTTCAGTGTTATTGTTTATCGCAGGGGTGTCCAAACCTTTCTCATTAAGGGCCATGTATAAAAACATAGACAAAGCTGAAGGCCGATTGAGGGCCATAGACTGGTCGCCAATACAGTGAATACTTCAAATCTTTGTTATTATTACAAGTTAAACTGAACCACTAGACCTTTATTCATGCTTCCATCCTCAACAAGACACATTAAATATTTGAGATATAAGTAGATTTTCAGAAATGTACAGTAAAAAGTACTGTTTAAGGTAATATGGGCAAACTCACCTGGAAGCTCGAGGGCCAAGAAAAATTGGTCTGAGTGCCGCATTTGGCTCCAGGGCCACAGTTTGGGCATGCCTGGTTTATCGTCTATATTTACTTAAGCAATCCATCGTACTTCAAAATGTGTTTGTGACAGCCCTAGTAACAAATGTGTTGTAATCTGTAATAGGAGGGTTGTCATAATGTATTGCTTGAGTGGTGTATAGTTACTCATTAAAGTCTGAAGTTACAGTCATTGTTTATGCTGTGCTGCACATCAAGTAAAATCAGTACCTCAGCTTTTGTTATATATGGCAGATTTATTCCCTCAAAGTTGTTTTTTCCTGAGTAGTTAATGATTTCAGCTCACAGCTTGAGAACATTTGCACTTTGGCTCCTTTATCATAATAAAACGGCAGCCTTTTAGTGTTTTAAATGGAAATGAGGTTAAGTAATTACGCAGTTTTTTGTTGGATACCTCACAGAGTAATAATTTCCCTGCTCAAGTGCTAAATCCATGTTGAACGAGCCCAGAGTAAACAGTGCACTCCACACAGCAGCTTATGTTTCAACATTAAGTAAATCAGGCATGATACTTCCCTGTGTGCGGCGATACTCACGCGGATGCTGTTTGTTGGTAATTGGTCTGATTTGCATGCAAATGGACTGCGCACATTAAATGTTGTTGGTGGATCTGCTATGTTTTGTGCTTTTACTTCTTAGTTGAGTTGTCTCTGAGTCATGTACGCTACATTGAAACTGCGGTCTTTTGAGAATGCCAATCTGCTTTCTTCTCCGAACTAGAGACCAGCATATAAGGGTTTAAAGGGGTCTAAAGCATTGAAAACCAGATACTGATTGATACTTAAACTGGTATCAAAGCTCGGTACCCATTTAAGTATTGATACTGAACAAATAGGGCAAAATTGGACCTTTCCTGAATAGTGTTAGAAGGGTTTGGATGAGCACATGGTAACATCAAGGAAACTATACTATTTTCTAAAAAATCCTTAGTATCAAAATTGAGTTTAAAATGACAGTATTTTGAGGACACTACTGCAAACTGTAATTCTAAACTGTATTTTATTTTATTTTTTTAACAAAACTATTTAATATTGACCTTAACTTGGGCCCGTCCATTCTTATCCCTCTGTTTACACTGAAATGAGTCCAAAATTAGGCTTGATTTAGTTCCTTAAATTATTTACGGGGCAGTAGTTGTGTACAGTTTCATAATCACTGATGCAAGAAGGCTTTTTTATGACAAGTGTAATCTCATAGCTTTTAAACAGCTGTTAATGTCACTGAAGCTTAAGGCAAGTAATTCACCTCCTCTTCCGTTCACCTACTTACTGTATGCTTGAGTGGAACCCATGACCTATGCAGCCTGTGCTAATTGCTCATCAATTATGAGGAGGACAGAGCGGCGTTTGTCCGGGGAATAGCCATGCCCTATTGCATCATGGTCGGATAAGCTCACTCTCACCCCACCCCCCCTCACCCCCCCACCCCACTGTGCTCTTGCTGACCTCTGAGCAGTGACTAACGACCAGCATGGTGGTGTCTCTGTCAGGCCATACAGTCTACAGGCCACCGTCTCATTAGCATCCAGCTAACACTGATATCCCCACTGTACAGCCAGCCTGCGTAGCCAACACACCAGGCATTTGTGTTCATCATAGAACTAAAACAAAAGGCAAAATCACGTCTAGATTACCTTGCCTTCTAATCGTTCTGGTTTGGATGTGTTTTTCAATGCGTTTAGACCTGCTTAAGTCCTGCAGTAAAGGGCCTCTACATATTTTTTCCACGTATTTGCACAAAAAACTATATTGCATAATCAGCTCTTGCAATCAGAGTAAATCCACTATGTACTGTCTGTGCTGTACTATATATTTAATATAGATTTTAAAATTAGAATTTTATTGTCCGAGAATCAGCATGCTAGTTATTCTTACCATTACCGTGATGGCAAAACTCTGCACTAGCTTCTGAAAGTTGAAAAGTGCTTATAAACTCATTGTGGAGAATAATTAGGATGCTCAGAATGCATAAGGTGAGGAATAACTTGCATCACTGCAACCTGTTCAAACCCCTTGAAGCCATTTGTGTTTTAGATTCGTTTTTTTGGCTAATGTAGATCTTGTTTTTAATTTAGACCTACTTTTTCAACAGCTTGTTCCCTCACAATGCAAACTCTGTCCCCCTTTAGCATTAGCCTGCACACCCACACCACATCCTGAGAAACTTTGCTCTGTCCTGTTTCCTCTTAAACTCCTACTCACCCCAGACACTTTCATAAAGCCGCTGCCACCTTTGGGTGTCGGCCATCATCATTAGACTGTCCCATTTCTGCTGGTAACTTGTGCGCAGCTGCTACACATAAGAGCCGGGGGTTATGGCTTTCTCCCAGAGCACTCTCACTCTAAACACACACTGCCTTCCGCCTTGTTGTTGTTGATATTCCGCTCTGATAGGATCGGCTCCCTGGATGAAGGCTTAGTCAGTACCACGGTCTCGCCTCTCTCATAACCTGTTTCATTACCGCTGAAAGCAATTTGCAGCGCCGGCCGCATTTGATTATGGTGTGTTTATTTGCTCTGAATCCCCTCGTTTCTCATAAGAAAGCTGCTTTACTTACCTGGGCAAATTGACTGTGCACACATACTGTCTTTGTCATGGGCATGGGCTCTTGATCAGGAAACGGCAAGGGTCATTTGTGTAAGAAAAGATTCAATAAGGCTTTCTCTGTGCGAGGCAGTGATCTCTAATGTAGAATCAATCCCGTCCATAACATAGCTTTTTATCTTATGTGTGTATGGTTATTATTTAAAGCACAATGTGTAAAAAAAAAAACCATCTATCGTTTAGCGTAGTGCCAATAGTATTATGCAGTACTGACACAAGAGCCCAGCAAAATTACAATCTCGTCTGCTCAACCCAACCGTGTATCGATGTAAGAGGTGCGAATCTTTAAGGTGCGAATCTTTGGCGATTCGATTCAATTTCCAATTTCCAAAACGATTCTCAATTCAATGCTGAAGCTATTTTTCATTCAAAAACATCCATCCATCCATTTTCTTCCATTTCTCCGGGGCTAGGTCACAGGTCATTCAAAAACAAAGAACATTTATTTTACACATTTCAACTTCCCTGTAACTTTTTTTTAATGTTAACTGTACATCTATACACAATTGTTCTTAGATTAGGCAAGAATCTGAAATAAGGTACCGGATATTTGCATTTATAGTTTTATTAGTTCATAATTCAATAAAAAAATACATTTATTCTGTCATTATCTATTCTATACTGCAGTGATTACATTTAAACACATAAGGCTATTTGTCAAAGATATATTATAATGGGGTTCTGGCCCTTTAACTCCGACAAGTTGTGGAGTGTAGGTAGCGCATTATCTTTCCTTCGCTGCTAACAACAACACGGCAAACCGAACCACAGCGCTAAAGTGATTCAAAGTAGCACCGATATCTCATTCATCTCTCCTCTCTCAGCTTTTAAGAATCGATTTTCAACACCTCTAATAGATGTAACCAATCTGTGTATCCGGGCCACTTATATTTTAGATCTGCCCACCCAAATACAGCAGACATGAGCTCAACAAACATATTTTTTTAGTATTTTTTCTTGCCATATTAGAATTTATTTAAACCACATGACCTATTGAGATTACACTGACTCCAGATTAAACAGTGCTATTTATTTCCCTTGGGTGTTAGACAATATATGTGGATATTTTTGTTACAACTTTACTTTACAATATAATTCACACCTGTTTTCAATCTTTGTATCACTGCAACCTTGTAAAATTAAACACAATCATATGCCACGCTGGAAATAGAAGGCGTAGACACGATGACAGCACAACAGTAAAACAATTACCCTGGCTTAAACCCCGCTGAACTCTCCCTGGAGGTATTCAACAAGATCGGATCATAAAACGACACAATTATCCATCTGTCACAGTATTAATAAGATGTTTGATTTGCTCCATTTGCGCTGTGAGTGACATCGGGGGCGGGCAAATCCCCTTTACGTTAATCCACCAATCCTTCTGTTCATCTGCTTGTGTGAATTTGTTTGGGCTTTTCGTTCCGCTGCAGCACTTTGTCAATTGATAGCATTTTGGAGTTGATTTAGCGATATTTCAGCGGTGTCGAAAGTAGCAAGCCATAGAAACTTGAGAAAAAAAAAAAAGAAAAAACATGTTTCATATTGAGGCTTTTGATGTTTCTGGTAATTGAGTAAGTTAGCTGAATAATTTTTCAGAGAATCTAATTTGCATTTTTCTGACAAGTATTGAAATTGCTAATAGCTTATTGATATATATGCTTAAACGAAGGATACTGTACATGTTATAAAACTTCAAAAAACATGAATATTTGAGAACGTAACACTGAAATACATGAAAAACATGCATTTCAGAATATGTTTATATGTTCTAAATGTTAAATTGTGATGCTGTTGTCTGTTGTAGGACTTTCAAAAGAATTGAAAATCTGATACTAATCGATATCACAAATAGTATTGAAAATTCACAGGGCAGAAATGAACCTTTCCTGAAAACTTTAGAATGATTTTGAGCTGTATCAAAACAAGTATAAGCCAAACAGACTAGCATACACCCATGGACCGCTATGGAACCTACCTGGACCACTGAGGAATTACACAAATATAAGGTCACATGGGAATATAAAAAAGTACTATGATTAAATGTTGAAAATCACATTCTATTGTCTAAAGAAAGAGTGCATTTTATTATCATCGTGGTATCGGAATCAGTATTGAGTATCAAGTCTGTTCCTTAGTATCGAAATGTCGTAAAGACTGACAGAGGGACCGAAGATACAGACTCAGGAAACAGTTCAGCAATGATTATTTACAGATACATGGACGTGAACGAAGGTAGACAGTGCAGAGAGTCGGGGGCGGTGTCGTAGGAGCAGGTCGTGGGTCGCTGGGTCAGAAGCTGGGGTGTGTCGTACCTGACACGGAGAGCTGGGACAGAGACGGAGGTGCAGAGTGGTTCCAGAGTGCGGGATCATGGTGGTTACACGAACAAATAAACCGGAGTGAGGCATGAAGAAAAAATGGAAAATGACAAGCCGATCTGCCCAGAGTGGAGGTGGTGCCAGAGTCTCCGCCCAGCTCCAAGCTCAAACGCAGAAAACAGCACAGGACACGCAAAAAAAACTCAAATCCTGACAGGAAATCGAGTTTGAAATGTTAGTACTGTGACAACACTCCCAGCACATCGCCTAAGTCTTGCTCTTTTAGTCCAGTGCCTTCTTTCACACACTATGCTAATCACTGTATGTGTAATATGTGAGGCTGAAGTGCTCTGCCTCAGGGGATCGCAATAGGACTTATTATGCTGTTAAGTCTAGTCAGTTGGTGTGTAGGTCCTGAATTGAACTGTGATTTTGTGTTTTTTAAGATGATGGTTTGATGTGGCTGCCTGACTCCCATGAAAGAGCTGTATAATACCCTGTAATCGAGCTGTTTCTTATTAGCAGCCTTTCGAAGCCTCAGGAGTAGTTGGCTTTTTTGTTTCATTTTAAGGGTGTAGTTGAGTTAACAGTTTTACTTCAAATAGAATTCTAGCGGGCGAAAATCCAGAATACCAAATCACTCCAAGATCAATGCCTGGGTGAACTTTCTGGCTGATAAAAGTAGATTAGATATCGCACAGATTGGTACAGCAGGAGACATGCTTCCATTATCGTGACACTATACATCAGGGGTCTCAAACTCAAATTATCGGGGGGCAGCAAGAGGCAGAGTCAGGGTGAAGCTGAGCCAAAAAAAAAAAAAAAGCTTTGTTAAAAATCTCAAACGTCATCGCTGTTTTCAACAAACATGAGAAAATATGCTAATTCTTGTGGATTTTATAGATGTACATCGTTATTTGTTGACTCTTTTGTGATGGGAGTACAAACAGTGACCACAGCGCGAGTGACACGTGCGTTTGGGGTTTACAGATTTGGAGGACGCTTCTACACACAACATGGTAACGCCACACTAAACATTAAACTTTCATATTGTCCTGCGGGCCACAAAATATCGTCTCGTGGGCTGCAGTTGGACCTCGGGCCACGAGTTTGAGACTCCTGCTATACATACTTATGGTGTCACTGATTGTATGAACGACTGTGACTCTATCTGGGAATAATAGACACTAAGCTGCGTTCACACTCCTCTTTGGTTTGATGCTGGTTTGGTCCAGTCCTAGTTTACTTTTGGGTTTAATGTGATGTGTGGGTTTAAGTATGAATGTGTGTGAAGTGTAGTTACCATAGACTGTAGAAATAAATGGACATGTTCCAAACAGGAAGTGATCATGGGCGCGCTTCCGGCCCCATCCCCTCAGGATCCAACTCACTTTACTCTGAAAAACTGTCATCTTTCTCTGTAACACTTGTAGTGAGCCTTGTCATTTTGGTCTTAAAATGATAGCTTTAACCCACTCTACGTGATCCTGGTGTTTTTATTTCGCTATTGTGTCCGTAAATGAAGATACGAACATTAATAGAAAACAAATCAGGCGTCTTCTTTCCCGAGGTCGTTGCCGCTAGTGGTAGTAACAGGTTTGATTCTGCTAAACCAGCGATGTGGCCAGGAAGGGGCATTACCTTCAACAACCTTGCTTCAGATTGGCTCTTTAGTTGCTAGGATACTTGTGGTTGGAATTCCAAATATGGAAGCCGGCTCCAAATTTAACGCTATAAACGCTAGTCTCGATAAGCTTCATTTGATAGAGCCGAACGAACGCTGTGGGAAACGTCACACTCACTTAGTGCACTTTTTTTTTATATTGTGGTTGTCTATGGTAGTAACTCACTTAAACTGGTAGTTGTTTTAGCTAATTTTATTACAATAATTGCTATAAAATCATTCTAAAGACATCGTACCATGTTGGATGTCGTTACCAAGCATCGGTGATTAAACTTCGTGCGATTTGTTCTGAGATTCTTTCGCTTTGAGAGATATATGAGCTTTGAACAACTTTAATCATCCATTGTCTAGGTAGGAATGAGAGAAGCTCTTTTCTGTATAATGTTAAAGATAAAAGAATACAATCTTTTTCTTCTTAGATATAGTAGTATTTCCAAAACACAGCGCTGATAATCCTTCTCTTGAGGTCGGCCATGTTTGTCTGCAGAACACTATCTGATTGCGGCTGAGTAACACGTAGCTAACTGAGCCTGACACCTGACTCCACTCTGCTGTAGAAAGACGTCTCCTCTACTCTCTCTCTCTTTCCTCTCTCTTTCTCTCCTCGTCGTGGTGAGACAGCACATTTGTTGCAGGGCTTGCAGCAAATCTGGCTCTTGTGTTTTTCCTCTTTTCCCCGGGCCGGGTAGACAGTGATAGCGCGGTGCATCATACAGTACAGTGCTGCTGACAAACAACTCCGGCTTTAATTAACAAGGCAGCCCCCCGAGGATCCTGATGCAGCCCATAGTGAGAGGTTTCCTAATGTTAGCGGGGCGTCCCAAGGCACTCTCTCTCTCTCTCTCTTTTTTCTCTCTTTTTCTCTAACTGTCGCACGCTGCAGGCTGATAAATGCATGGTCACATTTCTGCCTATCTGTAACATGCCAAAGCGCTGACCTGAATATGTGCAGTACAGGAAGACCTCAGGAGAAAAAGGAGATTTTTTTTTCTTGCAGCTTACAACAATGATTTCTAGTTTCTTGCTGTTTAGGAACATTTTAGACTTTTTGAAACATCCAGTCATTTTTGTGTTGTACATAAACATTTCAGGTCTACTTTCGATGCGTTTAATTGCTGACGGTGAATATTGCCAAAGCGTTTTAGGAGTAATAGTTGGATAATGAATGTAATGCTTATAATCTGAAGTGGATCCAATAAAATTCAATTCAATCACTTAGACTGCAATATAACAGTTGTGTAATCACTGCAAATAAGATGCCCAAAATCCTTAAACCTACAGTAGTTGGATAGGTTCCTTATAGTTGTAACTTCTAACGTCTTGTGGAGAGTATGCCACCTACTTTGCCTAGAATATTCCACACCCTTTTAATTGAATCATCAAACGCACTACTGTTACTTTAAAGATATTTTATTTGCTTATATTTAGTCAATTCAGTTCAATACAGCAAACCACTTACCTGAATCTCCGCTTGGTCCAGACAAAGAGGGGGTGTGTTCATTTGTTTCTTTTGTGTGTGTCAGTGTCTTATGTATTTTGTTTCAATGTTTTAAGTGTTTATAGTTTATTTTTTAAACACTATTTAGGTAAGGGACTTGGGCCCTGAGAAATAGTTCAATATGAGATATGGCTTAAGTTATACCCACATCGCCTGTAAAGAATATGGCGTATACCGGGGGGAGGTGCTTCCTGTGCAGGGGGTATATAAACAGTGCAAATTAGACATTCAGGGAGACATCAGTGTAGCCAGGGTACACGTGGGTTTTCTCCTTAGTTTCTTAATTTCTGTTGCTTTGTTAAGTTGAGCACAGATAATTTTTTGTAAATATGTATCATTTTTTGTCGACGGTTTACCACGGTGCTTCAAATAAATGTTGTCAAATGGGACTTTTCTGAGTCTGCCTCCTACTTTGACCACGTCGGGCCTGCTTCCCCACAGGCATCAGCTGAATCTTGTTTTTACCAAGAATGGGGTCACCTTTCCACAGATCTGACCTTTAACATGACCTGGCTTGACCTGTTTGTCTCTTGAGATGGTAAATGGTCACATATTTATATAGTGCTTTTCCACATTCAGGGCACTCAAAGCACACACACATTCATACACCAGTGTACGGAGACACTTGATTCGAGGGGGGTTAAGTGTCTTGCGTAATGGTATAAAAACGGTATTCATCTGTGGGAGCTGGAATCGCACTGCCAACCCGTGAGTAAGTGGATCTGACCGCTTTCCGATAGATGTTTATGTCAAGAGTGGGATTCGAACCGCCAGCCTTCGCATCAGTAGACTACAGTTGTCGATATACCTTTAATGCCCTACTTAGGAACACTCCACATAAAGCAATAACTTAATGAAGACAAGGAGATGGCAGCTGATCCACCAGAAAAAAGCAGCTGTTTCATTAATATATTTATCACTAATTTACCCATATGTACTATATTTCCCAGTCTCTCTGATCATTGTGTAACACTGAGAATAGAACCATCAACACTGACCAGTCAAGTCCCCCATAGGCATCCGTTCTGTTTCAAACGCCCGTAACAATATGGCATAAACACAAAACACAACCTCAATCTTTCAGATCTCAGTTCAGGGGAAATAAACCCAAACAAAACGTCTGCAAAGAGTGAATATCCCTTTGACAGCTGACACAGTGAGGCGTGTGTGATGTTACCAGCCTCTACCTTTTATAGCTTCCTGTCTGCTCTGTTATAGAATAGTCTTGAAAATATTGCCCCTCAGTCCTTTTTCAAAGCACTGTCATTCTGTCCTGCTTTTTGGTCTCCGTCTGTAGCCTGAATATACCAGAGAGCAGTGAAACCTTTACAATAAGAGGCTCTTTGTTGCCAGGCACTGTAGCTCATAAAGGGTTTTTGCCGGCAGTCGCACATAGCTGACACATATTAAGTGGCGCATAAAACCACGTGGCAAGCTCATGCTGTAGATACATATATCCATTTCCTCGCTGTCGTTCAGAGCCGTCCTCCATCTTCCTGTCTGTGTGTTTTCATAGCGCTGAATGACAGGATGTAATTATGGGGTGATTAAGATGCTCCCTCTCTCCGTCCTCTCGCTCTACGTGAATTGGATTTGGCTCTCTGCTGTACAAAGGTTCCCCTCTTATTATCCACTCATGATGCATACAAACTGGTTGGCTTTCTGTAACTCCTATCTGCTGCTTCACTTATGTTCACAAACGAGATTTCAACGCTGATTGAAATAGTGAGTAGGAGGATTGACATATTTGATTTCTTCACCGGGTATTTGGCAAAACTGTGGTACTGATGCGAAGCCAAAGGTGAAAATTTTTATTTCAAATCTAGGGCAGTATTCTTTCTCAATAGAACAAAGCTGTTTGTCTTTTGTTTTTGAAAAATTAGATATATGGGAATAGTGGTGGGTGGCTTTTTTTAAAAACATATCAGTTTTCCTGGAGCCAGATCAGTTTCAATTTTTATCATAATTCATTGGAAAAAAGTAGTTTCACAGTAGTAGTAGTTGCAGTACATAGAAAAGTAGTGAATCAGAATATGACAAATGTGACCAAAATAGCTAACCACCACAAAGATGACATCACAGCTCAGTTTTTATCACCGTATCCTCCAGCCAGGCATTTTTAAAAATGTTTTTAGTAAACATTTTGTACTCACTTGGGACTTAGGTTTGTACTTGGCTCCACTGAGCTGCGGAGGACCTAGCAGAGCGTGTAGGGTTATGTTTACAATATAAATAATGAAAATAATGGGGAGGTTAGGCTTTTGAGTGGCTCATTAAGTACAGGCTGTTTTCTTTTCAGTAATGTCCTTCACTCGCGGAAAGCCAGCGAAGTGCCCTGAAAGCCTGGCGCGCTGCAGCCTTTTCATCCCTTTCGAGCTCTTTTTATCACTAAAGCTGCTTACAAAGGCTGGCCATTTTTACATACTATAGTCTCGAGGAAGTACGCAGAGAAAGATGCAAATAAATGGTCTTGTATACTAATATGATCACAAACTTGATTGAGAAACAAGCTACACTGTGAAACGTATTACAATTAGATACGTGATATATGTTTCAAATGTAGGATTCACAGTCACAGTACACATTGTAAACTACTCCGGGAGCGTTAACATCTGAGACAAGAGTGAAATATGATGACGAACCAATACAAGAATCTCAAGAGACCTATGGATTTTTCTATTAAAGGTTGTCGTTTCCAGACATTATCATTTCTACACAACTGCAGACTTTGAGGTTTGATCACTAAACCAACATTTTGTGCAGCTCTGTGTCGCATTATTTGACAAACTCTAAAACAAAAACTGTACTTATCTTGTACTTTACCTTTGTTGCACTCAAATAAAGTAGAATAGATTATGAGCAGATTTTGATTTGAAAAAAAAAACAGCAAATTGACTCATTGAAAACATAAAAAATGAACTGCTAGCTCATAAACAGACACAACAAAAGGTCCTTGAAGGTAGCAGTGACATTCATACACAAATCACTTACGTTTGAGTGGAGCTTAAGGACAACATAAACAAGGCTAAGTTAAATTATTACGGGATTTCAAACTACAGAGGAACGACCGCCCTCTGGCATTATCTCCGCTTCAAAACACAGATCGTAAATCCCGTTCCAGTGTGCGTGGCCATGTTTTTAAGTGCAGCCGTGTTGTTAGAGCCCGTGAGTCATGTAGTCGTGACATTGTGTGGAGTCTTGCTGCATATTTCCTTAATAGATCTCTCTCGGTGTGAAAGCAATTAGCGTGAACAGTTGTCAACAAGCTCCTCTGCCTCTGCCACGCGCTGCAAACACCTGCTCCGAGGGGAATAGTCTTTATAGGCCAAGTGATGCCCACAATAATTGGTTGACGTTCAGCTCTCTGCCCGCTCTGCGATAGGTTAACCTTATCAAAGCGTATTGTTTGTTGTTAGTTTTAGCATTTAGACTTGTGTGGGTGCACGCTGACTAAGGAGTGTTGCTTCATTGTATTTGTGTGATAGCTTGGCAGCCGTGGAACAAGCAGTGGCCAAAGATAATGGAGCTTAGATAAGAGACTGTTATGCAATGTGGGCTAGTGCTTTCGCTCCCATCGACGAGGCTGCTGCTGCTAACGCTACTATGCGAGTGTCGCTATGACATTTGTCTGGCATGTCAAGGAGGAGCTGCCATTGGCTTTTGCTGTTGAAATGAACAACCTTGTCACCCATCCGCGCGCCGCTCCTGGAATGTGAATGACTTTGATTGACAGGTGGAGGAGGCTGCCTCACACCTTTTGAATGGGAATCAATACGACAGTCTATCCCGGTGTCTTAGTACAGAATATAGACCAGTGGGGAGTTTAGTCACAGAGGGATACAAGCCAGTATACTCTTTGTGCCAATTCTATGCTTAGACACCCTCAGAACTAGTGATTCAAGATTGTCCGGATTGATTGTGTATCCGGGTTGGTTATGGGGGTCTATAATTGTAAAATGTGATATTTCTATTTGCATGTTTATACCGATAAAATGTGTGACAGTGTAAATATAGGCCTACACTGTTTCAAAAATGCACACTAAAGGGTAATCTCGTGTGTTGCCATATAAGGGTAGCTGATATCGACAAACTTGCAACATTTACAACTGCCAACTTTTTTTTTGACAACTTTTTGCAGCATTGCTTTGTTATAAATAATATTCACATTTTGCCTACACTGCCATATAAAATCATGTTGAATTTAAAGCAGACCTATTGTGCAAAATCAACTTTTCAGAGCTTTTACCCATGTTATAGTTGTTTCCCCTCACCATTTACTCACATGAAGTTGTGTTTGGAGTGATTTGTGCATGTTTGAACACTCTTTAAGCACTTTTTTTCAAGACGGCGTATTGGCGATCAATCCCAGTTTTCACCGCCACCTGCATACCTCCACTCTGCACTTACTTTGTTCTCCAATTTTATTTTCGTAATCTGTGCCACATGTAGGATTTTGGTACAAATGAAAAAAAAAATCCTCTGCTCGTTAATGTGATCTGCATGGCTTTTTTTTGTGATGACATTTGCGGCGGCGTTGACTCTCATTGGGCACCACAGTTTTCTAATGCCAAGTCAGCGGACATATTTCTGTTTCTGTTTTATTAAGTCGTTTTAGATGAATATTGCGATTTAAAATGTGCAAATTATAACATAATAACCAGGTCACTGATTATAACTACAGAGCAGACACAGGCACAATATGTCTTCTTCCTCCGTACCACAATCTGTTCTCCTTCCATAATTTGAAAACCATTTGTGTTTCCGTTGCTCTGCAGTAACAATGGTTTAACCAACAGTCTTCTCTTCTAATGGCTACGAGCAGAGTTGTGCAGTGTTGTAGGCACCCAAGCACAAAATCACAGAGTCACTGAGGCTACATCTAATATGGGGCTTCACTGGACTTGTTATCTGACAGGCGTATAATCTAGAATTACAACCTTTGCAGGATTTCTCTACTTTTGTTGAAACTCATGGTTCAGTTGCGGTACATTGTTTAAAAGTTGATCGTAATAGTAGTAGCAGTTGCTTTAGAGAGGATATAGGAGTCTGTACTGTTTTAGAGACCACTTTAGTGTGTTTATTTGTCCAAAGTAACTCGGCGTGCCTGTGTAGCGAGCCAATGGTTTGTTTAGGAGCAGATTTCACACATGGTTCGGTCTGCAGGTTCTGACCTAATGCCAGTTCAACTGTTCACTCACTCTGCTCCAGTCAGTGTGTGCAGCTGTGTGCTCAGCAGAGTGAAGAACCACAGTGTAGCTCCAGAAGAATGCAATGTAAAAAGAAGCATATGTTACAAAGCCTGAAGCCGAACTCACGCAGAGATAAGCAGAAAGTGCTAGTATTGTGTTTGTATGAGCTAGGCAGTCGTAGTGTCAGTTCCTAGCTTATCGCATCTGGTATAAAGTATGATGCAGGGGCCCCCAACCAGCGGGCCCCAAAGGAAGAATTTGAATTTAAAAAAAAAAAATCAGTTTTGTAGTTTACCACTCCCTGTATTTTATTTTGAAAGTGTAGAACCAAAAGAACCAGGTAAATCTAGCAAACATGAGTAATAAAACCCATTCTTTGGTCCAGTCTCCCCGTTGTCCTTTGCCTACTTCAACCAGTCTCTGAAAAAAGTATGCTTATTAACATCCCTTATCTCAAAAAGGATGGCTTGATGGCAAATAAAGAGTTGCATAGAGTGGCAAAACATTGTACTCACGTTATGATTATTATTGGTTCAAAAGAATATGAATCAAGTAAAAGTACAGTGTCACAGTCACAGCCGCTTACTGTACATACGTTTTGTAGGTATATAGCTTTACCCTGCTGCTCTAGCGTTGTGTTAGATGTTATGTATATTGTTAAGTCTTTATAGTATTTATTTTGGTTTTGATTCCATGTTCATGTCCAGGTTACATATTCTGCTGCTGTTCTTGAATTTTGAGTTGCAACCCTGTAAATTAATTATTGTGTGAGAAATAAAGGCTTATTTTATCTTATCTAGAATAGTGGTCCAAAAATATTTCAGGCCAATTAAAGTTCTGTAGTACTTGTACTTAAAAATTGTATTCACTATGTATATTTTCTGATGGCAGGTCTGTGACTTCCTTAACTCTGAGAAACATTGAACCTTTGACTTACCAAACAGAACTGCGTAGATGTTTTTTTTTTTTTTTAATAGCTAAGATAGTTGTACTTTTCCATGACATTTTAATTCATGAATGTGTGCCCATAAAAAAAACAAAAAAAAGACACACTGTTTCTTTTGGCTTTGATTGCCTCCAATAAATAAATAAGACACATCTGTCCGCAATTCATTTAAACCCACAATAGCAACAGTAAGAGACAAGCCCTGTCACCACAATACACTGCAGCCATATAACTGGCAGATACACTGACAAAGCCTTTTCTGAGTTCTAATCCGCAGGCTGTTTACTCCAGATCAAACGCAGTCAAACGCTCCCCTCTCTCTCACACACAGTTCATTTGAGAAGAGCCACTTTGTCTGAAAACCAGCACCTCGGAGCAGAAATGTCTTCCACCCAAGGCGAAGAGGAAGATCAAAATGACAAACCGACACACGCAGGGCCAGAGCGCAGGGCCAGTCGTTGAGCCAATAAAGAAAATAGTGAAGAAAAAGGGAGAGAGACGAAGAGACAGGGTGAGAAAAAGGGATAGAGATGGAGAAAGAAAGAGAGAGAGATGAAGAGGAGTGGAGAGAGAAGTGTACTATGCTGTGCTATGTTACAGAGAGCGAAAGAGATGGGGAAGGAGAGAAATTAGAGGGAGAAAGAGAAGGAGAGAGAGTGAGAGAGAGAGGGGATGCACAGCGATTTGTCAAGCCACTGTTTGCATTCCTCATCTCCCAGACGACAAGCGCTGCAGCTGCTGAAGCTTGTGCTATCTCAATACTGTCCCAAACTATTTCTATTGACTAGAATTACTACAAGCTGTTGAATCTGTAAGACGACATATGTAGTGTCATTTGTGGTAAATAACGAAATAGTACTTCTGCTGCAACAAAAAATATAGGATGTATTAGCCTTGTCTCTTAATTAAACATGGGCAAATACAGCATGTTTTAGTGGGCATTTCAAAGATACAAGTCACTTATGCAAATGCCAAGAACAAATACACAAACATTTGAAACTGATGCTTGGACACAAATGGGAAATTAATGTACAATATTCAAGAGTCATACATGTCATAGCTCAAACTAAACAATGCAATTCAAGTCATTTCCACCTCTTTTCACTTCTAAACAAGCACTGTTGATGGCCACACTGAGTCTGTCAATCCCATATCAGTCCCATTTAAAAGTAGTGTATTATTGCTCCACTCTTAATCCAAATCTTGAAGCTAAAACTATGGACTTTGAACAACTCCTTGGCGTACAAAAGCACAAGAAAAAAAAGACTTTTAACTTGTCTTTGGGTGAGAAGAACACACGCTTAGGCCTGACTGACCAGTTTTCATTGAAACGATGCCAAATAACCACAGAGCGCCGCACTCAAAATGAACCAGGGACCTGCTTTAGTCAAGTGATCCTGAAGATAATGTTGCATTTACAAATAAGGATCACAATCTGGTATGCAACATCTACCAACAACTTTAAAAGCTCGATGTGCTAGATAATAGACCCCACAGACCTAAAAGAGACATAAAGACATAAAAGAACAAAATAAAACTCTGAAGGAGGATGTGGCCAAACTAAAACAGACCATGACAGCTCTAACAAGTGACAAATGCCCTGCTGAATCTACAGTGTAGGAGTCTCAGTCATAGTTAATATTGTCAAAAATATCTGGATTACTCACTTTTTTTCATTGTATTTCACTTAATATTTCAAGTAGCCCATACTCTGGCACCAAAACTACTGAAGATATGTCAAATTAGAGTGTTGCCTAAAGCCATTATAATAAGCAAACTTTCATAAAGCCTCAAAAACATCTGCTAAAGTCATAAGAAACTTCCTGTGTATACTTTCAAAACAGTATAAACAGTATTCCTTGAACTGTATAAATTGCCATGCCATCTGATTGTAATTATCAGGGTAATCCCTCTGAAAACTCTGGCATTAACAATTGAATGAATAAACTCTAGTCCAAGATGCGTTTGAGTCACACAAGGACAACCATTCTACTTCTTACTACTGTCACTAAGTATCACCTTTTTGTAACATCATGTCCTTGTATTGTTGAAAATGACGCTTTCCGAAATCCGAAACCTTATTCTGCAGTTTGCTTATCTTAAAGGCTCCCTGAGATTAACTGTAAAAAAGTCTACTGTGTAAGTCTTAAGATGGTATAATGTTACAAAAGAAAGGAAAAACAGCAGCTTGGTGTTCTAGCTTCTTGCCTAATTGCTTCCTGGCGGCCGAGGTAAGCCGCTTCTCAGTACATAAATCCTTCTATTTCCATCTATCTTCTCCAGGTGTTGATGAAACAATTCCCCTGCTGGATAATCATATTTCCTCTTTTCGCCCGCCTGCCAAGTACCGGAGAGTGAGCTTGTGCACCCTACCGCCTCGCTCCCCCGCCTGTGTAAAATGGCTCTCCTCTGCGTTTCAATTTGCACAATAATGCAAGAGGTGGAAAATAGCTGCTTACAGTGACAGGCTGCACTAAAGGGGTGATGAGTGAGCCCGCACCACCCAGCACAGAGCACCCGCTTCGTCTGTCAGTCATTTATTTAATCATGAAATCAGATACAAGCGCCCGAGCCTATCATTCAAGTCTTTCATGAAGTGATGTGGTCGGACAATGAGACACCGAGCTGTCTTAGTAGTCCATATCCCAGGCTGCATACCTCTTTTATTTAGTAATAGACAGCGGTAATAGAGAACATCATCTGTCTCCCATGATCCAATGCTGGTTATAAAGGTGAATGTAGAGATGCGCCGATACTATAGCTGTATGTGTCTGCGATACCCAATATGAACCGATACCAGTGCATTTATTTCCTTTAAACTACACTGGGTCAATTGGTAAAGTGTTAACTGATCTGAAGGCTCAAGGTTCCAAACCCACTCTCAACATAAACGTCAGTGGGACAGCGGTCAAATCCACTTATATAAAAATGTGACTATGACCATAAACCACATGTGTCAAACTCAAGGCTAAATGTGGCCCTCCATATAATTTTATGTGGCCCTCAACAGGTTAAATTAAAAGGTATGATGGTCTTAAAGTGTTATTTTATCAGGAGACACGCAGTTACATTCATATTTTTTGCATCTTTGCAAATGCATATGTAATATTTGTAACTTGAAGAAGTAATGAATACAGAAACAGTTCATTAACAATTTAAAAAGTAGTTATTTTACATTTGGCAGCCATTTTGCAGATGTGGCCCTCAGTGAAAATGTGTTTGACACCTCTGCCACAAACAAAAATGATATAATACTAATCCAAATGTGTTATGTACGTGTTATTTATCTTTAAAGTATCTACAGGAAAACTTTGTATAAATACACATTCAAACATATGAGACTTTCTGGGCCAACTACAATTAATAAATAGTATTACATTGATTTATATGTTCAACCAGGATATCGGCTGAACTGATACTTGCAAGCTGATATCCAATCCAGCAAATTTTTTAGTATCAGAGCCGATATCCGATGCCAGTATCGGATAAGACCATCCATAAGTAAAAGTATTCCTTGTATAGTGAATGAATACCTACTACCACTTCTCATAAAAGTTACAAATAAATACTTTTTGTGGTATTACCTTACTTTTGTGGACATGAAAAGTTAGACCTATAAGATTAGAAAGCCTTTATTTCTTACACAATGGGGGAATTCCAATGTTGCAACGCTAAGTTCAAGAACAGCCAGATATAGAAATGTGTATCCAAAACTTAAGATAAAAAATAACAAATAAACTCAAATGCAACCCATCAAACTACAAAGATAACCCTGCACTCACTTCTTTTACATTTGCCTCATTATAGGTTTATCACAGCTGAACTTCTGCCCTTACTCAGCATTGTAAAGTTAATGTGTAATTTCCTCCACACCTTTCGTGTTGTAGCATTAAATACATATTATCCAGGTTTCTTTCCTTTAAACTGCCAGTCACTTGTTTGCCGATAGCGTTGCCTTTATCATTTGTGCAGCCTATAAATGTAACTGTGGGTCCCGTACCTCTGGAGACCTGCACTAGGCTCAAACGCTTCAGGCAGGAATGTTAAAACCAAGGGCAGGCGAGGTTGTGCGTGCCAGTGAATAAAGATATACTGCGGTGGATTCAGACGAGGAACAGCCAGCCTCGCTCAATGGACTTATCTAAGTTATTGAAGTACTATTTGAAAAGATGTTTGTAAAGGGAGCAACATGGTAAACGCATTGACCTTAGATGTCATATAATTTCCGCTGTATGCACATGGGATTGTGGGAAAGCAAGATGGCGTACTTACCAGCTTTGTCAACACACGACTTGAGCAGTCTGTGGATGTGCGGTGTGCGTCAGATCAGGTTGTGTTTGTCTTTTCTCACACCTGAATGCAGGAGAAGCTTACAATATGAACTTTTTAAACATATGATGCAAATCTAATCGCAATCCCAATTATTAAAAAAAAATTTGCTGCCCTATTTTAGACTTATTTTAATTGCACAGTCCAACATTTACAGTATATCTGAGGCTGATCGATTACTATTGATTACTATTGATTACTATTACTAGCAGTATTTTTGAAATTGTGTTGTATGTATAGTGAGTGTTGTACGTACAGTGAGTGTGTTGTACGTACAGTGAGTGTGTTGTACGTACAGTGAGTGTGTTGTATGTACAGTGAGTGTGTTGTACGTACAGTGAGTGTGTTGTACGTACAGTGAGTGTGTTGTATGTACAGTGAGTGTGTTGCACGTACAGTGAGTGTGTTGTATGTATAATGAATGTGCTGTGTGTATACTGAGTGTGTTGTGTGTATATTGTGTATGTTGTATGTATAGTGAGTGCGCTATGTGTGTATAGTGCGTGTACTGAATGTGTTGTATGTATAGTGGATGTGTTGTGTGTATAGTGAGTGCGCTGGTGTGTTACATTTGCTTTTGTGTGATTGTTGCTATTCTCTGTAAACTGTTGTACATCAGTCTGCCGAGGGACTGAACATGGAAATTATCCACGCTGGCTATAATCTTTACATATTTACATTTACATTTTAAATGTTCATTAATATGTTTCTTTCTTTCTTCTTCATTTGTCAGGGACCGTGTACAAATTCATTAATCTTACAAAAGAAAAGATGCTTTGTACCAGATTTAGCTCCTGCTACTTTCCCTGTGCAGTCTCTGGGCAGGTGAACACACATTAAAAACACATATTTCATCACAATCACATCATAACACAACAGTTCATCATTAACATTAGCAGTAAAATACAATAAAATGTCCCCATGTCTAATACAATATGTTTCCTACAGCTCATACAAATATTAAAGATCATTATGTGCAAGTTTTTAAAGTGAAACAGAGCAGCACAAATGAACTAGGCTGAAATAGGTCGACACACTTGATTATTTAAAATGAGCTTTTTTCAAATTTGTAGCTAAATTATTACAATCTACAGACAACTTCAGATTCCACCGTCTGATGGTCTGAAAAGAAAAACCCGACTGAGCGAAGGTCGAGGATCTTCTTGGAACTATGCAATTTGGGTTCACTTAGGCCCGAGTGGATCGAGTAGTTTTTTCTGGAGAGTTTAATAAATTCTTTCAAAGGAGATGGAGCTTCATTGTTAATAATTTTGAAAAGGTTTCTTGAATTTGAATGCAGATTGAAATGGTCCCTTTTAGAAATAAATAAGTAAAGCTAAACATTCCTTATAAGACAAAGTGAGACTGATCTATATGGCATTATGTGCAGCCAAAATTTTACTTTGAAACAGCTTTGTCATTATCCTGCATATTGATAATCATTACCACTATTCTCGTCACATTCTTACATTGTCGGACCATATAATAAGCGCACTTGTCTGTGTCCTAATACATATCAGCCTCATGACTTTCTCAACGATTGGAATCCGGCGCAGACAAAACGCCACAGAGCGAGTGTGGCTGGGGCGGCTTTGTGAACCGCTGCCATTGTTTGCTGTATGGGCACAATGGAGTTTTCTGTTTCATTCCAGCACAAGCAAACAGTTGTGAGAGGCAGAGAAGCGAGCAGACACACACAAACACACACACATGTATTGGGCTTCCATGTTTTTTGGGGGGAATTACATTGTCTTCCATTCATTTCCTGGAAACTGGTCCTAACCTTAACCATAGGAACTACTTGCTAACCTTAAAGGGCTCGTGTTATGCTGTTTTCTGATCTATAATGTTCTAATGTTATGTTGTTTCCTCAACACAGACATACCTGGAGAAACCCTGCATATTTAGGCTGAGTTCTGTCAAATTGAAAACGCTTTGTCCCACCTTGTGATGTCATCATGTGGTAATGCAGGAAGTGCTCTACTGTGTTTTTAAACTCCATACACCTTGACTAGAATCATTTGGATGATTTCAGCCTTCACATTACCCATTTATACTGAACTAAATGTAAAAAGTAGCTGTTCACTTGAAAACTAGCACTTCATGACATCACAAGGTGGAACATTTGGTGGAGTATTTGCGCTTTGGAGATGCACACAGACTGATAATAAAGGGTTGCTCAAACACGTGTGAATGAAAACGCAACTCCAGGTATGTTCTTGAGGATTTAATAATATTGTAACATGACTTAAGACTAACAAGAGTCGGTTTTATGACATATAGAACCTTTAAACAACATGCGTCAAACTCAAGGCCTCGATCAGGATGAATCGATGAACCGATATCTGATGCTGCATTTATTTCTGATTCGACACACATTTTCAATAACAGATAGTTAGTATATCTCTATTTCTTTATAACTGAACTTGTTGATGTAATAATGAAGGTTTTACATCATGGGGAGCTCATTTTTGTCCCCATGAAGGAGACAGGTCCCCATGATGTGAGGCTGCGTACAGATTTGAATCCCCACGATACCACAATACCACCTCATACACACACATACATACATGCTAACTGAGGTGTCTCCCAGAGTTGCTATGGTTAAGCCTGCTGACAGAGAGCATAGCGATGTGTCAGTGTGGGGCTGCACCTCATTCCTCTTGATGCTGCTGTGCCTCTGCTGCTATGCCACCTGTTTAACAATTGGATTATACTGGTGCAGAATACACAGGATATGTCAAATCACAAAGCGGGAGGGAAAGATGGATATGTTTTGTGAATCTGACTTAAAAGCTTGTTGTTTAAAGAGTCCACATTATGCTAACTTATCTTTGTTTAACACCCAAAATCTGCATATTTAGGCTGTGTTCTTCTCCCAAATAGAAAACAGTCTGCTCCACCTTGTGATGTCATGTGGTAAAACAGGAAGAGCTCCACTGTCTTTTTAAAATCTATACACCTTCACTAAAATCATTTGGATAGTTCAGCCATGGAATTGTGGCATTCTGGCAATTTTTTATTTTCTTTTTGTGGAGGGCATTGGAATAATAATGGAAAGAAATATGTTTTGATAGTGTATTGCAAGACTGTATTTGTCGGTTTCAGTTTCCTGTTCTGTGCAACATTTTGATTACTTTTCCCCCTTTCAAATGATATAAGATACGACTGTTAATTGCTGTGAGAGTGGTCCTAATATTTCATATGCACAGGACAGCAGAGAGAGCAGTGCTGAACAGTATTCATTTTGACATGAAATTTCTGTTTTGTTTTCATCTTGGTTTTTTGACTAAAATCACTTTTAGTTTTACAAATGTCATATTAATTTAGTTGACTAAACCCATAATGGTTTCAGTCGACCAGAAAATATACTTTTGTTTTGAAACTCTGCATGTCCTTGCTTCATGGGATATAGACTTGTTCCTTGGATGTTGAGTTTGTTTATCATCTGGTTTGTGGCTCTGGGATACAAAAATATGTACTTTTGGTCATAGTTTTAGGCAGCTATAAGCTATGTCATTTTAGGCATTATTTTAATGTCAATATCACCTTGACAAAACTGTCCCAAAAAATGTAGTGGACAAAATAAACAGTGGTAGTGAGATGGTGCACCGAAGATAAGAGACGGAGGGGAAGATGTTCTCTTTCACAGTGATAAGGATAAGTGGGAGTGAGTAAAGGACATCTTGTGTTTTTGGAGAAAA
Organism: Periophthalmus magnuspinnatus; assembly: GCF_009829125.3. Taxonomy (NCBI): domain Eukaryota; kingdom Metazoa; phylum Chordata; class Actinopteri; order Gobiiformes; family Gobiidae; genus Periophthalmus; species Periophthalmus magnuspinnatus. The sequence goes on from NC_047134.1 coordinate 17,855,193, forward strand.
TTTCAAAAAGAAAATGTTGAGGAGAAATGTGTTTAGTAGCCCTGTAGTGTGAGAGTACAGCGTAGCGTTTAGTCTCTGGCCGCTATTAAACAGGAACAACCAAAAATAAGATATGATCTACTTAGTTTTATGTATGAGTTTCAATTAATCTTATCTGTCAATCTGAGCGTTGTGCAGGGGGCGCATTTTGAGTCATAGTAAAAACACCCACATGCAGACTGATTAAGCCGAAACCAATGCTTTGCTGTGGTGACTCTAAAAGGGAAGAAAAAAAAAAACAGGTTATTTGGCCTATATTCATGCTAGGTCTGCGGTTTGAGTTCAAGGTTTTTTCCTGTTCTATTTTAGCCTATAAGCTAGACTGTAACTGTATTGAGTTACACAATGACTACACAAAAACACGTTACATCTACATCTGAGACAACATATTTAAACTGAAAATTCAAGGCAAGCAGACCTACAACGCTTTTAACAGATTAAAGGTTGCTTACATCACCTTAGCATGTGCTCCGACATACAATAAAACCACATGCACCGGAGCAGAACATTACCTTTACAGCTGGGTGGGAATTGTGGTTAATCAATAGATAACCAAGGAAAAGTCTGGCCTTAAAACACACATAGTCCGTATTGATTTAATTTTTTTTTTTTCTTCTCAAAGCCTTGTACGTGGACAGGAGCCAGGCGGTATCGCATGGACAGACTCACTTGTGGTGGAGAGGCTGCCTGTTCTGTCTAATGCTGGTATTTGTGGTGGGTCTGTGAGGCAGCCTGTCACAGCCCATCAGCCTACAACAGCAGCGGGCTAAAAGCAGACATCCTCACTACACACACGCACACACACGCACATGAATGCACATACTGGGTTTACATGTCTTACGGGGGACTTAATTTTGACTTACATTCTTTCTAGGCTGATCCTATCCTTTAAGATCCTATATTAGCTAACAGTAGAGCTTTTAGTCATGTTATAATGTTGTTACCTCATCAAAAACATACCTGCAGTTGTGTTTTGTTTCATTCACACATGCTTGAATAACCTTTTATTATTAGTCTGTCTACATTTCCCAAGCTCAAAATGCTCCGTTCCACCTTGTGATGTCATGTTGTGGTAGTTTTGACGTTAATAGCAACCTTTTACCTTTTGTTTTGCCATGATTGTCAATTTCAGCGCTGAAATCATTCAAATTATTCTAGAGTAGAAGGTGTATGGAGTTTAATAACACAGTGGAGCACTTCCTGTGTCACCACATGACATCACCAGGTGGAACAGAGTGTTTTCAGTGTGGGAGAAGAACACAGCCTGAATATGCAGCATTTTCTGTGTGTTAAACATGTGTGAATGAAACAAAACATGAGTCCAGGTGTGTTTTTGATGAGAAAACATTATAACATAGATCAGAAAATACTGTAATATAATAGTGCCCTTTAATAAGTTATTTCTTGCCAAACTTTGACCTAAATCTTAATATCAACCTATTTTAACTAGGGCTGCCTCTGTTATTTAAGTATTATTATTATCGTCAGTCACAAAATTTTCCATTAATTTACTATTCAGTCTATTTTCCAACTGTATTTTGCAGCTATTTTCCATTAATTTACTATTCAGACTATTTTCCAACTGTATTTTGCAACTCTAACAATGTTGTCGAGTTGTTTTTAGTCTCCATGAAAGAGGCAGTGTGTACAGGTTTGAATCCATACAGTGTCCATAGAGACACACATGCTGCTCTCACACTCTCCGTATCTCTGTACATGTTACTCAAAAACAAAACGAACAAATCATTTCTTTCTCTTTAGGTAATGCGGCTCAGAGAGAAACCGCGCTGATAAATGTGGTGCTACAGGCTCTTGGCGACGGCTTTAATAGGATTGGGCGCCCGAAGCCATTTATTCAAACAAGATGAACTGTTGATCCCGGGGACTACTTCTCTTTAGTCAGTGTTGCTATAATAGTAAAAGGAGATTCTTTTCCTGGCGAGGGCTCTTTAACTCACTGCGTACATGGGCTGAATACAACTAAGAGCTAGAAACTTAAAAAAAAAATCTTTTCCTGGACTCAGTAGAGAGCGAGAATTACCTCCAGGCAGCCGTCTTTTCAGCCGTCTGCTCAGTGTTTTTGACTCTCACAGTTAATCACAGCGTTGACGTGACACTGATGGGGGATTTCAGAGTACAAGTAAAGCGCTAAATGAAGCCTATTCAGCAGAGCAGGCATGTGACAAAATATAGACTTACATATTCAGGCATTTCCATTAAAGCGTCACTGTCGGAAAGCATGTACCTTTCTCCTGACGTTCTGCAGGGTTGTGTATAAGGCGAACTTAAATGGCTGTGTCTTGAAGAGTTCAGTTTGTAAAGTTGTGAACACCTGCTTCTGCATAAATTGCCGTAAGGATTTGAGGTAGAGTCAGGCCAGTTTTAGGAAAAAGCACTGCAACAATCGCTTAATGGGATTTGCTATGATGTGTTTAGCGATTAGCCAAATGTAGAAGTTGGGTTGTAAAAATCTCCTTCATTCAAGACGTCATTGCCTATGATAAACATTGACCCCCAAAAATGATTGTTCCATCTGTTATGTATTAAACGATAAGCTGATTTAATTGTCCTGACAGGCCTAGGTATTAAAACTAGTATTGAAACTAAATAATCATTTGAACAGGTATCAGTATCAAAGAAGTTACATAAACGGGACGAGTTGGATATTTTCTGAGTCCCGTATTAGCCTATGTGTACTTTTTATGAGTACTGTTCAAATAATTATAGTGCAGTATGGATGGAGACCAAGAACATAATAAAAAAATGTAGTTAGAGTTGTGAGATGGATCGAAATCAAATCGAAATCGCAATTTGAATGGACGCAATTAGCAAATCGAAAACGCTACATTTCCTCCACAAACAACAAAATATTCGGTGTTATGTGGCTTAAAAACAAATGTAGTTTAGGTCAATCACAATGCTTGTCAGAAACAACACACTTAAGAATACTGCATACAGTTTTTGTTCTGCTTATTTATGCTGGTGTGATGAGGTAACGTGGTCGAGGGAGAGGGTCTAACAGCGCAGCAGCTTCCTGTACCACTTCCTCCTTTTCTTTTCCACCTCCTGCTCAAGAAAACTGCTCTACTTCTCCAGCAGCTGCTCTTCTCCTCAAACCCACTTTACCTGTTTGCATAAATTGCCACTCGGGGACAAATACAATTATTGATTGATATTTTTTTTATTATGTGCAACTGATGATTGCTTCAATTCAGTTTCATTTATTTATATATATGTAGCACATTTAAAATACAACTTAAGCTGCCCAAATTGCTTCGTGCAAAGTCAATAAAAAGTAGCAACATAGGCAAAGAACAATAAAACAATAAAACACCAAGATATCCTGCCTAGATAAAATTAAATGCCAGGGAGAAGAGGCGGGCGGATTTTCAAATCTGACAGACAGAGGGAGGCTGTTCCATCGTCTGGGTGCTGACATAGAAAAGGCTTTGTCACCTCTGGTCTTGAGCCTGGTTGAGTTTCCTTAAAAATCATCTCAAATAAAATTAAATAAAAAATAAAAATGAAAAACTAAACCCATATCCATAGAGAAAAAACAAGAAGATAAGAAGATAGAAGTTTGTTACCTTGAAGTGCATTGTGTTATTTGCCATGCCCACATCAGTTACTCAATTTGTACCTACATTTGAGGCATGACGGGTACTTTCACTGCAGGCCTGCGTGCTCTGATCCAACCACATCTGCTGTTAATCCCTAATCCACCTCTGATATACGAGGCGGCTCTCTCTAAATTGATCTAAATAAGCTGTAGATGTCAGCTTGTACATACATGTTACCATGAAATAACGAACGAATGATACACAATCTAACCCAAGACACAGGTTGTTGTACATGTGTGTGCATGTAATTGACCATTCCAGTCTTTGAATTAGAAAACAACATCATCCCGGCAGCCTCAAACGCATCTCCATGCTTTTTAATCAGCTTGTATTTTCTGCCTGGGCCAAGGACCACAGGTTTCCATTGTTGGACCAAAACAGTGGATTACACCTTTTATAGAAACACCAGAACACAAGTGATGATTTGCCATTGTTAAAAAGCACATGTGGAGCAGTGATAATAATAGCTGTAATGACAGAGGCTGTGGTAATACTCAGGCTTTACTGTACAGACAAGCCTGCCTCTGTAGTCGGATCACTGGGGTGTGTTTGTTTTGTTGTTCCTCGTCATCTGGGGCTGGTTGCGCTACAGAAAGCAACCAGGAATGTAGCCACATTTAGCAGATGACTGGGTTATAGTTCTCTTCCTCTCTCCAGTGACAGAGAACAGTGAGATACTTAATGAAAAAAGTCAGAGCTAATGTGAAGATTTGGGATTGGTTCAATTGAATGCATTTTTGGCTAGCGAGTAGGCTATGAATGAATTTGTTCAACTGAAAAGAGGTACCAGGAATTGAGGCCACCAGTATTGCTAACTTGTCTATATTGTTATATCTTTATATATAGAGATTTTTTTCCATTGTGTGTTTATGTCTGAAGCGATCTCCTGAGAACTTTATATTCAGCTTGTCTGGGTTAATTTCATTGTACCGTTTTTCACATATTACAATACATATATGATTTGAACATAGGAGAAGAACTTTGCACACTAAGCATGTATTTTTTTCACTTTTAGTTCATTTGTATCTGAAGCTCGCAGGCCGCACGACAAGAATGAACTCTTCTCTGCTGCCGTCCTCACTCCGCTCTCCGCTGTGGAGTAAACAAGCGCTTCATCTCCTCTCTCCAAACTGACCAGGAAACATAATTCACTTCTCCTGTTCATGGGGAGTCCTACTTTTGTTGAACCTGCAATTTTAGACCATCAATTTAGACCTCGTTTCACCATAAAGTCCACCTCCAAACGTGAATGTTAAAGTGATGTATGAAAATGAAGTTGTTATTTTGGGGTATCTCGAGTTCCTGGAAATCATTTTTTAAAATTCTGCTTATGTTGATATTCCCTGATGTCTGAGTTGCACCACCAGAACACTTTCTCCTCTTTCGTTCTCTAGGTTATTGTCGTTGTGGACATTCTATTACCCAAAACATTGCAACCTCTGCGATTTGAAAATTACATCAATTTCGATTCAACTGCAATATATTATTCAGTCATACTTCAGAATATCCTGACGTCTTCCATCTCCAGGAGAAAACATATATGTATACAGATATTTCATTCTTCCACGTAGCAAACTTTGTTCCGATACCAGTGAATCGCAAAAAGATGACCTTCTTGGACTGTTAAAACTACGGCTTTTAGGCACAACGTAGATATAGACCAAGAGTCCCCAGTCTTTTTTGCACCACGGACCGGTATAATGTACATTTTATTTTCACGGACCGACCATCTATGCATGGCAGGTAAATATGGCAAAAATAAGTTAATTGCCGAATCAATGGGAGCCCTGCACTTCTTTCTTCTTTTCTTCTTGTACATGTTTGTTTCTTTCAAAAAACCTCTAAAGGGTTATCTTTTAATCCAAGGTGCTTAGTTTCCATGTGCCGAAGCAGTTTTGAAGGTTTCATCGCCTCGTTTGCTTTTTCCCGCATATTACGCAGAGCGGATTCGGCGCGTGAGAGTCACCTGTAGCGGCAAACTCATATTTTAAGTAGGACTCCGGGTATTGTCTGTTAAATTTAGCTTTTTTTTTTTCTTGGAGGTTGTAGGCTCCTCTTCTGGCTCCTTAGTCACCCTTCCCCTTTGCAAAAAGCTTTCCAAAAAAGCTTGGCTCATTTTTACTAGCTTGTGGGTCTACTATTAGCCAACATGTCTGATGCGTTATATGTGATACGTCATCGCGGAGGACAAGAGCATATTTAGCACAAATATAACATACTTTTCATTATATATTTACGGACAAGCTTATTATCACGTCATGAGGGACGGGCAAAATTACATCGGAGAAGATGCAGTCGCTGATAAATTTACTGTTTTTGTGCGACCCCGTAACAAATGCGTAACGGACCGGTACTGGTCCCTGGGCCTGTGGTTGGGGAGCACTGATATAGACCTTTTGAAGCATGATATATATTGCTGATTTAAATATAGACGATTAATGATAATATCGAAACTAATTTATGCCACTGACACAAAAAGAGCAGATTTAAATCACAAAAACTCATGAGCTGCAATACATAAACTCCAAAATGAAACTCTTTAGTACTTAGTTCACATCTTTAATGAGTCACACAAGTTAGTCATTCAACCTTTTACAGCTCAAATCTTATCATATTGCCAGAAAATAACTAAACATTTCCCAGTAGAGCAAAGAAAATGTAAACGATAAATACCAAACCCAAAAAATACTGTTCCAGCTTTAATATAATGAATGTTGATGTAGTGATTATCATTACAGGCCTACATAAATATCAATACAAGATGTAATTACACAGAAATCTGTTTATATCATACACACACTGGCCTTTGACTGCCCCGGCTCTAACCCCTGTGTTATTTATGAGAGTCTGTGGAGCAGTAGCCACTGTTAAAAAGGTCAGATTACTTTATGCTATGTGCGATATGTGGGAGATGAAGAGGCGCGCTGATACACCACAACAGCAGGTGTAAATCTTTATTATCCCTGAAGGGCAATTTAGTTTATAGCACGTAGTCATTAACAAGCAGCTCCGATGTTACAAGATATAACCCACCTCTGCACAAGGAGACAGGGACCAACGCAGACTGCACTAAATATGAGTGTTTCTAGGCAGGCTGGAGGGTATACAGTCGTTATGTACATATTTATACGAGATAGTAAAGAACAGATGGTGCAAAAAGAGAATGAGTTGATTTTAATGTACATAAACTGCATGTGCAAGTCTTTGGGGAGAATATGAACATGCAAAATCACAGAACAAGGCTAGATGCAATCATGTAGTGCTCAAACTCTGCAGCATTCTTACAGGCAGGCTCATTTTACACAGTTTGAGGCTTACTAGTTTTCTAATTATTCACCACGTGTTTTGCTTTTCACAAGTTTCATAAGGCAAAGCGTAGTTTTGGTGTCAGCAACTGCATGGTAACAGCTTTCAGCCACACTTCCTGGTTCAACGACAATTAAACAAATTGCAAACAGCACACAGACAAGGCACAGTAGTCTCATTTCGATCCTAAGAGCTGGTTTTATAATTAATAATATACTGGGGCGAAACAATGGATTTAATCACATGAGCAAAATCGGTTACATCCCCTTTAATTATGCAGTCAAATTTTTCTTGCTTTTTAACTCATAACATAAATCAGATATGAATATTGAAAAGGAAATGTATATATATATTTTTTTGGAGAAGTATTTTTTGTTGCTGGAGTAAACCCACTAGTTGAACATGTGGTTTTGCAGGCAGTACAAGCCCGTAGCTGTGGGCAGGTATCCGGCAGATAGCATCAGGTGCAGTTTGATTTGTGCAGCGAGCAGACACAGATCTCCCGTGTTGACTCATTTTTAGTTTTGGCCAATATTTCTCTGGAGCCGATAAGATAAGAGCCCCAGAGTCTGAACTCCCTAATAGTTGAAGAGCCGCGGTGAAGTTTGTCGTTTGTCAAAAGGCCAGACATTCTTTATTTGAAATGTGTTTGCCCTTCCACCAGTATGAAACGATTTAACTGCACAGGAATGTAGAGGAGTAGAACTTGTTTCAACTGTTATAAAACTGTGTATTTATTCACTTATATTCAATTACATCATGTTTTTTGTTTTATTACAACTTGGAAAACCATTCAAAATAATCTATTCTATGGCTACTATGTTTGCATTGTAAACAAATCCAGCAGTATCATTCACCGTCAGTTTGATCACCGCTATAAACTTTTAAAACTTTATCAAGATTATTATATGTATATTATTATATGTATGACTCATGTTTGTGTGCTGTTGTGGTCAGAATAGATGCCAAGTCACGTGCGTGTAGTTAATTGGGTCTAAGTATTTTAATTGTCTTTTGAAATTAATTATTACACGGTATTAGATTAGGGAATACCTTTGGACAACCTTAACTCCAATTTGTATGCCTTATCAACACTACGCCATGTTATTTTGTTTTATATATGATCAAGCCTGTCAAGAACTAAGTAAACAAGCAATTTTTCATATTTCTCTCTCCTCTGTTCATAGTACATGTTTGACCAGGTTTACAATCTTGTCGTAGTTGTTCATTGTCGTTGTTACTGCCTGTGTAAATGTGTGACAAGTCTTTTGTTGGCTGTATTTTAAGAGTACATTTAACACCTTCTGGTCCCGAGGGAAGTGTGGTTTTGCGCTGTTTCATTGTTGTTCTGAAGTTATGGTGTGAGGAAAACCCCTTCTGTAAATCAACACAAGTATGTACTATTCCCTCTTCTCATGTTACCATGGAGATGACATGTTAAGCATATTTAGGGCCGCTGCGGCTTTAGTCCACATTTTCATTACGTTGTCTTACAGCATGATAATCTTACCGTTGACATGATTTATAGTGTAAATGGTGTTATTGTTGAAAGCAGTTTCTCCAGCCACTACAATGGGTCTTTCTGCTGAGCGAGGAGCACTTTGCAGAGATATGCAGGCTATAAGGGTTTTGTGGTTAGAGTGGTTCCTCTTCTGTCTGAGTAACAGTCTTCTAACAGAGATGGGGTCAGATGATAGAGGCAGTTATAGAAACGGCAATAACAAAAGCAGACTAACCAAAAAAAACAGAATAAAGGGTATTTTTACCGGTAAAGCAATAAGATCTACATGAAGACAAGCAAATAGACACCCTTAACCCACAAGAAGTTAAACTGTATAGCGCACCTTTAAGCAAATACATTATTACTGCAACCTCATACTCTATATAGTTATGAGTTGATTATGTGGCACCATACTTAGACATACATACGTACTTACTTTAGTGACTTTGGATTGTGGTGTACTGATTGTTTTTTATACCAGTACCTTAATGACACCTGCTTTTCAATACCAGTTCCTGACTTTGGGACACTGTAAAGGTTCCGCACAGGAGACTTGATGTGTGTGTGTTTTTGTTTGGATACAAGTTGCATTTCTGGGCACGCTGTTTCTTCATCTGTTCTGTTTTACTGGTAAGATGACACACTGCGCTTGGTTTGGACACATGTGGGCATGTGTTAGAAGGTGAGTGCTATTTGTGTTGTTCGTTTATGCAGAGCTCAGTCATGACGCGTGAGCACCTGCGCTGCTGATAAATAAATGAGTGTGGCGTATGTGCTGGCGCATTGACGCAGACATTTAAAGCCAAGGAACCTTTTCAGTCCTTGCCTATCTTGAGCTGAGTTTTGCTGCCCAGCCCTATGTGCTTCTGATAAGATTAGAAGGTGTTACAGGTTATCCAAGTACACACATGGCTAAATTCAGTTAGTTTGCAGTGTTAACCAACCTCCTCGGCCTAAACATGGCTGCCCATTCGAGGCCGAGGTCAACGGTGCATGTCTCTAGATTAGCCTTTAGCAGCTAGGTACTTCCGGTGCCTGTCCTGTCCACCGATCATGCACAAGAGTAGCTAAAGCGAGACGAAGCTAACAATTAAAAAGCAGGTTTTAAGATGAATGGAGGATTTTGGACTGAGAAAAAGTTTATGATTTGAATATTGGTAAAGGTTGACACAAATTTTGATTGTTTTGACTGTTTTTTGCTGCAGTACCAATGAATGGCCACTAGTCCAACTCAAGGCAGCACTATCACTAAATAATAATTGCATTACACTTACTACTACTACATACTTTTGTTGATTTATACATAAGTGTCCTTGAATCAGTCATGCCTTAACTTATGTAAACTCCTCCATGATCTTTTGACTTTGACATTCTCAGACAAATAAGTACAAGACACATAAGTAACTGTGACATGTTTTAAACAGCTACTGCCCGAAATCCCTAGTGAGAGTTCAACAAAAGCAGGAAGTAATGCAATCCCTCCCATATCTTCCCTTTATCCCAAGTGTACAACATAAACATTCCCGTACGGACAACCACAGCGTTCTTATCACACATGTTCTAGCATTTCTCCACTCTCCACTCCGCAGACATGACTTTTTCCCCATAGCTTCCTTCCTTCCTTGTCAGTGACTTCCCCAGCTGATTCTATGGAGAGAAGGGACCGGGTCAATAGCTTGTCTCTGAGCCTTATAAATAATGTGAGTCACCCGCTGACAGTATATGCGCTTGGATGGCTGGAGATGGGAATAAAATAGCTGGGATATTTTCTTTACCACTACGCCGCCCCCCCGAGCTATCTCACCCCAGGTATTATGCAGGTGACAACTAGCTGTCTGACCTTGCTGCTTGGTGTTTAGGGGGATTTTGCACTGGCTGTTTTCTGCGTCACCACTGGCATTTTTTAGCTGAGCAAAGCAGCGGGAGTTTAGTCCAAGAGCCATGTAATCGCATTAGCTTCCACATGTGCTGTGATTTAGAAAGTCTAAGTTTGCAAGACTGCTGGAGAATAGAAGGAGGCTGCAGATTAGAGGTGGGAGATGTTAGAAATATCACAATGGATGTTTTGGAGATATGCAAATAGGCCTGTCACAATAATAACTATATCGATGTGATCAATACATAACAGATGGAACAATAGTTTATGGAGTTCGGTATTAATCATGTGTGTTTTTCTTTGTACTAGAAAATTTTGATTATTTTTCTGTACTATGATGAACTGTTGCATTCTGTTATGTATTTCATGGAGATTTTTAACAATATTGTACATTTAGAATACTTTTTGAGTTAATTCTGCTTCACGGTTTTGTTTCAATATTATCGTTTATCGTCTGTGTTTACTACAACAATATATCGCGATTCAAAACGCGTTATTGTGACAAGGCTATATGCAAAATTAGAGTTGAATGTTAATGTAATCAAGTAGGGCTGCAGGTACTTCAGTCGTTTAGTCGATTAACTGCTCGCTGGCCTCTTGGTTGACCAAAATGTATATTAGTTGACAAGGATTTTTTTTAAATTTTGATTGTAAGGATTCATATGGGACAATAGCAGAAAGGTGAAAGTATGGAGCGAGATAGCCGACGATTTGAGAGTGAAATTAAAATACTCCTTCCTAGTACTTGTCTGTATAAATAGTTGTTTTTGCTTGAACTCCCGTGCAGTTATAGTCTTGTAAGTGCAGTTTGGGTCAGATACATAGAGATAGTTTTGAGAGCTTTTGCCACGCCCCCTTTTTAGTCGCCTAATCGATCGGTAGAGCATTTCTTAAGCTGACCAATAATTTCATTAGTCGACTACAGCCCTAGAAGCAACGCCATAAACATTAAAACTGTAGCAATTAAACTCAAAGTGGATCTAGATTAAAGGTCAAATCTGGACATACAGTTTCATTATTGCATATTTTGCCTGCAGCAGTTTACTTTTGGCACATGTTAACTAAGATTGTTGTTTCGACCACTGACTGTACATTTTTGTATTTTTTTTTTTTTGTGTGTTTTCACTGAAAACACAACTGAAACACATGGTTTTGCTACTTCTAACTGGTGAAACAGGCTAAAAACTTTTCAGCCTGTTTCACCAGTTAGAAGTAGCAAAACCATACGAGCAAGCTTGACAGTAACTAAACTGTGAAGAGGTCATGTGAGTTTGCCTAAAATTTCACTAGAGGGATATTTCTGGTCTGGAATGATGGATGATTTGCCAAAGAAAAGCACAGTTATGTTGCTGATTTCAACTGATATATCATATTGTGCGACCGTAGAATGAACCAGTAAATGCTGATGCTGATTCGTGCTTCTGTGTTTACATCTTCTGTATACTTGCATGAACTTGCGTGCTACTGTTTGTGCTTACACTCCATTCGGGCGGGCGGCAGCGTTACAGTCCAGTGGAGGTCCCGGGACGAGCTCTTCCGGCTGGGGAGACTCTGTTGGGGGGGGGGGGGAGAGGGAGTAATAGATTTCCTGCTTTAGGGTTGAACACCAGTGTCAAGGGTAGAGTTACAGCTCACTTCAGCGTACATGCACATTGAGTGGATCCAGTGATTTTCCTTTACTTTGTAAGAGTAGAGCGCTGAGTGAGTTTAGTGACTGCTGCATGGGCAATTGTACACAAATAGCGGTCTATCTGAGCGCACCCGGCTGAAATGAAAGCCCAAAGCAGCAGCTGAAATCCTATCCAGTCATCTGAATCAAATGTGACTGTTAAAGTGCCAAATGCTGTGAAGATTGCTAATACAACATTAGTAGCACATTTGTGGCTTTTCGTGGCCAAACCAATTGCAATATTTTTCCAAAATTTCAATTCTGGATATCAACTTTCCAGAAACAAATTTTGCATAAATTTGAATATCGCATGAAAATCAATTGACGGTGCACTATGTAACTTTTCTTGTGGATTTTCCGCCTCATTCTTTTCTCCATAGATATGTAATTGATTTCCTTGGAACGTTCCAAAGTATGGCATTAGATTAAATGTATATATCTCCACAGAGGCAAGCAGGTGATGTTACCAGGTCAAGTTACAAGAGTGCATGTACTTGTGATAAATGTCCCACAAGGAGGAAGCCTCAGGGAAGACTCAGGACGCGGTGGAGGGACTCTGTCTCTCGGCTGGCCTGGGAAAGCCTTGGGGTCCCACTGGAGGAGCTGGAGAACGTGTCTGGGGTGATTGAAGTCTGGGGGTCCCTGCTTAGACTGCTGCCCCGTGAGCCGACCTGGGATAAGCAGAAGAAAATGAATGGATGGAAAAACACCTGCAATTGTCATGCTGTAGTGTGGAGTATTGTAGGCATAGTGATACGTTTCCATGGAGATAAACAGACTCCCTCCTCCCTCCTTATGAAAAGTTACATAGTGCACCTTTAACGTAAGGTGTCACAAACGAATTTACTCTTTATACTCGCTCCACACCTTAAAAAATGAAGATTACAGCAAAACGGTGTGTGTTACAAACCCAGTGCCAAATCAGTATGATGCAACTTGCTGAATACTGAAATGTATCTCTTACCCGTGCTATTTTAATTCATTCACTTGTTTCTGTCTGTCTCTGCACCGTATTTCAAACATGTTTTGTGCAACAATATAAAACCACAAAAATAAAAATGTGTTTACGGAGAGATAGCAGAGCAGTGCCTTGGAAATGAAGTGCCCGCACCAACATTTCTCAAATACAAGATAAGCAGCCGTGAATGGGAAACTGTATTTACAAATGCACTCACATGGCATTCAAGCACAATCAGCGGTATCCATCTGAACAGCAGACAAATCTATCACAGCCTCTCACCACAATCTTTTTTCTGCACAAAGAGTTGCCATGGCGAACGTACATAGTGTGTGATTGAATGTCTGCTTTGCTCTCTGTAACATTTTAGCAACACGGTTTGAAATGCCACTCCAGCTCCAAATTGACTCTTCAGGGTTCCTGCGCTCTTCCTATCTGTCATTCAGCATTAAGGCAGAGGCAGAGACCCGGCAGCTCTGCAACTGCCTGCCCTGTAACCAGAGGATTTAAATGTAAATTCTCCACTGCAAAATATATGAGGTTATTTTGGCTTTTGGTGTGAGGTTAATGAGTAGATGTGTTTTCTAGTCAACACTGGAGCTTCAATGAAAGGTACTTGTGGCATTTTGAAACTGTTGATAGTGCAGTTTGTGTCTTTAAAGGAGACATATAATGCAAGGTCTAATTTTAAGATCTTTTAACCTTGTTATAATGGGCTGCCCTCAACATGAACTCATGACTCATTCATGAGTAACATTGCTCTGAAAGTTCCTGTATTCAGCAACCCCTTTATACATGAACACTGCTCTGCTTCTGTTTTCTAATTTATGTCTATTATTAATTCATTAATATTTTAGATCATTATATACTTAAAAATCATGTATTCTGCAAAACTGACTCATGTGAGCTTTAAGCCATAGTGTTACTTCCTCAAAAACATACCTGGAGTTGTGTTTTGTTTCATTAACACATGTTTGTTAGTCTGTCTACATCTGTCGTAACGGTGGGTGTAGCGGACCAAAGAGTGCAGACTCGGGGCAGATTTACGGTGTTTATTTACAGATTGTGAAATAATATTACAGAAACGAGGATTGATCTGGTGGTGAGCAGGAAGCCAGGTGCGGGCCAGGATCCAGGAGCGGAACGTAGAGCGCAGCGGAGACAACGATGCGGGCAGCACCAGGGCAGGGAGCAGAGTGCAAGCCAGGGTCCAGTAACGTGGAGTGCAGAGATAAGCCAAGACAGTACCAGGGCTGGGAAGCAGGGTAGAAGCAGGGTCGGAGCAGGGTCGGTCCAGCAAGCAGGGTGAAGACACGCATAGGATCTGACACCGAACAGGATGAAGATACGCAGATAATCCAGCACAGAACAGGGTGAAGCAACGCAGGAACGACAATGATCTCGCGCCGAGTGTCTAGTCCTGGCTCCACTTATGCTCCGCAGCAAGTGGAGGTAATTGTTCTGATGCGCTCCAGGTGTGCGCGGGAGGAGCCAGGAACTCCGCCCACCTCCAGGCTCAAACAGGTGAGGGGAGGGGGAGAGCACACAGGGAGACAGAAAATGCAGGATCATGACAAACTCCAAAGCTCAAAATGCTCCGTTCCACCTTTTGTTCAGTAGTGACTGGCATTTCCAGGGCTGAAATTATCCAAATGAGTCTAGTGAAGGTGTGTGGAGTTTAAAAACACAGTGGAGCACGTCTTGTATTACCACATGATGACATCACAAGGTGGAATGGAGTGTTTTTTGTTTGAGAGAAGTCCTCATTTTATATATACAGGATTTGGGTATTAAACATGAGTGAATGAAACAAAACACAACTCCAGGTATGTTTTTGATGAGGAAACTACATTATACCATAGATCAGAAAATAGTGTAATAGTGTATGGATAGAAAAAAGCCAGAAAAAACTCAAGTGTTACTTTTTTAGGTCAGATCAGATAAGGTGCTGTAGTGAACGTATGTGTGTGTTTTCCTGCAATTGAATATTTAAATTTCTATACAGTTTTAGGCTACACATTACTTTTAATTCATAATATTACTTTTACTTCAATAGAATTTCTTACTAGACAAACATTTTGATCCCGATTTTTTTTTTGTGTGTGAACCTTTTGTATAGATTTGATCATTTATTTTTTCTTTCATATCCAGTTGCAACTAGTACCAACATGATTCAAGTCTCATATAATTGTTAATTTTCTGCGGCTGCAAACCCAAACAATACCATCTTGTAACCATTGTAACTTAGATACATTTGTACTTGTCACTGTACGTCTCTCTCTGTCAGATATCGGCCCTGTGTCTGCTGTATAGATCCCTGGATGCTTGAGTGGACTGGTTGGCTCCTGTTGAGTTTGTATTGTCAGTTTCCTCCCAGTAGAACAGCTCTCCCAGTGTTAGTAATGGGCTGATTTACGTACTCGGAGCGGTCCTGGGGTGTACTGCTGCTGCTGTTACTGCGGCTCACTGCACTCACCTCTATCTAAGCAGGTGGCAGGTATAAGGGCCTCTACGGGCTTGTTTTTTTTTTATCAATGGGAGCGGTGTGCGAGGAGATGATTGTGGATAAGGTGTGAAAGCAGATATAGTTTGCACTGACAAAAGATAGATGGCATAAAACACTTGCTACCATGGAACGCTGAGCAAAACATAGCAAAAAAACTCCAGAGACGAACTGAACCTGCTGCTGTCCTAGCGCCACATGCCTCCTCCCTGCTATATCAAAAAGAAAGGCAAACATAATGCTTTTATTTTTATGTTTTATTTGAGCCATAACACAAACTCTGTACCCTGAGGTGAGATGATTTAGCTGTGACTGTAGTTGGGATGTCAGAGTTATATAAGCCCACAAAAACTACACAAAACTATGTCCATGTCCATGTCTAAGCATTTTCTAAGCATTCAGTTTTTATACTGTGAATATTTTAATAATGCGGATAGATTCATTTGCACAGTTTTGAGATATTAACTGAAGAAACAATTTACCATTGTTACCTGCAGAGCATTTTCCTCTGAAGATCTTTTGTCTAGATCTAGATTAAACTGATTTTTTTTTTTTCCTATTGGTGTAAAATAAAATACTTAAAGGTTCACCATGTAACTTTTCTGGTGCAAAGTGTGCCTGCAGAGTGTGGTTGTCTTCATGGTGATTATTTGTTCCACGGTATAGCGATAATAAAGACATCTACACTACCAGTCAAAAATCTGGACACGCTTTTTCATTTATTTCTCTTCTTTATTTTCAAGGCAAGAAAACTGGATAAGTCTAATGCCATATTGTGGAACCATCCAGACAAAGCGAGGACATATCCATAGAGACAAGCAAGTGAGGGACCTTAGTGCACATTTAAAGAAGACCTATTGTGCTCGTGTCTGCTCTGTAGTTTTAATCTATGACATTTATGGATCATTACGTTACAATTTGCACATTTTAAAACACAATATTGATCCGAAATCACATAATTAAAAAAAACAAGATGGCTGACTTCCACCTAAGAAAACTATCGTGCCCAATGGGAGCTGACGTCACCGCGAACGTCGTCACAACAAAGAGGGGTTACTTCCAATGGACACTGCAGATCACGTTAGAATTTAATTTGTACCAAAATGATTACGCGGCGCAACCGAATCCTGCGTGTATCACCGTTTAAGAAATAAAATTGGAGAACGAAGTAAGTATAGAGCAGTGGGCGTGTACGGGTGGAGGTGAAAACAAGGATTGATCGACAACATGGCGTTTTCACTCACTCCAAATACAGCTTTGGTTGCGGGGAAACAACTATAACATGGTTGAAATCTCTAAAAAGTCGATTTTGCATAACAGGTCTGCTTTACATATGTTATATTTGAAAGGTTTATTATGAAGCTCCAGTATTTTCAGTATCCCTGTAGTCATATTCATCGGCTTAGCACAGCACAGTAGAGGCATTCAGATCATGCAGATATATTTCCCCGTATCCTTGGCACAGCTGTGGATCACATTTGAAGCGTTCGTGGCGTAGTGTGGGCTGATGTTTGTGCTCAGACTCATCTAAACCCGGTGGCTTTCGGAGACACCATCAGATTGTTAACAGAGTCTTTGTCATGTTGCACAGCGGGAGGCTTCAAACACGCGTCTCAATTTGTCAATGTGCCGCGCTCTCTCTGAAAGGCCCCGTGTGTCTAATCTGATGGCCCTTCACTCTTAAGTAACAAAGAGATGGAGTGATTTCACCGCTGGATTCTTCTCATCTGTCCCTGTCTGGTAAATTAGTATGCACACTGTCTGCAGGCCAATTGTGCTTCTATTAAGAGATTGTGAAAGAATAGAATAGAATAGGACAACCAGAAGTCACATTTCATTCTTTAAACTAATTACTACAGAGTGATCCAGGATAATTAGATAGTGATTTTTGTTTTATGTTATCAGTTTAATGCCATTACGTGCATATATATACACCAATCAGGCATAACATTACACAATTGAACTGAAAAAAGTAACAATATATCTCTGTTTTTAGGCAACAACTGGGCGTTTTGTTGTTGAAGCTGATATGTTGTGTGCATTTAGTAGTGTTTGGTATCACTTCATAAAAACTACACTTTAATTAGCCTTAATAAATAAATAGATATTCATTGGTCCTTCGTTTATTACCAGGGTTACGTTCTAAAAATAACACGCAACAGGCGAAATCCAGCAATTTTTTACAATTATTATATGTTTTAAGGCTGTAAACCGCCTCACCACACACTTTATACACTTTTCTCAGACAGGCATTCACATTTTCTCACATTTCTCTCTTGTTTAAACACTCTCACAGTTCAAACCTTCGTAGATTACATCCGACTTCCTCGATGATCGCTTTAAATATGTCGTTCACATGCCTCTGCTCCAGCGGTGTCCACAGAGGCAAAACAGAAACAGTTTTAAGTCCAAAGCGTTTCGGTGCAGAATGTTTCATCGACATTTTGGGGTTTGTCAGGGAAAAAACTTGCAAACATACAGCACTTCAGAGTCACACTACGATCGAACATTTGTGTAAATTTGTCAGAACACATTCTGTACTGTACAGGAGACACGGCACGAAGGAGACTGACGGACAATGGTCTACAGTCCCTTAGCCAATCAGGACGCAGAACACAATGCACGTTCATACACTGTAAAAAAAAAAAAAAAAAAAAAGCATGCAAAAATCCACAAAACAGCGAAACCGCGAAAGGTGAACCACGATATAGAGAGGGACCACTGTATGCAAATATAATACATAAGTACAATGTTATGTTACGTCACCTTACCTTATATGTTCTGAGCATCCCAATTATTCCCTGCGCTGAGTTTGTAATCGTTTTTCACAACTTTCAGAAGCCAGAGCCGAGTTTGCTGCCAGGGCAAAAAGCTAGCAACAACTAGCATGCTAACCACACACTTCTTGATTATGGTACAATTGAACACATTTCTGTTTAGATACAGACAGCACAAAGCGGACTTATTCTGACCTCGATCTGCTTATACTACATATCTGTACTAGGGTAAAAGATATTGTTATTGCTTAAATATGTAGGACAAATTGGGTACGGGGCTTTTAATAAAAACTGTAAATGATTCAGGCTTAGTAACTATTTAATTAGTTGTTAGGAGTTAGTGTAATAATAATCTAGCTGCGGAGTCTGAATCATTCTGTCAGCTGTTCATTATTAATTAAGACTTCATGTTTTAATAAAAGTGTAGTCGATATAAAGTGTGGCGGTGATACACACAGCATATCAGGTCAAATCCAATAGACCCACTGCTGTTGAAGTTGTTGAAGTAGTGATATCAAGAGCATATATATCATGCACGTCTATGATGAGAAATGCATGTATCTCCTCGAATATATAGGGTTTTGTACAACATTGTAATTTCTTGTAACGGTGCAGGTTATGTCAAATGCATTTAGCTGTTTGTTCACCCTAAGGACAGTTCTACAAATGGAAAAACACTACAGTTAATATAGATTATATTAAGCGTTAAATTAGCTTCGAGGATATCGAGGCCAAGTTTATGGTGAGGTCGAGTTATTGATTTGCATAGAGCTTAATGTTTATACAATGAGGCAACAGTAGAGAAAACAGCAGTCAGTGTCTTGGGAGGATTTGAATGGGAAATCCATATTTATACATGAATATTATGAACTTTAGCACAGAGAATTATTGATCTGTGCGTTCATCACTGTTAATAAAGAATTCTCTTCCTAATGTGTGTTTAGTGCTCAGCTACTAAATGAATACACGGGGGTAGTTTTACAAAAAGGCTCACTGGTCTTATGTTGCCATGGAGATGCCAGCTGGTAAAATGTGGCTCTTGAAAAGCGTTTCTTTGCTCTACTTTGGGGTATGGTTTGATGATTATTCCAGTCTTTTCTTTCTCTACAAATGATCTAAACACGAGTCTTGGATCTGCAGGATTTATATTGTTAGGTTTTACGTCCGATGTCCTTCCAAAACAAAATGATTGGATTGAAACCAGACGCTACACATACAGTTATACAGCCAAGATTGGTGAAGTGTTTTCCTCAGAGTACTAAACCACATATAAACTTATGATGGGAAGGGATTCGAACCGCTCGACCACATAAGCAACAATTTGAGAAAAATATCCAATTAGATTTTTCCGACAAGCTTTGTGATTGCAGCTAGATTTGCAATTTATGTTTTGATTGGCTTCTGTTCAAGGTTCACATTTAAAACAGGCCAAACAAAAAGACTGAAATCGGAACTGGCAAATTAATTCCACAATCACATTTCCGAACATGCTCGTACAGAGTTAGCAGTTTTTATGCAGAATAATTAGCTGTTTATGGAGGAAATGATGGTACTTCAAACATTGCAGCCTTTCCAATTTGCTAATTGCGTCCATTCAAATAGCAAATTTTGATTTAATTGTGATTTATCTTGCAATCCTAACATGAGCCAGTTATCATTTCAACTCAAATCTTGTAGGTTTAGAACAGGCTTTTCCCAGTTCTTTCTGCTGACATGTCACTGAGCAAGACAATTAAACCAAAACACTGAATAGATGAAAAGTTCCTTGATGTAAAGCCATGTGGAGTTTCTTGAAGGTCTGGCTGTTGTTGCTCTTTGATTCCCATTTTTGACGTCTCTTTTTAACAATTTCATTCAAACCACATAAAAGTCGACAATGACTTCTTTTAAATCTGTGAAGGCCAGGGCAAGGTTAGTCACACTTATTTGATTTAACCACAGTGGAGTTCATTGTAACCACACCAAAAAGCACAGAATGGATGAATAGAAAGAGGGTAGGAATCCATCTGGCTTTCAACAAGTCAACAAATCAAACTCTTGTAGAATAAAGTGACTAACACCTCTTTCTTTGGTGTAATTTTGCTCTTGTGAAAAGCCTGAGTGCTCACAGAAAGGAGAGGATGTTGGGGCAGCCTGGTTGTCTGCTGCAGTCTGAGTGTCCTACTTGGCAGCAGAATGAGAGGTGACCTATTACAGATAATACATGAGCCCCGCAGCCACTCATCTGTGGCTAATGCTTGGAGCTAGCCCTGTGGCCCTCAAAGACATCGTTCAGCTAAAAGGTACATGGAAAATAAAGATGATTTTTCAGCTAGAACTACAATTAATTAACTTGGCAATCCTGTTTATATAATAATTTGTCTGCCTCTTCAGATAAAAAAGGCCATACCACCTTGAGAATTAACAATCTCATTTGATTTCAGAAGATGGGCAGGGTTAGGGTTAGGTTAGTACTTTGAAGAATGATGAAAATACCAAATGCCTCTGTGAACTGTGGGTCCAGTGCAGGGGTGTCCAAACTATGGCCCGGGGGCGAAATGCGGCTCTCAGACTAGTTTTTATTGGCCCTCAGGCGTCCTGCTGAACCGGCCCAATTGATCATAAGCAGTACTTTTAACAGCAAATTAAACTATTTCTACCATTATAACCTCAACCATCACCTTGCATTGTGATACAGACCTAAAATGAATGTGTTTCAAGCTTTATTAACACACAGTGGCTCTGTCAAAGCTGTGTATAACGCACTGCACTTCATTGATCACTGGTCTGGGGCCCTCTGCTTCGAATATGATTTGAGATGTGGCCCTCGATAAAAAAATTTTGGACACATCTAGTCTAGTGTTTGTCGTTTTGTCCTTTGGCAAGACACTTTACCCACCTCTCCAAGTAGGAAAGTGATGTGTGAGTATTGTTAGTGGTCGGAGCGGCAGTTTGCGTTATTTCCAGTTCCTTTATTCAGCAGTGCACATCTTCTTTACCCTACTGCTGTTTTTGAAGTTTAAATTTTATTAGGGTGCTTTGTTTGGTTTGTTCTACATGTATTATCTGACGTTAGTTTACAGCAAAACCAAGGCTGAGCGGTACAAAGCACTTTTACTAGCTTGCTTATCTTGTTTGTTTATTGCGTCACAGTAAATCAATGACTCAATCCTTGCAACTGCAGGCTGTGCTGGGTTGGTCAATTGCTTACATCTTGGACACGGGCCAGTCACTCTTCGAACTTACAAGTTATACATTGACAGATCATTCACTCCCACATTTAATTACAGTGATAGTATGAACGCAGGATTGGCTTATTTCATTTTATGTTTATATGGGCTCACATTTAAGTTAGGAAAGAGCCACAGATTTACAACGCAATTCATAGCTCGGAAAAAAGCTTGCAGTTATATCCAATTGGCAGCCACCTATCATTACGACGGTGTTTGGATGCTTTTGCTAAGTTGATCATTATTTTTGCGCTCAGATGTGTTGTAAAAATGTATGCTTATTTTATGGTCTGTTGCAGCGATTGCCATATTGGATTTTAGTGGCTCCATAAACAGAAAAAAGCAGTGAGTGTCACTAGTGAAAAAAATGTGGATTAAATGACCTATAGACATTTATGTATTTGATTTAGTGTGTATGCCTGTGCAATGTGCAGACCGAGCAGTGTATCTGTATCACTCCCCTGTTGCCGCTCATCCTCTGTCTATATCTCTGGCTTGTTCCTTCCCTCATATTGTAGCGTTATTGCACTGTATGCCAGGTTTGATATAATCCTCTATCGACCATTCTGCCATATATTGTGTATAATCCATTTGTGCCTCCTGCCTGACCCAGCCGGCCCACATCGGACGTCTACATCATGAGACACAAGGAGCCGATTATTGTAGGGGAGGGAGATTAGAGTTGAAGGCCAAGGGTGAGTCAGAGGCTGTGGATGAGAGGAGCACAGTGAGGTGAGTGCTCTGTGTGGGAAGAGAGAGAGGCAAAGACCAGGGTCTCAGGAAGAGGAGGGGGCAACATACTGCCTGATCTATTTGGCATCTGAGAGCACTGTGTTTTTCCTACAACTGAAGTGAAATACAAGAGATGGGAAAAAGTGTCAAATATAATAGCTGTGTAAAACCACTGATTTTAAGGCACAATATGTAGCTCTTTTTTTGCCAAAATTAGGCTAAAATAAAAGTATGTTTTTCATTATGGTTGTGTTTATTGCACTGAAAAAGGCAGAACAACACGCTTTCCATGGAAATGTTGTTCCTTTGGCTATAGTATGCCATAAAATGGATCTATCTCATCATGGAGAATGTTCCAAAGTACAGTTTTAACTTCTTATTTCCATGGATGCAGGTGATGTCCCAGAAAGTTACATAATTAACTGTATCAATTTATTTTTTGTTTACTATTCTGCATTGCATTAGTTAGTCAGTCTATTCTTTATTAGAAGGGACAATGCACAGAGACCCTCAGCTCATAAAAACAGAAATCTTCCACACCACATTATAGCTAAATCGCTACTTTCCATCTGCAGTCCCTGATTTGCTGGAATAAATGAAGACTTTTACAACAAATGAATGACTGAAAACCTTTATTGGCTTGAGGGAATTTGTCTTGCACATAACAGCACGTAAAATC
Organism: Periophthalmus magnuspinnatus; assembly: GCF_009829125.3. NCBI lineage: Eukaryota > Metazoa > Chordata > Actinopteri > Gobiiformes > Gobiidae > Periophthalmus > Periophthalmus magnuspinnatus. The sequence goes on from NC_047134.1 coordinate 17,878,062, forward strand.
ACTACACAAAGGCAAGGAAAGAGAGAGCACATAAGAACACATACAGATGTTAAAATAGAGTCTATGCGTCAGAGCACTAGGATTACAGTTTATTGAGCAGCTCAATACTGCGTGGGACAAAGGATGTAATGCCTCTCTTGGTCTTCATTTGAGGCAGTATATACCAAATGTACTATAAAGCATTGACTCTCTATGAGCAATGTAATAATCATTGTATACCCAGATGTAAAATTCAAGGGTTGAATCTCAAGCCTCACTGAACAGAAAAAATGGGCACTTATTCTGGTGAGGTCTTGGTTTGAGCCCAGTCTAATCCCAATGTGGACTTAATGTGATCGTGGTTTAGTACAGGTTTACTGGCAGTTAAAAATCCCAGTTTAGTTTTAGTTTTGATATTTTGTGTGCGTGTATGTGTGCCTGTGTGTGCGCAAAAGGCAAAGTTCCCTACATCAAACAGACATGACATGCATTTTGTGGGTATCTATTGAATAGTTTCTATGTTGCAGAAACCTTTTATATTTTACAAACGTTCCATTTGCGGGAAAAGAGAGATTGCTCTTGATCTTTTGCAAGTTTGTATCATGAAATATAAAACATTTGTATCTTTCTTGTTTCCTGGCACAAAATACACCTGTGATGTTTTTTTACAAAGGCAAACCACTTCCACCGGGTCCAAAAATGCAATCTGAGAACTGGAGATATCACCACAAAACAAAAGCGTGCACTAAGCAATAAATCACAGCTGCTGATGTGAGAAAAAACATTTGTAGTTGTACCACATTATACTTTAAAATACACACCACTGCTATTACCCAACCAGAGGAGCAGAGCCACCCAGTCCCGCTCAGTGTGTGTGGTGAGCGGATCCCTGCTGCTCGCCTGCCTGCCTCCCTGCCCCAAAGCCCCAACATCTGCTGAGTGCACCAAGCATTCGCGGGATAATTAAAAGCACTGGCTTCCAACTCATTTCCCACCTCCCATGGCTAAGCAACATGCTGCTCGAGACAAGAACTGCAATTATTTCGCGAATTAAGAAGCACAAATCGGGACTACAGAAATGAAATGTGAGCAACAAGCAGATGTTTTTTATCCTCTGTTCTAGTACGGCTTTCTTGGGTTTTAACTGCTTAATGTGTGGCCAGATAAACACTATTACACTATTACGCTACACAATATAAGAAATTCACTTGTATACAGACAACAGTTCAGGTTCTTTGTTTGTTGATTGCTGGAGGGAGCCCACACTCGCTGCTCAGAGAGAAGTATTTTAATTATAGTAGGTGGTGATTGCAGGTAGAGTTGTTCGCCCACTAACTGCTGTAACTAGGGCTGCGTGCTGCTGTTGTGCCTTTGAGCCAATTCTCTCGACTAAACTATGTTGATATGTGCAGCTGTTTGGTGGTGGGTTGAAGAGGTGTTTGGTGCACAGGAAAACGCACTGAACAAAGCCAAGAGGAGTGGTTTATTGGTTACACTGTATTTTTTTAATAAATATCCAAAAGGAAACTGGGAAATGATGTGTTGTATGTAACTTCTCTTGGGTCTGGTATGGCGTTAAACTTGCATATCTATGGAAACAAGCAGGTAATGCTACAGGTGAGGTCTGTGGAGAGGTGACCACACTCACAGCCAAAAAAACAACAAAAAACAACACAATGGACTGAGAATTTTTGCAGAATCAGGTAAAATAACTTATATTATTCTGAATATTGTGAGAATTTTTGAGAGGAGACATCTTCTGCATTTGATTAACACATAATACAAATTAGCGACTCTGGTTGGACCATCCCAAGTTAAGATTGGAGGATTTTCAACGCTCTATTGTCCAATTTTCTGACCTTTCTGGAGTGGATCAGAATGTAGAAGGAAGTGGCTGGTCAGGCAAGCATTATTCCAAGCAAAAAGAGCAAAAATATTTCTGTGGTTTCAAGCAGGTGGCAGACAATTCACTACAAAAGTTACATAATGCATAAATTCTGCATTCTTTCATCTGTAACAATACATCCCTTTACAACTATATACTCAAATGCCAGCCAGATTATCCCCCCTCTCTCAGACAAATGTGTTCTTAGCTGTGGGCATATTTTTAATCAAAAGCCTATAGAGGTCAGAGTGAAGGATGTTTTGCCTGTGCACTTTCTTGTTCCGCTGCCTCTGTACATGCACTTGACACTCGTAAAGGCCAGATTTAGTGATCTGTGAAGGCAGCTCCAACTGACTCAAGGCACTCCAGATCCTCGCCTTGTTTTTCACCCTTCACCAGTTCTTTTCAAGGGAACGCTCGGTTAAACCCTCCATCACAGAGAAGCGGTTGTTAGCACGTGTTTGGAGACCAGGCGCGGAAGGGAAATATCACATCACCTGTAATGACTATAGAGTGGCTAGGATGGCCATAATGAGTGGGTGTGAGAATAAAGCACTGGCTCCTACACTGGAATGTTAACACACTGCGGTTCACCAAAGGCTCAAGGCTACGCTTTGTCTCCCCAGCAAACGGCAGCAAGACGAGGAACTATAAAAGTCATGATTTCATTTAGAGAAGGAAATGAAGTAAAGGGATATGACTTCTCGGTGCGTTTGAAAGATGCAGCAATTTATTGGATATGATCTATTTTGTGAAAAGTAAACTGGTGCTTAAATGAGTTTGCACAGTAGTATGAATTATGCCTTTGATACTCAGTACTAACCGGCGTGCTACCTTGCCAATAGATTTTTCCATCCAATTTTTCTTTTATGTCTGCACAAATGATTGATCAGGCAGTACACACAGGGTTTCTTTGATGTGGTTAGAAGCAGAAACAGTAGTGAGCCGATTACAAGTGAGGAAGGTAGTACGAAGTATGTTTCTGTAATATAGACTTGTGCTTGATTGGTGTCAAAATCCAAACCATTTCATCGTTTTGCGGCAAACTCCTGGATTAATAGCAAAATAGTGGAATATTTTAAAATGCAATTTCTCTTCAAAAACACTTTTAGCGAGTGTAAAAACACAGACAAATGTTTTGTTGCTGCAGTTAGCTGTAATGAAGTCTTAAAATGTGAAAAACAGAAAGTTATGTTTAAACGATTTGATCCACAGTTATTCCTTTCCTGTCTAATGCATTCTTAAAATCCTAATTATTCACCATGATTTATAGGTTATAAGTGCTTTTCACACTTTCAGAGACCAATGCTAAGAACAATTAGCATGTTAACAGCGCTGTTCCTCATTCTTAGACCGTTAAACGCTAAAAAAATTGGATGCACTAACATTCCATAACATGAATAGTCTGACTGTCAAAATAATGTTATAATTGATTATTGTAAATGAAAAACAAAGGTAAAGTTTTTTCCTCTGCTCAAAAAATGTGCAGTGATCACATTTTCTGTCTAGATTAACTGCCCATTCATAGTATTTGCACAGAAACGATTGTGTAACTCTTTGATAAGTCACTGGGGGCTCGTTAGTCCAACTCTTTTAAACAGCAGTTTTGATCTGGATCTTTTCGGACACGCTCCAGCTCTGAGCACAGCCCACAGCCCCAGCGCCTGCCTCCTTTGTGGGACACCAGTCATGTGTATAGGCCCCCTAAAAGAGCCAGCTGTCCTCATCCTGCCAAGTCATGTGCAAGTCACAAAGCGGCAGCCACACTTGAGAGCAAAAGCAATAATCAATTTTGCAGAGTTACCCAGTGAAAGGCGCGTTTTGTTCTCCGCACTGAACGATTTAGGAGCTAGGGGCCAATAGTTTTCTTTTTTTTTCTATTACCAAACACAGTGAGCAGCATTGTCTCCACGGTGCAATGCAAATAAGTCCAACTTTGGGTCTCTTACTAATGATCTGTGTATGTGAGCGTTCCCAATTAGCACTATACACTATATCCTGTGTGGTTAGCATGTCTGAAAGGGACAGTTCACCACCAACTTCTCCAGTTTACGACAATTTGCCTGAAATTCAAGCCTAGATTGTGAGCGGGGCAGCAAACACAAACCAAAGCTCTTTTGTTAAGCTGGTATCTGTAAGTATTTATGGCTGGCACAATTGGCTTTTGTTGGCAAACACGGGGGAGCTGGGGTGATTTGCACACTGGCTTTTAAAGTCTTTTGTCAGGGCCAGAGGAGCATCAGTCAAGCCTGGCCGCCGGCTGCACCGGCTAAGACGGGCTAAAACACAGCTTTGCCTTTCCCTGGACGTAGTTTATGAGCTAGGGCTGCTGTCTGCATGACAACAGTGTCTGGGAGATTTGTACTGTGTCTGCTGCAGAGGGAGAAGTTTACTTACCTAAACTCCACTTTGCTCCTGGATCAGTGTCAGTGCTGTAAGCCTGTGCAGTCTGTGCCCACTTTGTCTGTCTATTCACACAACAAAACGCCACAAATTGGGAATCCATGTAAAACAATAGCAAGCCACAAACAATTATGCAACAGTGTTTGAAATGTCTCCCTTTACTTGGAGGATTTAATCAGCCTCTCAGATAATATTCACAAAGTAATGGATACAGTTTAATGCCATGTGAAATATTAATTGGTAAAAACAAAATCAAGCCACAAATACGTTTGCCAGACAAATCCAAAGAAAACGCATACCAGCTTAAGGTCTCATCATCAGCAGTGCCTTGTCATAGCTTCACTTCCCAGCGTTAAACTGTAGCACTTCAGAAGATTTTAATTGTGTTTGGGTTTTAGAACTTTCACTAATTGTTATTTTACTGTCGAGAGCGAGACAACACATGGGACTAAAGAGCAGAGGTGGGACCAAGTCGTTGTTTTGCACATCTCAAGTAAGTCTCAAGTCTCTGGACCCAAGTAAAAGACAAGCAAGTCCAAGTCGAATCCCGAGTCAGTGGTCCACAAGTCCAAGTCGAGTCCAAGTCTTGTGCTTTGAGCTTCAAGTCATTTCAAGCCTTAAAAAAAAAAAAAAAAAAAAAAAGATCTATATATACGTATTTTGCAGTTTATAAGCTTTATTAACTAAATTGAACTTTTACAAACTCATGGTAACAAATAGGGATGTAATAGTATCCAAATCTCATGCTATATTTTCCTTTTTAAATGCCTTGAATCATTACTGTCATAATCCTAAAAATGAACATTTAATTTAAAAGTACTTAATTTATTATTTCAACATCTGGTCATTCACTGAAACGGAGCAAAAGATCATGGTCTATGTTGTTCTCTCTGACTTTAAGCAAGGGAGTTAGTAATCCAATTTATTGTGACGGCCCCTAGTATTACTGTTAGACATTTGACAATACGATATCCAGTATTTCAGTTATTGTTATATCCGCAGTAACCAATAGATATGTTCCAGTTTATTCCTGTTAAATTAAGCACAGAGGAGAAGCAAGACATCAAGTCACCGGGGTTAAGTCCGAGTCCCAGGTCATTGGTCTTCAAGTCCACGTCGAGTCTTAAGTCCATTTTATCAAGTCAAATCAAACAAAATAGTATCTCAAGTCTGTCTCAAGTCCTCACTTCTGCTAAAGAGATATCAAAGTTCAATGTTCAAGTGATCTTTGTTATCACTAAGCCAATGTGTTTGCAGCAACAAGACACATGCACACCAGACCCCGATCATAACAGCCATAAAAAAGTACATTACAATACATTACTATGAGTGGTTTGAAATACCAATGGCAACTGGGATTAAATCATTTTTATCTGTTTGCCATTTGGGGAAGCAAAACTACTGAGAAGTGTCTAAGCACATTCAACATGACACTATAGTATTCTCCACACCATTTATAATGTATAGTAGTTCCATATATAGAGATTATCTTCGTCCTTGTAGAAGTACTACCACTATTTCTGTCCCCAAACTTGACTTGAAATCCGTTCAGCTCCTATAATTAATCAAAACCACTTTCTTTGTACAGTAAGAACAGCAGTTAAATATATACCTCACCCTTTGCATGGACTTTGACGTTGTATTTTCCATAGCAGCTACAACCAGATCTGCTTGGTCTCACTCTACGAAGGTTGTCTCATGTCCTCCTGACCTCCAGACATCTGTCCTGCCCCTAAGCATGCTGGGAAACCACAAGCCACCAACCACAGACTGGCAACAGCAGAAGTACCTCAAACACAAAATCTCTCTTTTTGGGGTCATGCCTGCTCTTTCCCTTTGCCTCTGTAAATATCAGTAAAAGTTGGGTTCAATTAACAGGCAGGCTGACCTCCCTTGCACCTCCCACTGGTAGATACTGCAGCCAGCCCGGGTTGTGCTTTGGGCTGCTTGGGCTCTGACGATTTCCTATTAGTGGGATGGAATGAAAATACTCTCGGCGTTCCACAATGGCTCCATTCCAGGATGTGCCATGTACAATAAAGCTCAGCTGGGTTTCAGTATGATAGACTGTGAGGAAGGGAGTCAATGAGAGGAGGCGGTGTGGTAGTGCGAAGCCTTACCAGTGCTGAGTGGGGTTTTCCCTATAGTGCTAGTACATGCTTTGGACAATGAGTTTAGAGAAAGAACAAAATGGAGCTATCCTCTCCTTATTTTTATGGAGTGTTATGTGACCACTTTAAGTCAAGAATTTTACTATCGTAGCTCTTTTTGCAAGCTTTATTGTACAGGATAAGACAACTTTTGCAATGTCAAGATCTCAGACATAGAATTTGACTGAGTGAGTGTGACGTCAGCCATAGCATACAGCTTTAGTCAAATGAAGCTCATCGAGGCTAGCGGTTAAAGAGGCGAATTTGGAGCCGAGTTGCATATTTGGACTTCAGACCGCGAGTCATATCATAGCAACCAAAGAGTCAATCCAGAGTGAGACTGTTAAAGGTAATGCCCCTTCTTCTGTCAATCAAACCTGTTGCTAACACTAGTGGGAGCGACCTTGGGAAAAGAAGTCATATCTTGATTTACAGACACAATAGCAAAATAAAAATACTAGTAGCATGTAAAGTGGGTTAATACGAACATTTTAAAACCAAAGTGACGAGCCTGACAGCAGCAGTTACAGAGAGAGAGGCGATAGTTTTTCAAAATAAAGTGAATTGGAGCCGGAATTGTGCCCATGCTCATTTCTTATTTGAATAGAATGTGGCAGCTAGCGGATTAGCTGAGTCCATTTATATATACAGTCTGTGGTCAAGATACCGCTTATATCAATGGTGATCTAAAACAAGAGAGAATGATCAAACCTTTTTAATTCAGGTACTGTCACTGTGCAAAAACATTTCAAGTTGCACTATAACTTTTCTACATAGGTTTCATGTTAGTATGGCACTTAAACTTATCTGTGTCAATGGAAATAAGCACGTGACAGTAAGCCACAGTAGGAATGCATGTTTTATTTTTGGAGCAGTAAAAATGGGTAATGACTTCTCTATGGAGACAAGCAGATGGCAGACTCTATCAGAAAAGTTACCTAGTCCACCTTTAGTATTAACATCCTGTCTAGTATATTCAAAAGACAAATGTTTGCTTTGAACTTGCCAATTTATTTTCAGTATTTATCCATATTTACTTTAGTTTGTCAGTGCTGGCAGATGTCGCTGTGACAAGGTGCTCGTTCTAAAACAAGGGTGCATTGAATCCTACATTTTTGCCAGGACTTTCTATTTCCCATCGCCTTCACACAGTTTGTTTTGCACTGCAGTATTCTCTGTCCTTTTCTGTACAAGCTGCTCAGTAAATCTCCAAATATACGGCGAGCTCTCTTTGACTGGCTCGGTGCGGACTGCTGATTTAGTGAAATGCATATTTAATGTCTTGTGTAGAAGGAGTTAGCCATCCGTCTTGTGGTTCAGAGGCTGAGCTAGTCCTGCTTAGTGATTCTGATAATCCCCTACCTGCTGAGTTGACCTTTTTAGAAACCAAATGTCGCTTCAGTGAGGCAGAGGGGAAATAATATTGCATTGCTCTTTTCATTTTGACAAACCTCTTACAAACACTCCCGGGAATTACTCATACATGTAGTGCACAGCGTGTTCGCCTGGCGTCCGAACAGTTTGAAAGATAAGATAAAGATTAGATAACTGACGGTTTATTGCTATATTTATTTATTGACTGTGCCTGTTTTGAAAGCTCACTTTGCACTTTATAGAGAGATTCTGAAACAATATCTCAAACAGAAACAAAGATCACATTTTAACACATTTTAAGTAGCTCAAGAAGCTCACTGATTAGAAGGCTGGAGTTTGGAAGCGCTCTCAACATAAACATCATTGGTTGAGCCGTCAGATCCAGCTCCCACTGATGAATGCTGTTGTTGTGTCCTTGGGCAAAACATTTAACCCATCTCGCCCCCAGTGTCTGTGTACTCTGGTGTGTGAGAGTATGTGTGTAAATGGGTGAGTGGTTCTATGATGTAAAGTGCTTTGAGTGCCATGGAGGTGGAAAAGTGCTATATAAAAATGTGACCGTTTACCATTTACCAAGGTGCAATATGAATATCTTCTGGACAGACCCTGACCTTATCTCCTTGGAGATAATTGCTTCCTTCCACAGTATGGCATTAAATGCACACTACCAGGTAAAGTTACTGGTCAGATCTGTGGAGAGGTAAACATGCTCACAGAATGAATAATGCATGCATTTTTCAAAGTATTTCAGAATATGTGCTATTGGGAAAAAGCAGGAATAGACAAATGAAATGTCATATGGTGCGACCTTCCATGCAAAGCAGTCACATCTCCAAGGTGATATCCAGGTAGTGGACTTAAATACTTTAAAGTATTTGCCGTCTTTGGAAGAAAAATGCGATGGCATCTACATGTCCTCTGTGTCATGTTGTGGGTTTTCTTTGATTTCTTCAAATCAAATACATAAATGTACATAAACACATACAGTACATGTCTGAGGTGAAATGGTGAATATGTCATTTGTTTTAAAGGTGCACTATGTAACTTTTCTGGTGGAGGAGTCCACCACCTCTATGGAGATATTATTGCTTTGCCTATAAAAATGTGACCATTTATCAATGTAAGGTTGTTTACTTATAGTTTCTGCATCTAACTGACTGTGGTCCGAGACATACCATTATCAGGCCCATATATACGTGGATATAGCTTTTTATGTGTCGTCCAATTATATTTGCTACCGTTGTATAATTAGTCTGTTTGTATAGTACACTGTCACCTTTTATTAGATGCATTGCTTTGCTCAGGGATTCAGTGCTACAAGGACAGATTTAGGTAGATAATGTGTTACGCTTCTCTCTCTCTTTGGAGCCTTTAAGTAACAGTGGGAAAACTGTGGGTGTCTGCATCTTTACCCAATGAGTCAGCATTGTGTAAACTCTTAACAGCATTATTCTGTCTGATACAAGAGAATGGGGATATGCTGCATAGGTTATTCTAGTCAATAGCTTCATTGTGGTGTTTTGTGATGTCATTGAGGTTTTTATGAGACTACGCAACTTTATTCAACACAAAAGCCAGGAGGAAAGAAGAGCACAGTTTTAGTTTTTCACTTTAAATTGACTTTTCAGTTTTATAATTACCCTTTAACTAGAGTCATGCAACTTATAGTACGACGTTTAGTGCTACTTTTTTAATAACAATAGAAATTATGAATGAGACTTGCTGACTAGGCCTGTCACGATAATTTCTATATCGTATTTTTGGGATCAGTATTTATCATGTGTATAGTTTCTTGACAGTACTAGGACGTTTAAAGATATTTTTTTTTTACTATTTAAGCCGTAAAAGGTTGAATTAATCACTCTATGACTCATTACAGACTCAAACTAAGTGCTAAAGTGTTTCATTTTGCTGTTTATTTATTGCAACTCATGTTTTTTTTTAATGATATTGTAGATTTAGAATATTTTTTGTGGCTTGGCTCATTGCATCAGTGGCATAAATTAGTTGCAATATTATAGTTTATCATCTGTATTTACTTCATCAATACGTCAAAGTTCAAACTTTGTTATCGTGACTGGCCTATTACTCACTGAGACCTAACCTGAGTCTCTGCAACCATCACCAATGATTCACTTTCTCAAAAGGGCAAAACAAAAGGACACAACAACTGTTTACACTTGTCACCGGGGAATTGAACCGTCAACCTTGTAGCTGTGGGTTTTTTTTTACTCGTATTGGTCAGTCTCATTTAAATTTTACTGACAGAGGATTGGCTGTCGACCTGTTGATTCAAAAGCCCCAAGTTGATCACCAATGAGTAGAAATGGTTGAATCTCGATTAAAATTGCATTATTATATTTGCTCTACTATATAAATCTACTTTTCTATGCAGAACATCTTCTAGGGCTGCAAGATTATTCACAATCGCATCAACACGGCAATCTAAGTGCATTTAAATTGTGAACTCTGAACAGAAACCTATTATTAAAGCATTAATCGCAAATCTAATCACAATGCTTATCAGAAAAATCATAATTAGATTTTTTCCCCCGAATAGTTCAGCCCTAATACCGTCATTTGTGCCAGTGCAGAGGAAGACGGAGGTGCCAGATGTTGGGTGCAGTAGTTTATCACTGAGGTGGGTGGGGTGGAGGATGAGGAGGCGGGTGAGCGGTGGTCCTCGGAGAGTGCTCCTTTGGCGGCTCTGATCTTGTCTGTGTCTGGATAATAAAAGCTTTACAACATTACCGAATGACTCAGGGTGGAGTGGGCTCTGTGCTCTATCCTGTTCTAAGCCGTCACAGCTGCCACTCACACAGATGACCAATGACCCACTGACCAGCCGCCGGGGCAGAGATGGCTTTACCAGATTACTGCGCTCGCTTTTTTAAATGTTTATAACCACCAGGATTTGTCCATCTGGTTAAGTAATTCCTTCCAAATTCCAAAGTGTGTTTTTATGAGATTTTTTTTTTTTTTTAACTATCAGACACAAGGGTTGACAGATGATTATATTACATTACACTGTAGAATAGCTTCTCAATATTAAACAAACAAAAAAAAAAACTATATATTTTTTGTATTATTTTATTTTAATTTATGTATTTATTTTTATGTATTTATTTATTTTTTATTTTATTTTATTATTATTTTTTTTAAATATGCACTATGTAACTTTTTTCCATATATATATATATACCATTGTTTTGCCTGGAATTAAACTCATCTATTGTGCATGTGTAACAGTTAAAATCTGAAAAATCTAAACAACCCCCTCCCAAAAAACATGTATTCTAACTGTGAGCAGGCATGCCTCTTCACAGATCTGACCTGTAACTTGGCCTGGTGGCTTGTTTTGAGATAATGCCATATTGTGGAACATACGCATCATGCATAGACCTTGATGTAGCCGCGCAACAGTTGCAAATACTGTAACATTCACCAAAGAAATCTGATTTTCTAATCTTTGCTTACTTTCAACTAGAGTCTACTACAAACAGGTGACAAATTTGTATTAAGTGATGTTAAGAGGATAGTTTACTCTCCCCCTGTAACATTACAGTGGTCAGCTTTCATACAATCCATTTAATTTATCAGGTTTTACGTCACAGCGACCAAATGACCTTGTAAAAAACACATGTTATGTCCAGGTTTAGCAGTGACTCAAAGACTACATCAGTACTTCAAGCCCAATCTGTCAGACCGCTGTGTTTCTAGGTTTCCCAATAAACCCATTTCAGGATATGAATTTAGGAAAAAGCTTATCCACGAGAACATAAGGACCTATCAGAAAAAAACATAACACAAAGTCACAAGTTGTTAATCTAAACGGTTTGGATGTTTCTACTTGTTAAGTCTTTAATATTAATAAGGCAAGTCCACAGAGTTGTATTTGAGGAGTCACTTCATTATGCAGCAGGAGGCCATGTAATATTTATTATAGGGAAAACGGAATTTGTAATTTTGTATCACAGTAAACATCAGTGGACTGTGTGCTTTTGTAAGAGGATTTGTCGAGGAGCCTTAAGGACCTGACTGTAGTAGCTCTGATAACATCTAATCATGTTGAACCTCCTTTTTGGCCGATCACTATCTGCCCAGTGCGATGCGGCTACTCCACAAAAGTACAGTCTCTATTGACCACGGGCAATATAAGGAGTAACATAATGCTTTATTTAGTACAAATATTTTGTCTTTTTACTTTCTTGGAACTAAGACTTTCAAAAATAGGCTACCATTTTTAAATACAAATATATGCATTATTATTATTATTATTATTATTATTATTATTATTATTTGTGTTATATTTATTATTATTATTTTTATTATATCTAACAGTGAATATGCTTTGAATAGATTTATATAGCTCTTTTCTACCTCTGTTGGGCACTCAAATGCCTTTACATCAGGAACCACTCACCCATTCACACACACATTGTAGGAGGACAATGTGGGTTAAGTGTCTTGCCTAAGGACACAACATCTACAGCAATCAAAACACTGACCTTTGGATCAGTGTGTGAATGCTCTATCAACTGAGCTACTGCTACTATTCTTCCTAGACCTCTTCTGAATAAGCCTGTAGAAATGTAGATAAAACTATTAACTCCTCTTGAAAAGGCTGAAGGTTTACATGAATAGAAATTCCTTTTCAGTTTTTAGACATTATGGAATTTTATATATACTTTCTGTATACCTGAGTGAACAGTATTTCAGTAGTGCTCAACCTATTTGTGACTCAAGTAGTTTTGTTTCACACACACAGTACCCCTAACTCTCGTACTAGAGGCAAATATTAATACTAATAATAATAATAATACAAATATTTACTATATCTGTCAGTTATTGCTGGCCTATTACTATTTTACTACTACTATAGTACTAGTAGTATTATTACTACTATTTTTTTTATGATATTGATGTGATGATCCTCTGAAATATACTCATAATTATGTGAAATATACTACAAAGAACCAGGGATGCACCGATATCGATACGGGCATCAAATATCGGTACCAATGTTTGACTGATTCAAGTATCGGTTCCACAATATCAGTTAAGCTAATATCCTGGTTGAGCCTTTAAGTCAGGGCTGTCCAAACTAAGGCCCAGGGGCCAAATGTGGCCCTCAGACCAATTTTTGTTGGCCTTAATGCCTCCTCCTAAACTGGCCCAATTGATCAGGAAGTATTTTTTTTACTACAAATTGAAGCGATTCTACCTCTATAACCTGAATAACATCACATTGCATTGTGACACAGACCTAAAAATAAAAGTCTTCCAAGTCTTATTAAAGGTACAATGTCTCTGTCAAACCTGTGTTAAATGCACCATTTGACTCCCTGTGTCGACACTGGTCTGTGGCCCTCCGCTTCAAATAAGTTTCAGTATGTGGCCTTTGGTGAAAAAAGTCTGGACACCCCTGCTTTAAGTGAATGTAATAAGGCTATTTACAGGCTTATTTTGTCCTAGAATGCCTCATAATGTTTGAAGTTTTATTCATATTAAGCAGTTCGGTAATTATATGAAGTTACATAACACAAGTCTCTTCTGTAATAAGTTAACTGTGTTTTAAGGAGATAAGTGTTGTTTTCATTCCCTACACTGGTATCTTAAGTATTGATATCAGGCCCATCCCTACAAAGGACATTTTTTTGGTTCAAATATTAATACTAATCAGTTTCACTTCACACTCACATACCCCTGCTTGGGAAACACTGCAGTATGTTATTATTAATGGGACACAATTATATCACTGCATGTTACTCTGTAGATGGGTCAGCATGATAGACACTGCGAGACACTGCGAGACACTGCGAGACACTGAGACACTGTGAGACACTGCGAGACGGCTTCCTCCATGTACTCTATATTTAACGGCAGCACATTAAATTTTCAGCGTGGGCCTTGATTGCTTACATTGTGTGTGGTTCTCATCTCCTTTAGCAAAGATGCCTTCCCCCAGATAACGCGTCCCTCGGTGTGAATAAGAGAGGATGCGGCTGCGGATAGGTGGAAGGGAGGAAGAGAGAGCGACAAAAGAGGATGTGGGCAGATTTTCGGTAAAAACAGTTGCTTTAGTGGAGTGGTTGTGAGTGATTGAGGACTGGTTATGTCTTTGCATTTTTTTTTCAGTTTCAAAAGGTTCATAATACATACTGGATTATAGTTTCTGTTACATTTATGTACGCCTACTTGTGGTTGTGGTTGTTTGATGACAGAACACAGCCTACATGTGTTACCTTGAAGTACAATTTTATGAATTCGTTTTCCGTTTCCCATTTCTTGCACATGTTTGTAGAAAATGAGGTTTCCTCACATCTGTGGGAACCCGCAGTAACGGTGGTATAGTTGGATTTCTCAGTTACATCAATGCCAGAACAAGGGATTTCACCAGTGGTAGATGAAGTGCTTAGTTTTGTAACTTGAGTAAAAGTACAGATAGAGAAGTAAAATGCTACTCAACTAAAACTAAAAGTATCACATGAAAACAAAGAAAAATGTACTTTAAGAGTAAAAACTAAAAGTATTTCAAGTGTTAAATGCAATAATATTGATTAAAAAATGATACATATTTTGGTCAACAGTAGCAATACAAATCCATTTCTTAATTTTTCATATTAATTTTGTGTGTTTTGAATGTTTTTTTGTTTGCTCAAAGCCGAAGCTTGAACTTAAACTTTAGACAGGACATTACCACGAACATGGTAAAAATAACCCCTCAAATCATATGAAAAGTACTTTTTACTTTTCAGTGCAGTTCAAAAGTAGTGGAGTAGAAAGCACAGATATCTGCTCTAAAATGTAGTTAGGGAAAAGTACAGGAACAACCTAAAAATTATACATAGGCACAGTACTTTACTACTTATTTGAAATGTATGACACCATGACTAAACAACAGTGAAGTCAAACTTACTAAATAATCTAAACTCACACTGTATCTTTTAACTTCTTACTGTTTGCTGTGACATTAACCGAATAAACTTGACATCCCCTGCTCTTACTCAGATCAAATGTGTTAAATCAACTTTTTAGAGCTTTTAACCATATTTTAGTTGTTTCCTGTCAACATTAACTCACCTGAAGTTGTATTTGGAGTGATTTGTGCATCTTTAAGCTTTCTTTATTTACTTATTTTCAAGACACCATATTGCTGATCAATCCCTGTTTTCGTCACCACCGGCATATGCCCACTGCTCTGTACTTACTTCATTCTTCCATTTTCTTAATTTTCTTAATCAGTGATACCTACAAATTTTAAAATATCCGCTGCTCGTTACCATGATGTGCAGCTATCCATCGGAGGTGCCGAATCTTAACGGCGACGTCAGCTCCCATTGGGTACCGCAGTTTTCTTACTCAGAAGTTAGCGGACCTGTGTCTTTTAGTAAGTTATTTTAGATTAATATTGCAATTTAAAATGTCTAAATTATAACGTAATGATCCCCAGCTGTCATGGATTATAGCTGTATGGCAGACACAGGCACAACAGGTCGTCTTTAACCACTCTGCCACGACTAAACAAAACTGCTAACTCTGTATTTAAACGCATACAGGATATTTGTTTACACAGAAATGACTAGAAATACATTGTCAAACTCCAAAACTGCTTTCGTGGGAACATAACCAATAAAAACATCTCTGTGGATTATCAGCACTTCTCTATAAAGTTGCAGTCAGGACTCACACTGGCACAATATGGATTCTCTTGTTGTGCGTTTCGTTTAGAAGTAACTGGCTCTGAAACCCAACCCTGGATCTTAAGAACAGCTCGGCTCCTCGCTCACAGTCTATAACCCTGTGTTTGGCACTTCCCCTATTTTATTGTGTGATTTCCCTGACATCCTGGACCCTGGCTTTACTCTGCTTGTTCAAGATTACTCTACCATATGATAGCGAGGATCGAATAACACCGAAGTGAACGCACACAATCATGGTTAGCGCTTTTTCCATCAATCTTTGGAATAACTTTGTAACTGTTTATATGCGGCTGCCAGCTTTAAATACAGTATAATAAGTTTGTTGCATATTGTCTGATGGTTTATGCATCTGTTTTTTAAGGTGACATGCAGGATAATTGCTACTGTAAATTATAGAAAATTATAATTAGCATAATTATAGAAATGTTCATACACTTAAAAGCCTTGTAGAGTTAGTTTCAGAGCGCTGTATGATGTCTGTATTAATTATAAGACGTTTTCATTGATTGCAAACCCTGACGTAGTGCTGGTGAGGGGTGAGCAGACTAGTTGTTAGTAGTGGCATTATCATGCAATTTAGCTTTGCCTCCTGTGTGCTTATACTCATCGTAGTGAGGAATTTGGATATTAGGAAAGTATTTAAAAGCTGGGAAATTAGTTTGGATGGCCCACAGAAACAAAGAGAAAGGGTCAGTAGTCACCTCCAATCTCTCTCTCTAAAACCGTAGAATGAGCCTAGAAATGTAGCCAGGAACCAGGAGGTACGAGTAGCACATAAGTCCCATGCTCAGATCTCTGCACCGGCTCCTGTGGCTCAGAGAATAGACTTTAAAGCAGCTGTGCAAGTCTCTCCATGGCCTAGCACCAAAGTACATCTCTGACACATTAGTGCCACATGAACCATCTCACACTCTGAGGACTTCAGGGACCGGCCTGCTGCTGGGGCCCAGAGTGAGGACTAAACATGGGGAATCAGCATTTCAGTTTTATGCAGCTAAAACCTGAAACAGTCCTGCTGAAGATGTGAGACGGGCCTCTACTTTGACAATGTTTAAATCCAGACTGACTGAAAGGTTTTTTATTCTACACTTTTTTGTTTTAATGTTAATTTTATGATGATCATTTATGATTATTTGTTTTGATTTGTGGTATTGTGATTTTAATGTCTTTCTTATTCTGTAAAGCACGTTGAATTAGTTTGTGTCTGAATTGTGCTATACAAATAAACCCGCCTTGCCTTGGTAACAGTTTAAAATCACCTAGGCCAGTCTATCCCTTTGAAAACTGTGAAAATAGGGTACAGTGCCATTAAAGTTTATTATGTAACTCCTGGTAGAGCAACTAGGCATCAGGTGATATAGAAATTTGGTGTTGTGATTATCATAACCAAAATAATTGCAATTATTTCCAGAAAATTATTAAAGTTGCTGACAGTTTAATGAGTAATTATAGTTTTAATGCCATGAGTATTTTGAATCCCTAAGAGGAACTGTAGAAAAATCACCAAACACATTTATCTGAGAGTGAACCTGCTGACAGTCTATATGGACAAGATCATTTTAAGGACTTACTGAAAGCATATAAGCATAAAAGCATACGCTATCATAATAAAAATTATTTGATATGAATAAAAAATGTTGATCATAATGCAGTCGTAGGATAAAATGTAATCCGCTAACCTCATGCTAACCCCATGCTTTGCCAGGTGATGTATTCCCAACCTGGTGTGTTTCAACTCCGAGTAGATTGCCAATGCCGCTAAAGCTGCTTAAGGCCAGGAGCAGCCCAACAGCAGTCATCACTCTCTCAATCCCGCTCTCTTTCTCTCAGTCTCTCACTCCGTTTGTCTCTCTCCTTCAGCATTTGACAAAAAGCAACAGGAAGCCACTGGCAGCCTCCTCCTCGGGCCCAAAGTGCGCCACGCAGGAAGTAGCCATCAATCCCTCCTCATTTCCTCTCCTCTCTGCTGCTTTCGGCTTAGGCTGTCCCCGAGCCGCACCCCATCAATATGCCCTAATGATAGGAATTAGCGAAGAACCACTGGACGCTAACATCAGGCAAATCAACACGATGCTTGTTCCTCTATTTAATGCCTCATGTCATGCTGCAAGGGCCGGGGAGCTGCGCAGATTAGCGGCAGATTGAATTAGCCGTAGCTGCACCGGTATGGGAGAGGCCTTTAGCGGTTTGTGTGGTGTGAGAGTACATGTGGTAAAGCTTAGACATGTGAATGGCATCTATTTTTCCATGATCACCTCTTTGTCCCAACGTGAACAAAGGCAGGAAATGTGACAAGAAAATGGAGCTGACGTGAAAAAAACTCTTGAAAAATACAGCTAATATAGAAAAATACAGGGCGTTTTGATCGTAGACTGTATAAAGAAGTGGACCGAGTGAGTGTGACTTTATCCATAGTGTTCGGCTCCAGTTGAATGAAGCTCGTTGATGTTGGCAGTTATAGGCGACCACGAGTATCATAGTAACTAAAGAGGTAATCTGGAGCGAGGCTGTTGAAGGTAACGCCCCTTCCCGCCCAAAGAAGTTGCCTGATTTGTCTGTTATTAATGTTCATATCTTGATTTAGTGACACAATAGCAAAATAAAAATACCAGGATCATTTTAAGACCGCAATGATGAGAGACGGGACACAGTTTTTCAATGTAAAGTGAATTGGAGCCAGATTCGATGGAGCTAGAAGCGTGCTCCTGATCACTTCCTATCTGAAACGTAGCTGTCCCGTTACCTATGTCCATTTATATAAACAGTCTGTGGTTTTGATTCAAAGTCCGTCCTCTCTCTTGGACGTTAACGCACACATTGAAATCTAAAATTAAAGGTTCACTCCAAACTACTACTGAGCAAATTACATGGTTTGAAGGCACATCAATCAAATCGTGCAGTTATGTAGACACTCAGACTGGGACCAAAAACAGGGAATTTGTGTAATTTATTATAACATTTTGGTCCAAATATTTCCTTAAACTGTTCGGCTTTCAAATTCCATCTGTGTTGAGAACAAAACTGGAGTAATTACTGTATATCAAAGGATATACAGAGGATTAAAACTAGTTTAAAGTGACACTTAATGCTGAATCTTTTTTAACTTTTGCTGCTAAAACGTGTACATGGTGTTGTGTAGCACTGTCTACTGTTCCTAGTCATTGTGTTCTATTTTAGTGCAAATTAAGTTACTTGAAAATGTGTGGTTTAAAACGGCATGTGCTGCTGCCAATAGCACTTTTCACTGTTGCCAAAATAGATTGTGTCATCGCATCGAAAAGCATTATGGGATACCCCCTTCTATAATATTAACCTGTTTTTCAGACACAATTTCTGGTTTTACACAACGTTTTAATGTACTGATTTTTTTGGTTTTCATCATCATCATGGACATCATCTATTAAGTGGGCTGTCGAGGGGCTGATGTGACTTCACACACCTCTGCTGTGATTGGAGAGTCAGACTCTTACCTGCAGAGGCAAGTTTTTGTGTTTCTGAGCCTGCCCCTCACTTTCCCCTTTAGTCCCACAGGCAGTGCCAAGTTTAACAAACTGGACTGTGGCTGTGGGTGGAGTTTCTGTTTCATATATTTTTATTGATGTGTGAAGAAATATTATACAGTCATTTAGACAATAAATACATACGCACCTTTTCATTTTTATATAACAAGAACTACAACTTAAAAACAACAACAGCAATAACAGTAATAACAGTAATAACAGTAACATAAATAAATCACATAAATCTTGAGTGAATAGATGAATAAGAAGAACATAATAATGATAATAATAATGAAAAAAGAAGGGGGGTTGGAGATTGGCTTAGACAGTTTAAAAAAAGTCAATAAATGGTTGCCACTTTCTATAAAATGTCTTTACAATACCCTTTGTGGAATATCTAATCTTCTCCACTTTCAAAAAGGACATAACCTCATTCATCCATTGAGCGCTGGATGGGGATTTTTTTATTTCCAATGTAAGAGGAGATGGCGTCTTATAGGTGGAGTTTAAAGGGCCCATATTATGGTATTTTCTTGTCTGCTATAATGTTGCTTATCCATCGAAAATATACCTGGAGATGTGCACTATTTCATTCAGATATGTTTAACACACATACCCTGCATCTCTCAGACAAAAAACACTGTTCTGCTGCGTTTTTCAACTCAATACTCAATCTTGTGTGAATCCTGTGGATGATTTCAGCCTTAGAAATTCCAAACTGTAATAAACAAAATGTAAAACGCAGCTGTTAACTTGAAAACTACTTCATGACATCACAAGGTGGAACAGAGCATTCTGAGCTTTGAAGTTGTAGACAGACTAATAAAGGATTACTGAAATGTGTGAATGAAAACACAACTCTGGGTGTATTTTTAAGGAGGTAACAGCATTATAACACAGGTTAAAGTTCACAAGAGTCAATTTGAAGTAATATATGACCTCCACTTTTATAGAATGTAGAACCAACGTAACATAAACAAGCACGACTTAAAGTACAAGCTGTGATTAAACCTGACAGCAGAAAGCTCCTGTACAGCACGCATAGAGGTCCACATCGACAGCATCCCACTTTTTTTTTGAGGGCTCGGGGCAATTACACCAATGCCAAAACACAGCTAGCAAAAAGAGCAAAATCATCTCTTACAACTGAGAGCGCAGATTAACCTTTCTACTCTACAATGATAAATTAGTAAATAACACTTAGCCTCTGCTCGTATCTGTGCAAGCCCGCTGCTCCTAGTGATTATGCCAGCTGTCCATCATCCAGGAGCTGTGACCCCGCGATGACCTCTCTGGCTGGGGCGGATATTGTAGACTGTCTTGGAGCAGGCACTGGCGAACTATTCTTTTTATTTCGTTTGCTGGGTAATATCAGCCTAAGCCCTGGAGGTACAACTGTAGCAATATACCTCTGTGAATTTGACCAACTGGCTATATTTCAACAGTGTAAACTTTTTATCGCCCGAGCTGCTATTATGTTTTTGGCTTATCTGTTCTGGCAGCTCTTTTAGTTGTATTTTCTTGCTTTGCTCTCTCCGTAAATGGCCCATGCGTGGATCCAATAGAAGTGGTTTGAGGCAGCTGGGATTGATTACTCCAGACCGCGGCCTTGTGTTCACCTCTTTTACTGGGCCAACTCTGTATTTTCTAAGTGTTGCTCGGTTTCATTGTTAAAATATTTGTGGCAGTTAGAAGATGTTAAAGTGGCCAAGTAACACATTTTATAATAAAGTACAAGAATGAAAAAAGTATTGTCTTAACTTCAGTGATCAGCTTATTCGATTTACTGGGATTGGGTCGTCAAAAAAAGGGATTCCTGGATAATAATCGATACCGAAAGGGGATACTCGATAGAGCACGTAACAGTTCTGAAAATTAAATAAATAACAGTTAAGGGTGAATGAATATGCTAATTATGACTCAGGTACACTGCACACTAGCTCAATAAACCTAGCCTACTTATAGAAACTGTAAACAATCGCTGTTTCCAGTTTCAGTGTAGTTAGCTCCTCCCCGTAGATAGATATAATGCAGAGTACTTTTGGCTTTTGCTATAGAAAAACTATCTAACTAACTAAAAACCTATAGCAGAACATATGGTAATGTTATAACCATAAACTACTGTATATTTTGTGGTGAAAATGACATGTAAAAGTACAAATACCGGAGCATAAAAAGGCTCAAGTAAAAGTAAAAGCATCATGAAAAATTACTCAAGTACAAGTATTAAAATACCTGTGTATGTGCTTAAAGAGTAAAAAGTATTTTGCGCACATTTTGATATCAAATTAAAGCTTCAATTGCAGTGGTTTTGATAAAGATTTGTGCTGAATTTTGTTCAGCAGAAACAATTTAATCAATTTTTTTTCTTTAGCTGTTTTTATTTGTATAATTTTGTTTGCTCAAACTATGAACATGTTAAAAATAAATCCTCAGCCTCTTCAGCAGGTCTCAAACAAAAATAACAGCTACTTTTACTTTTAAGTCCTGTTCAAATACCTAAAAAAGATACTTAAAATGTTTACTTAAGGACAGCACTTTACTACTTTTACTACTGTTATGTTCCGTCACTGGTATTTGTGCAGTTCAGTATTGTGCAAACACTACACTAGCAACAGAAGGACTTGCCTCTACATTTGCACACTTATATTTCAAGTGTAAACATTATATTTATGGTCTATCCCCCATTATATCCTCTAAAACAACAAATGTTAAGTAAAATTGAGTTCATGAGGGATTCTTGACTGTAGTTTTATTTCATTTTTTCCTCCTTACCATTAAATATTCCAATACTCTTGTACATTTATTAGCACACAGTTTTGATGACTACTTTTTACTCCAGCAAACTTCACTAAAAACATTTTCTGTATTGTTTTTAAAGATCCTATATTTCACAGAATTGACTCTTGTAAACTTTAAACCATTTTAGAAAGTTTTTACTTCATCAAAACTGGAGTTGTGCGTTTGAGTACATCTCCAAAGCTCAAAATCCTACCTTTGACCTTTTGTTCAGTATAGATTGGAAATTCCAGGGCTTTACATAATCCAGATGATTGTCGTGAAGGTGTATAAAATTAAAAAACACAGAGGAGTTGTTCCTGTATTACCACAAGGTAACATCACAAGGAACAGAGTGTATTCTGTTTGAGAGAATAACAGCCTAAGTATGCAGTGTTTGTGTGTTAAACATGTGGATGAAACAAACCACAGCTCCGGGTATGTTTTTGATGAGGAAACATTATAACACAGATCATAAAATAGCGTAATACGGGCCCTTTAATGTCGATCAGTGAAAGCAGTCTTTGAATACTTGTCTATAGTGTTACATCACTCACTGCTTGTACATCTGATGCCTTCAAAGCCTGCTCTCCCTCTGTCTGTACAATAAGGAGACTGTCAGTTCTTATAGGCTCCGGGCTTGTTGTTTGTGAATGTCTTATGACCCACTTCAAACAGTGTGAAGCATTGCCACAAACCAAATCCAGTGTTATGCATGTGCAGCTTATAGCACAGAGATGGGATATCTTTCACAATCACACTTCATATAGGAACAGTGCAGTCATATCCCAATGTGTTATTATGCCTGGAAATCCCCCAAGAGCCACATGTAAGCAGGTCGTCCTCAATATCTTAGCGAGGGCTGATGCTGCATTCTTCTCACACACCGTTGCTTTTCTTTGAGGTACGTCTTTAGCTTTGATAATTCAATCAAAAGCTGTGGATCCTGGTTGCCAGTCAAGTAGTGCAGTTCATATTTTCATAGCTACAAAATGTTTTAACTTGACATTGTAGTTGAATTGTCTTTTAAGCGTTTTTTTTTTTTTTAGCTAGAGAAAAAGGTTGTATTTATTATGGTAAGTAGTAGCAATCTGTGTTCGTGTAGTGTTAAAGAAGACATATTTTGCTTGTGTCTGCTGTATAGCGCTAATCTACGACACTCGTGGATCGTTATGTGATCATTTAGACACTTATTGATTGAAAAATACTAAATAAAAGAAACAAATCCGCTGACTTTGGCATTACAAAACTGCAGTTCCCAATGAGACCTGACGTTGCTGTAAATATCCCAACAAAGAGCTGCAATGTCGGATAACTGCAGATCATGCTAGCACGTTGCAGACTTTTTTTTCCCATTTGTGCAAAAATGGCTACACTACGCTGCCGGATCCTACGCATAACTCTGATTAAGGAAATAAAATTGGAGAAGAAAGTAAGTACAGAGTAGTGGGTGTATGCCTGTGGCGGTGAAAACGGGGGCTGATCGGAGCAATGACGTCTTGAATACAGGAGAATTAACATGCATGAATCACACTAAATGCAACTTAGAGAGGGGGAAAAGCTCTAAAATAGGTCTGCTTTAAGATACCAATTACTA
This sequence comes from Periophthalmus magnuspinnatus, assembly GCF_009829125.3. NCBI lineage: Eukaryota > Metazoa > Chordata > Actinopteri > Gobiiformes > Gobiidae > Periophthalmus > Periophthalmus magnuspinnatus. The sequence continues at coordinate 17,901,431 of NC_047134.1, forward strand.
CTACTACTATTACTCCTACTACTACTATACTACTACTATTGTAACAACATCTCACAGACAATTAAGCAGAGCTGCATGTCCCAGTGTGAGTGCCTGAGCTTGTGCCATCACAGCTATATTGTCCATAGTATTTTACACATAGCTTAACATTGTGGCCTTTTATTGCAGAGCTTGTCGAGGAAAAGAGGAAATGTCTTTTTTTGGGAAGAGCCCAGGGGAGGGAGACTGTGAATGGGGAGGCAGTAGTTAAAGGCCAGTATCTGCTCACAGATTCTCAGAACTACTTTTTCTTTTATGGACTGGGTAGAGAAAAACCTAACTTTTGGTTCATATGAAGACACCCGCTGTGCAGTATTTTTATGTGGCTATGTATATCTTTATTTAACCAGGAAGGACCATATATAGAGCCAATTAGTGTATGCAATCACTTTTTATAACAGGCTTTTTGGGGGTATTTAGTAATAAACTACATACGCATTATTATGGTAAACTGCAATATCGATTTAAAAGTACTTAAGTAAAATCAAAGTGTAAGTGGATCAAAGTACAACAAATATTCAACCTTATTCATGTATATCCTCTTTACCATTAAATGAAAATTAAATCCAATAATTCCAATAATTTTGATGACTACTTTTTACTCCAACAGCGCTAACTTCACCAAAAAATATTAGCTTTGGCAAATTTTGGCTATACCCTCTTCTGTTATTAAATCATGCAAAATTTTCTTTCATCTTTTTAAAGGTTCTATATTACGCAAAATTGACAAAATTGAGATTTAAGCCATTTTAGGATGTTTTCACTTCATCAAAACTTACCTGGAGTTGTGCTTTGTTTCATTCGCACATGCTTGAATACATCTCCAAAGCTCAAAATCCTCTGTTCTACCTTGTGATGTCATGAAGTGGTAGTTTTTTAAGGCAACAGCTCCCTTTTACCTTTTGTTGAGCATAGATTGGACATTCCAGGGCTTTACATAATCCAGATGATTGTCTTGAAGGTGTATAAAGTTAAAAAACACAGCGGAGCACTTCCTGTATTACCACATAAGATCACAAGGTGGAACAGAGTGTTTTCTGTTTGAGAAAAGAACAACCTAAATATGCGGGGTTTGTGTGTTAAACATGTGTGAATGAAGAAAACCACAGCTCCGGGTATGTTTTTGATGAGGAAACATTATAACGCAGATCATAAAATGGCGTAATGCGGCCTCTTTAATGTCGATCAGTGAAAGCAGTCTTTGAATACTTGTCTATAGTGTTACATCACTCACTGCTTGTACATCTGATGCCTTCAAAGCCTGCTCTCCCTCTGTCTGTACAATAAGGAGACTGTCCGTTCTAAAACTGCAATATTGATCTAAAAGTACTTAATTTGTAAGTTGAGACATACATGGATCAAAGCACAACAACTAATCAACCTTATTCATGTTTATATCACATTATCCTTAGAACTTATTTTGTAATATATATATTTTACACAGTTATTGTTTTTATTGCGTGCTGACTGAGTGGCCTGCTGTTTGAAGGTTTTTGGTAAATTGTCACATTCTTATATAGTGCTTTTCCACCTATTCATCAGTGGACAAACACTCCAACTGAGCTACTGTCGCACTTTGCATGATGTATACTTATGGCCGTACATGCATGCAAAGGCCTGGAGTACATAGATCTGTCAAAGAAGTATTATTTTCAAGTAATATTGCAACTTGTCTGTACCTGTATGCTCCTCCTCCATCAGCACTGTCCCACCTGCCACCTCAGATCAGCTGACACCAACCTCCTCGCTCCTCTCATCAGGACAAAGCACCGAATCTTGAGGGACCGAGCCTTCGCTGCCATCGCCCCCACTTCAAATCACTACTAAAAACTCACCTGTCCAATCCGGCATCCACCCCATGATTTCCACCGTCATCCTCTACTGATTTCTTGTTTGTAATATTATTACTATGGAACTGAGATTGGGTGTATTGATTCGTGTCTTGGTCTTTGCCTTTTCTATCTGCAGCGCTTTCATGTGCCAGCTCTGTAATTAAATCATTGTAAAACAGTGCTTTTTATAAGTTGTGCAGCATAATGCATCTCAATAGTCTGGTATAATCTGAACAATGCTGACGTGACGCTGATTAGAGAGCTCTTATGAGGAGTGCTGTGTGCTTTGCCGATTCCTTTGTTGTCATTAAACGCCCCATTATTGCCCTGCTTACGGAGGATTTTCATTTCTCTTTCATGGAACAAAATGCCGGTAGCCTATTTTCAGCTAATGCACTCTGGGGTACTGAAGGTCTATTGTGTTTGGGGCAGCCCATCTTTTTAGTTACATAGCCTTTTGCTCTGATTATATGGCTCCTACTCGGGGCGTGGAAGCTGTTGTCACTGAGAACTCCTGGAAGAGAGAGACGGTAGTGTGCACTCAGTGAAGCAAAGAGCAGCCATGTTTGAATATCTTTTGTAGTTTGAAGAAATCTGTTGTAGTTTTTAACTGTAATAGAAAACAGGAAGCAAAAGTTACATATGGGATTCAAACGAAAATTGACGAAAATTTAACTGATGACGAAATCAATTGTGGATTAACCAGGATATTACTTGAAAAAAATTGGTCTAAATCAGGAATAAACTCGAGCTGTTCAACATCATGATAATATCTGGTGAGTGCATAAGTGTGAGTCATCAGAAACACCACAGGCAGTATCAAATGAGACTACCGTGAAGGAAGAACATTACTCAAAAAATAATCCAAAAACAGCAGAAATTCTACGTTATTTCCTTGTTTGGAAAATTATGACATAAGTTTATTTATTTTTAAGCAGCTCTTTTTGAAAATACTTTATGAACAATGGTTATGAAAGAGTAACATTTTGTGTATTTCCAAAACAACATTCATGGTAATATAGAGAATTCTGTACATAGCTCACTTGAATCACCATCTGAATTAATTCATATACAGCTACTTAGGATGTGTTCACACTTGCACCAATTGTTCAATAAAGCTGGATCAATAGATTTTGTAGCTCAGTTTTTATTATGTGTACAGTTTTTTTGCAGTAGTGAGGAGATTTCAGTTATTTTTGTTGTAATGTGAAAAAAACTGAGAGCTGAAAATGTAACTTTTATATCTTGGGGCTGTTCATGCTTTTTAATGATACTGTATATTTCAACATTGGTTTACTGGGATTATCTTGCTTCACTGTTATTGTGTCAGTAGCATAAAAGTTAGTTGCAATGTTTTCATGTGTGTGTAAACCGTCAGTCGTCCAGGTCTGATCCATAGCAAAAGATAAAGTTCAAATCTGTCAACTGGACAAATCGTTGTAGGAGTGAAGATGTTTCTTTGCTCTTCTTCAGTTCAATAGCAGGGTTGTTAAGGGCTGAATAGGAGAGGAAATAATAGCTGTTTACAGTTTCAGTGTAGTTAGCCCCTCCCCTCAGATAGATATAAGGCAGTGGCCACCAACAATCTGACCAGAACTGAAGAAGCGGCTTGGATGAGCAGTGAAACGTCTTCACTCCTACAACGATTTGTTCAGTTTACAGATTTGAACTTCGTCTTTTGCTTTCAGTGTTATTGTTTATCATTATATTTCTATGCAGCCATATATCACGCTTCAAACTTTTGTTATCGTGGTCTAGAATTCTGTAACAATTTCTTCATGTAAATCTGGTAGAACATTTAGTTTTGATTCCTGCTGATACAGCCATTGCAGTGGTCCATACAATACAGTATTTACCATTGTATAGGCGCAACCACTTCCCATATTAGTTTCTTATTGTTTACTAGCAGACATGTGCTGTTAGCTTCTGCGACATGGAGGAGGCAGGCTGACAGAGGAGAAGAACATCCTAAACAGACTGCATTATTAGGTACACAGCTGGAAGTGCACAAGCCTCTCATTTGTAGTGACGCGATGGGAGCGTAAACAACGGTGTAATCTGCCCAACTTCAATGATGTAATCAGTGGTAAAAACTGGCAACGGTGCAATGAATGAGCCGGCTGTGGCGCTGATGCAATATGGCTTCCCGGGTGGAGAGCACGGCTACAGCCAGCATGACTTTCATTGTGGCTTCCTCTGCTGTCAATGTGCAGCAGAAATGTGGTTTACGACTAAAAGGGGCCAGTCACAGTCATCAGTGTTTGCCCAGGGTGCCACTGGTGGTATGAAGGCAGAGGGTTTAGTTGTGGTTATGTAGACACAGCATTTGGACTATATATTTTTGGTTTGTTAATTTGTTTTCCAGCAGAATTATGTTAACAATATTATTAGTTTGTGTTTGGTGGTGTAGTTTAGTTTAGTGTATTGGTTTATTCTAACAGGGAGCATCTGCAAACACATTAATCTCATAACAGAAGAGATGCTTTATACAAGATTTAGCTAAAGCTGGTTTCCATCTGCAGTCCCTGGGCAGGTTACAATTATAATAAAGTATCAAGTATCCATCATTTACAATCAAACCATGCATTCTCCCATTATTTCATTTAAAAACATCATACTTCACATTTCCGCATTTAAAATTACTTAAATACATGTCAGAAATTACCATATAAGCTACCGCATACAAATCAGTGTTGACAATGCTGACCCTAAAAGAACTTTTCTGACATAAGACATTATAATAGTGTAGTGGTTAGAGTAATTGCTGCTTATTTCTCCAAAAATTAAAGGTTGATCCATTTTCCATTTTTTTTATGTTAAGTAAACCTATATATTTTAAATAGATTATCTTAAAATGTATTTATTTTTCTTTGGATCAGCCTAAAATAATAAATGGAACAAGTGGAATAATATTACTTTGGGGTCAACATTTAATTTTAATGAGAGATCCAGAACCAGCTTAAATATATGTTGGAAATTTCTCAGATGAGATCTTGCTGGGCCATGGGTTTTCGTTGCCAGTCTCCGATCATTCTGACTTGAGAATTGGTGTGTGAATAACTACCTTTTCTGTGTTAGTAACAATTGCTTTGAATGCACACCCCATGAGCCAGCCGTCATATGTGTGTAAGTCAGTAAGAATGGTGATATTGATTTAGTTGCATAAGTTGGTTAGAGTCTCAGTAGTGTGTATGTTGTTATAGAAATGTTTGATTGTCAGTGTGTGTGTGTGAGCCGACCTGTGAGGGGCTGTTTAGAGCTGCACTGAGCTGCCTGAACAAACACAAGTCTCATATTAATAAAGGATGAACTGGTCCAGAGCCCCATCACTGAGCTCATTAACCTGCTGCTGTCCTCATGTGTGCTCTCCAAAACACTGTGCAAACACAGATGCTCAGATGACTGTTCTCATTTCAGAAAGACTCAATTTCATTTGTTTATGTAATGCATTTGTGTGAAGAATCTCTCATGAATGTTATCTTCTGGTTCAGATCAAATTAAGCTCTGACATTGTTGGCAGGATACAGTTTTTGTTCAGACACTATACATTTATCACAGGTGCTATGAGGAATCATAACTTGGCTTACTGTGTGTTTCTATGACAGTAAATTCATCATGTGCAGTATTGTTTGAACTTAGTGGTTATATTCTGCCAATGAGGTTTGTTCTTCAGTTACTTGACAGTTAGTTCAAACCCTGGTGCTGAGCTTTAATAGTGCAGGGTTTGTCCCAGCAGAAGCTGGATGCAGCCCTCATCAGTGCAGTGTAAGATATGTGCAGCTCTGCCCTGGGGGCATCTTATCACTCCTCTCACACTCTCACACACAAACTCCAGCAGCCTACTGCAGACCACAGAGATAAGAAGTTTTTCACTGCTCTCTGTAGGAGCCCCTCTGTGCACTTACAATGCTCCTCTCCTTTAGGAAACCCTGTGAGTGGCAGTTTGGCACACATACAAACATACACGTACACAGAGCAGGCACAGGCAGATGCCTGCTCCCACACAGTGTGTCTGCTTTTAAACTCAGGTGATTGACAGATCGGCCGTCAGGATGCAGACAGAGGGCTGACATATGCATGTAACTCACAAGAACATATACTGTCTCTGCACTGCACACACACATACACACATCACTATAGAACATCTTTACTGGACTAGACGTCCAAGAGAAAAAAATATTGTACTGATTAATGACACCCCTTTATTATGTAATGCAGTCAATATGTGTTGTGCATCTTTTGTATTTTCCTCCACATCTCTCTGACACAGTGTGTGATAAACATATAGTACATAGTGGAGTGTGTGGGTGGGGGCAGATGGTGTCTTATTATGTTGTCACTGACTGAGGCAGAACAGACAAGCCATTTGTCTCTATATTGCAGTGAGTTAATGTTTTGAAACTGTAATTACCTTTTGGAAGGTTGACAAATGATAAGAATAGCCCAGCGATAGAAGACACATGCACAGTAAACTAAACACTACATGTTCACGCTGACGCTGGCTTTGATGGACAGGCAGGATGTGACCTTTGACCTTTGCTGTCACATCAAAGTTGATTTGTCTCCCATCATCAGTATCATGTTATTTTTATGTGATCATATGAAGCCTCTCCAACAGGCATTCGACTTACAAGAGCTGCCTTTACTATGGAAACGACACCTTTAGCTTGACCTTGTTTTATTTCTGATTGATTACAATTAAGTAGCATTAAACTTATCCATTAGAGCAGTGTTTCTGAACCTTAGGTAAGTGTTGCACTGGTGGGACATGAGCTTGTTATGGCGGTACATGGATTCCTCTTCAGTTTTAGTCTTAGTTAATTTATCAAGGTTTTTCTCCTCCTAGATTTCCTGTAGCCATTTTAGACCTGTTAAGTCTTTTTATAGACCTGAGGTAAAATATTTTCTTTGATGGAACTTGGTGTGAAAACTTTGAAAACCATGGCTTGTAGATGAGTTAAAGGGACACTTTTATGGTGGAAGGTCTGCCACCATCTTGTATGGAGTTATTGTTTTGCCTGGAATGTTCCACAGTATGGCAATAAACTTATCTGTCTCTATAGAGATCACGTAGATAAGTGAATTGCCATACTGTGGCAATCTCTATAGAGAGAACCAATTGGCATCCCCTCCACCAGAAAAGTACATTTTCTAATTTGACCATGAAGTTATTACAGAGACTAAGGCCCAATCCCAATCTGTTTTTTGCCCTACCCCTTCCCTTTTAGCCCTAGTCCTTCCCCTACCCCTTTAAAATGACCATTAAAAAGAAGGGCTGAAAATAGAGCACTAGGAAATGCGACAGCCCTCGTTTGTTGTTTGCCTTGTCTCTGCTTATTTTTCTACTTATAACAAGCCCAGAGCTCTGTGCTGTCATTTATGAACATGTCTAATTAATAAGGCTTTTATGATCATTATAATATAATTATAGAGTCTAATATTATTGGCTACTTTTCAATATATTGTTATATTGCATAAGCCTATATATCATAGGGACTGTAGGTTAAATTATGTGTTCATATTAATTTTGTCTATTATACGTTATAATCCAGTAGAATGACAATTTACCAGCTCAATGACACACACACTGTTGATTAGGCTACTGTATTAATTATTTACAAATCTATAGGCTGCTTGTATTTATTTGAACAAGCTAAATACTAGACAGCACAGTCAACTGTTATATCATTGCCTATCACAATATTTCCATCTCTGCAGTGGGGAGAGGCAGCCCCCGTACCACAGTGCTTTGACCTCCGAGAATCAGCTCACGAATCAGGACAGCAGTGATATCTGTAAATGTGAAATAAAATACAACTCATAAATGTCCTGGGTCTATTGCTCTGGTAAAGTTTATAAACTTCACAGCGACAAAGGAAATCGACTGGGGTGTGCGCAATGGTGAATACAGCTGGATACGCAACAATGAGAAAGTACAGCTGTTTGAGCAGGTTACAGCGGTGCAAAATGAACAAAAACACAATCTTATGACTTTGTACATGTAGTTAAAGTGCTTATTAGTTACTTTTGAGTGCATTTCCTTGTTTCCTTGTTCCTACCCTCGGTTTGAAGTGTGCATCTCAATTTGCCCAGTTTGAAGGTTCATACAGCCCTTCGTCTTACCCCTACCCCTCGAGGATTGGGATTCCCCTTTGTCTCTTGTGAATGTGCAGAATGAAGAGGAAGGGCAAAAGCAAAGGACTAAGGGGTAGAATTGGGATTAGGCCTAAGTAGTATTTGCTTAAAATATAACTGCAAAAATGAACATATGTGATATTATTATGTACATTGCTCTTATATGAACTTATATAATATATCTTTTGCAATGGAACCTACCAGGGGGATTGAGGGATTACAGAGACATTGCTCTTATATCTTCGAATTATTTTGACACAACACACTGTACCACTCAGATCCAGTCAGTCCACAGAACAAGCAACCTTTTCTACAACACTTTTTATGTTATTGACTTGGAGTAACATGTAGTGCATTCTGTGTTAGTTTCCTTTGCACAGTGCAGTCCAGTCATGTTCCATTAAACCCACTTTTAACAAGGCACTCTGAGACTTGGAGCCATGGTGTTACACATCGCCCGTCACACATCAGAGCTTGACCGGAGCGATAAAAGACTATATAGTGCATAACCTGTCCATGAAAAGTATTTGCATTAAAGGTTATAGGAGGGTGTTGCTGAAAGGACAGAGTGAGCCACGAGAATTGTTGCATAGTGCAGCTTTAAATAGTAAAATTAAGTAGTAAATTAGCTATTTTGACCATAGCATATCACATACATCATATTTTCTTAAAGTACTACTGAAAATTAAAGGTCCTGCACCCAATTTATTCCCATGTACAGGTATATTGTATAAGCAGCTCTTACTAATGGATTTGTTTTAATTAACGCTTTTCTAGACGCTCAAAATCTCATCCAGTTTCATCCATTATTCACTCATTCCAGCTCTTGAAGTCAAAATAAGTCTGCTGCGTGCTGTCTGCATCTAATTAGAAAGTATTTTATTTTCCGATAATCAGGAAGTGTGTGTTAGCATGCAAGTTTCATTAGCTTTACTGCAGAGGTCTCAAACTTAAATTATCTGGGGGCTGCAGGAGGTAGAGTCTAAGTGAGGCTGGACTTATCAGGTATTCCACAAAAAACACGTCATCGCTGTTTTCAACATACATGAGGAAATACACCAATTCTTGTGGATTCTATGGATATACATCGTTATTCGTTGAATCTTTTGCGACGGGAATACACAGCGCGAGTGACACATGTGTTTGGAGTTTACTGATTTGTCACAACCTTCTACACGCAACATGGTAATGCCTCAATAACATTAAACTTACATATTGTCCTGTGGGCTACAAAATATCCTCTCGCGGGCCGCAATTGGCCCCCAGGCCGTGAGTTTGAGACCCTTGCTTTACTGTAACTGCAAGACTCCGCACTGGTGACTGCACTGAGAGTTGTCCAAACGCGCTTAGAAACTCATTGTGGTGAATAATTAAGATGCTTGGAATCCATACGTAAGTGAGGAATAATTTTGGAACACTGCAAACCGTTTTCAAATGAACTAGTTGTGTTTTTTATGTTTTTAAGACTGTAAAAATCCAGTACAGGCAGAACAAAAACAATATCATTTTGCACAGCTCAGCGTATTTTTAGTCTGTCACACATCGGCGCTTGACTGGAGTGATAAAAGACTATATAGTGCATAACCCCTCCATAAAAAGCACTAACATTTAAAGAGTATAGTAGTGTGTTGCTGAAAGGACAGTGTGAGCTGCCGGAGTTAAATGCCACTGTAATGTCAGCTGCCCGCGATCCATAAAAAGACGAGACGAAGGTTAACTTGTTTTTTTTGTTTGGGGATTTGCTTTCCGAGTGCTTATATTCCACCAGGATCAATGTGATTATTACGGGCTTTTTGCAAGGCTAGAGAACAAGAGCGTGGCGGCCGTTTGAATTATCAGCAGGATTAAGCTGTGCCCAGGAAAGAAATGGAGGTTTGGTTATTAACTTTTAGGAAGGTCAGGCGTTTGTGCTTCCTGTGTCGGCAGTGTGCGATCAATATTACATACCTGCTCTTTTCGGTGTAGAGAAAGGCTGGATTTCTCTACACCGAATCCTCGGGGAGGATTTGGAGAGGTGAAAGAGTGACTTGAATGGGAATAAAAGTATTGTTAAATAATTACTAACCGTGCCATGCAAAACTGTCACTTGAATAAAAGATACTGTAAGTTGAAAGTGCTCGCTTTCTTCTATTGCTACTAATATTTCTACAACTACCACATATCATTCTATTAATATTGCCCTTGTACTAATACGGTTATGGTTTATTTTCCTCGTAGGGAGTGTTGTCCTCTGCATTTGGCCCATTCTCATGCCTCAACCATAGACTGTATAAAGAAGTGGCCAAAGGGATTGTGACGCCACCCATAGAGTTCGACACCAGTCAAATGAAGGTTACATACATATAGAAGTTACAGTAAATTCCGACCACGAGTATCATAGCAACCAAACAGCCAATCAGAAACAAGGCTGTTAAAGGTAACACCCCTTAGCAACCATACTTTTGGTTAACCGTATAGTGTTGGATGCTATCGTTGCTATAGAGCGTGGTTGCAGACTTTCCATAACCATAACTCTGCAACCAATTGTGCTCTCATGTAAATTCAAATGACACCTCAAAGCAGAGAAGGAGGTGAAAGAAGAAAGAAGGTGTTTGATTTGTCTGTAATTAATGTTCATATATTGGTGTACGGACACAATAGCAAAATGAAAACACCAGAATCGTGTAGAGCGGGATAATGTGAACATTTTAACACCAAAATGACAAGGCTGACAGGAGTTACAGAAAGAAGAGGGACAGTTTTTTCACTTTTTATTTAGAACGCGCCGGGTAGCAGGTCTATATCTATTTATATATACAGTCTATGGCCTCAACACAGTGGCCAGCGTCCCAGATCTTGAGCTAGTCTTGGTCAAGTCTACGTTAGCTTGAAGAATAACGTATTGTGCATGTTAGGAGTTGACGTGGGAAACTGGAGAGCACCTAGACATTGGGAGGAACATGCACACTCCAAACAGAAAGACCGCTATTCTAACTGTGCTAATACTACTACTGCATATTTTTACTATTTCTGCTGTACTTATTCCTGCCAGGCTACTCACCTCACTGTTTTTCACCATATGGCCTTGCTGACCTCAAGTAGACAAGTAGACTATTGACAATGTAAATGAAGTGCCTTGCTCAACAGCACAAATAAGAGAATAAGTAAGAACTGGCTGGTTCCTTTTGATATCCTTATTTGTAGATAGAACTTAGTTGAAGTTTGTGGGCGAGCCTAACTCAGCAGGCTGTAATTGTGCTAAAATAAGGCGGCGCTGAAGAGAAATGAGGGCACTTTTAAAAGGCTGGACATGAGAGAGGAACAGACCTCCTTAAGTCTATGCCCCGAAGTCATTAACAGGCTGCAGTGGAGAGAGAGTGTCCTCCCCTTGAGAGCCCATGAAGATAAATGATGGTCCATGGGCTGCAGTATACGTGCTCGATATGGCTTTTTATGGAGGCCGTAAAAAGTTTGTGCAAAGAGAAACAAATCCGGGTCAGCTGAGGCTCGGGCTTGTGTTGGCAGGCCCAGATGCCCCGCCGTCTGCCAGCTCTCCCTGTGAAAACCTAAACAGACAGTGACAACACGCACACAAAGGGATGATCCAGCAGTCTGCCTGTAAAGCTCCATGGAAACACTGGAGCTAAAGCGGGCACGGCAGGCGGCTGAGGAGGCATGCTTCTTCACATAAAGTGATTGTGCAACACGCTGGTTCTGATGGAGGGGCTGTGTCAGTGTCACAACTTTGATCACAACAGACATGCACATAAATGCAACGCAGGACTGATTTGTGTAAGTGATTACAGTCATTTGGAAAGTATTGGTTCAAGATGTTACTCATTGGTTCAAGAAAGAGTAAAAAGGTAATGGAAAGGTAAGGAAAATGACTATTTGAGTAAATATAACTGTCTGGTCATAATTAAAAGATTTATAATTTGTTAATGTAACTTGAAGGGTGTTAAATAATGCAGCAAATCTGGCATTTTCAAAGGACTGGCAACAAATGAGGACACTAAATCATATTAGTTCAAGAAACAAGAGCTGTCACATAAAGCTTCTGTCACTTGTAGACATATTCACAGATGGAAGAGTTACCAAAACTTTTACTTAGTTAAGAACCCTGTTACACTCTGAAATTTATGATTCAAGTAGGCGCAAAAGTGTGGCGTCTGAAAACTACTCTGAGAAGTACAATTTGATGTATTACTAAAAGTAGTACAATTTGAGGTATCTATACTTATGTACATTTTAAAGTGGATACTTTTTACTGCGTTTGAGAGCAGGTATCTTTACTTTCTGGTTCACTACATTTTTTAACAGGACTGAAAAGAAAAAAAATGGAAAAAAAGCTATCAATACTTTACTTTTACCTACTTTGAGTACATTTTTAAATGGTTACTTAAATAGTTTTACTTTTTTCTAGATTTTTTCTATACTTTTCAATACCTTTATTTGACTATTTTTTACTTCTTCCATCGCTGCTAGGTTTAAATAGTTACTCAAATGTAGTAAAGGAGTACTCACCTCAACTTAGTTACGAGCAGCATTTCGACATTTCATAACAGAGCACCTCAGACACAAGAGGCTACTACAGAGTACTATGTCGTTTATGATGTCTACTACAGATAATAACATGTTTTACCACAGTTACACACATTTCCTTTCACAAAATATTCCAGTGACCGTGTTTTGAATTTGCTGTTCTCCTCTGTTCCTCCCTCAGTCAGAGCCACATATGGAGAATTTCATTTCTTTCAGTTAATTGACTCACAGCGCTGGCTCCGGAGAGGGGAGAGGCTGTCAGCTGTCACTTCCAGATTAGGAGACGCTGTTGTTGGAGAGAGAGAGAAAGAGAGAGCAGCTATTGTGTTTATCTACAGTGACGGCTGGATATCTGTGATCTGGCACCTGCCCAAAGCTCCACCTCTGGCTCCGCTGCACCTCCGCTGTGTCTGCTGCCTGCTCCTCTCATCTGTTGGAGGAATTTTTACCTCACAGCAGTGGATGAGTGGTCTATATTGACTGAGGGCAAGTAGAGTTAGCAGGTATTCACTGGCTTTGTGTCAGTCTCTCTTGTTAATTTCACATGTACTTATTGAGGCCGGGGCAGTTTGATTCAGTCTGACCTGGTGATACAGCAGGTGGGCCAGCTCTCCCCTCCAGCCTGTGTTTCCCAATTACTTGTCCTGGCCTCCAGCTTACACACTCCCTGGTGTCCCACTGTGCCCGAGTGCCTATTCTCTGTGATTATTTCATCATGCAGGCAATAAAAAGGCAGCAGATGAATCGCAGTTCGGCCTGTGCTCTCCTGTGCTCTGATTCTGCTCCTCATTTTCACAGAAGGGGTCTGCCCTTGTTACAAACTGGTGCCCCGTCACAGGCAGTTGATGAGTTGGCAGCTTTCACTTGTACCTTTTGTGAGGCAGTGTTCACACTGTATTTCTGTGCAGCTCTGCAAATGTGTCAAAGCTGATACTCGGCACCGGTTTGATGGAGTTTCCCATTTCAAAGTGCCACAAGGCAGAAAGGAACTCTCTGAGGAGGGCCATAGAGAGGTTAGCACACAGGAAATGCCTCTATTTGTAAACTCAAGGGTTTGTTTGTTTTGAGCTGATTTACTAAGCACTAGCCGTCTGTTCACACTCCTGCTGGTGCGTTTGATGTGTCTCTTTGCTCCTTATGCAGTGTTGTGTTGACATTTGACCAGAGTGCTTCTGTAATCTGTTTCCCTGCTCTGGCTGCTGTGAGCAGGAGCTGTATAAACATGTCGTTCTATGGCGGGAGGCGAATGGATCACTCCTCATTACAGGAAGTCAGCCAGACAAGAGGCGCTGCAGTTCTGTTTGATAGAGCAGAGCAGGTGGGAGGCAAGCACACGTGCATGTGAGGTACATGTACAAATGCACATATATACAGGTCTACATGTACAGATCCACGGATATACAGATCCATACATATACAGATGCACATATATACAGATGCACATATATACAGATGCACATATATGCAGATGCACATATATGCAGATGCACATATGTACAGATGCACATATATACAGATCCACTTACTTCTATTAAAAGCCAGGAGCAGAGCACTTGTATTGTGTTGTTTTATCGTGTTTTTGCATGTTTTGTTTTATAAGCTTGTACCTTATATTGCTTTTGTACAACACTTTGGTCAGCTGTGGTTGTTTTTAAGTGTGCTTTATAAATAAATTTGACTTGGCTTGACTTTGACATTTTAGTATACTGTAGAGGCAAAGAGAATGTCAGTGGCTGATGGTGTGGACACAGGTTAAGTTGTAGCACACTGCTGTTGACACACAAGTCAATTCTTAAACGCTGTAGTAAAATCCACATAAATGACTTGTTTACTAAGATATATAGAGATACAAATGACATGCAAGACAAAGAGCTGCAATTCAGCGTTGGATGCACATGGGCAGTTTGTGACAGCTGTCACATCCTCTTCCTCACCAATGATCAGTCTGCATCTGGAGCCTGGCCCCCCACCATCACATCTCTATGGGCTCATTTAGTCTTGTTTGCCAAAATATCACGAGAGGATAGTTTTTACAGGGATGTTTTGTGCCAAACCACATAAACTGCCAAAGTTTATGTGAGTTCAGAGATAGGTGGATGACCTCTATTTGTGTTTCGTCAAACAAACTCCTTCCATTGTTACGACATCTGCGCCGTATATATATATATATATATATATATATATATATATATATATATATATATATATATATATATATATATAATATAAGTATAAAGAGACTTTCACAATACACTGTTTTGAAAGGAATACTTTAAGTTTGAAATGACATATGCATACTCTTTTGAACAAGCAGTTCATTGTTACACACAAATATAAAAATATATGATTTTCATGCTTAACGTCCTATTTAATACAACTTTAGCTGAACTGTCTTTGGGTAACTGGAGCTAGGGGGAGATTAGGCATGACACAGGCCTCACAGAGCATTAGGGCTCACATGTTTACACACAGCACATGCACACAGGCCTCTCATTCCTCATCTGCACACAGCAGATCCTTGACCAGGGTGCTTGTTTGAAAAACCAGAGGTCAAATCGTAAAGCAATTACGCTGGCAACTCATCAACCACGGGCAGACAGCAATACAATTACCCCCAGTCTGAGGCTACTAGAGCAGAGAGAGCCCTGTGTATAAGGCTGCTGTGAGGTCCATATATGCGGTAAGAGAGAGCACTTTAATCCCATGTTTAACAGGTAAGAGCTGTGCCCAGGGGGAGGGGCTGAGAAAGGGCTGTTAGGGGTAGCCTAAGGCCTTGGCATCCACTCACAAGAGGATAGAGAGAGAAAGTGTCAGAGAACGCACAGCACATGGCAATGTCTTCAGAGTCAAGGCTGGCCATAGAGCGTCTGACAGCTTTCTCCTCAGGGAGGTGAATAATTACAGCAATGAGCGAGCAGCGGGGTCTGGATGTCCTGAGAGATACAGTGTGAGGTCTTCTGCACTTCTTATGACCACAAACACAAGAGAACTAGTGGCAATGAGCCAACTAAAGCTGATTTACATAGAAAAAAAGATAACAGTGTGCACTATAGTAAACCCAGTGGGTGAGAACATTCAACAACAAGAGGTCTAAAGATGACTGTGAGTGCTGACCAAAGAGACCAATGATATGAACTAACTCCATCCAAATGTCTGTGTTCTGTGTATAGCACACTTAGTAAGTGTCCCCCCTGCAGTTCAGCGGGGCATGTAAAATACAGGCCAGTGGCCCCACACACATAGTCCAGTGAGACAGGCTGATGTTTGATCAGTGTCAGAGAAGTGGAGCGAGGCGGAGCGGCTCAGGGCTCTCAGGTGGAATGTGTCTGCAGAGCCAGAGCTGAGCTGTGTAGAGTATTCACATACACAGTACTGCAGAACAGAGGCTGTACTGCTGATACACACTGAGGATGGAGGAAGAGACGCCTTATGTTAAAACCAGTGCATACGAAGATAAAAAAAAAATAAAATAAATAAAGATTGGACTGTTCATACCCAGAGGAAAATGTTCCAGAGTCTGGAACCAGCTACAGCAAAAGCCTGGTCCTCTAGTATTTAACCGGAGCCTTGGAACATCTGCTGATCTCAAAGTTCTACTACAAAATTTTACTGGACTGAAAGAAGCTCAGAGCGTTAGGGAGCGGCCAACCCATGGAGACATTTAAAATAGAGATAGAGATTTTTATTTTTTTTTAATTCACAAGCTGCCATTTGATGATAAAAGTAATAATTAGAAAAACATGAAAACCTGTCATGCACTTAAATTCTTAAATTAACCCAACTCAAGTAGATGGAATGCTTTTATCTCAGGTATTTCAGATATCTACAATCTATGTAATTGAAAAAAAAATAAAAATCTTATTGCTGTGAAGTCGCAAGCTTAAGCTCCTCCCACATACAACAAATTAAAGATTAAGGATTGTCAAGGGTCAGTTAAGATGGAAATGGAATCTGGCCCTTTTACGGTGCTATATTACACAACCCTTAGTCACTCCATCCATCAATTTTCTCCCCTTTCCACACACACTTCACCCAACCTTAGTCATCGTCTCCTTCTATCGCTTTAAGGGACACTCGCTTCAGCCGAATCAGTTAAACCCTGTCAATCATCATTTTTCAAACATCACTTTGACACCAGCTGCGAGTTCTCTCATATGAGGAGCCATCAAAGCGCCGCGCCCGCTTCATTATGCAGATCGGGCTTTGGTTATAGGTGTTGAAAGAGTAGACATATCTGAAGTTTCTGCTCCATGTTGGGGTTTCTTCGCCCTGCCAGCCCCCTGCCGAGAGAAAAAAGCTAGCTCCTTACACCAGTTCAGAACGCTGCGGGAAGCTTGGAGGAATTTAGCTGACGTCAAAACATGCCTGCTGTCTTCCAGTGAAAGTGAAGGGAAGGAATGGGGGGATGTGAAACGTGTTTGACTGTATTTTGTAGTAGAATTATGTTAGCGTGTTCCTTAAAGAGCTGTTAGCATCCCTAGAGAGAGATGTTGGAATGGTTTATTGAGATTTGAGTTAAAGGCGCCGTATTTGATTTTTAGTGTCTTAGTTCATTTGAAAGTTTGTAGCGTAGTAGAGTTTTTTTCCTCACTTTTCCAGCATATTGCTTGCATCCTAAATATTTACTGCAAAGAGATTACAGTAGTAGTTGTGCTTTTTACAACTTGCAGAGATGGCGCTACTTCCTGTTTCACGGACGATAAAATAGAGCCTTATAAATAGATTTTTTTTTTTAAATATATGCACATTTCTTTCCCTTTCCTTTCTATGTTTGTATTACTATTAGTAGGTATGTATGTGTGTATTTATTTTGTTATTGTGAAAACCATGAAAATAAATTGTAAAAAATAAATAAATAAATAAATAAATAAAAATAATTAATTAAAAATTAAAATAAATAAATACAATAATTAATAAATAATACAATAAAAAAATAAGTAAATAAATCGCAACAGCAAAGTGCTCTTGTTTTGACCCTAAAAGCTGGTATTACAATATATCTGTACTGGGGCAAAAGAAAATGTACCGGTACTTACTTTTATTACATGGAAAAAAAAAAAAAATCAGGTACAACCTTGTTAAGCTAAGCAATAATCATTTTGCAGCTTTTATAAATACTTTGCTTATTTTCATTGCAGCAACATTTCTTGGATCAAGTACTAATTAGTTCAAGAAGTGTGAATGTTTTCTGGTATTTTCACTTTGAGATCTGTTACAAGTTTTTGAAACAAGATAATGTATTCTCAAGAACCGTTTAAAAGGCCAGGCACAACGGAGCGCGGCACATCACTCTTACAAAGACTTTAGCATAGCTTTAAACAGGTGTTTTAGCTGCAGATCACTGACAAAATGAAAGACATCGCACGAGGCTGTGCGAGGAGAGAAAAGTGGCTGTTTTAGTAGATTAGTGAGTCAGTTTTCTTGCCCTTTTCAAACTTTACAGCAGTCATTTTGTCGGGCACAGCGAAGGAGATCTGTCTGTATTCAACACGAGTGCAAACCACATTTTAGCTGTGCGTTGGAGCCTCTCTGTTTGTGTTGGACTTAATACTATTACTGACATATGGCGTGAGCGATTCTGTTGCCCAATAAAAACATTTATATCCAAGTAGAAGATCTGTCAGTTTGATCATTGTGCTCTGGTACAGGTTTTTGCCTTAGGTTGTTACATGCTTATCTATTTGTCTTATAACACACTACTACTACTATTACTGGTACTACTATTACTACAACTCTGTCTTGTAAGGCTGCAGTCCTTTACTTGATCGGTCAGGTCTCTTTTTATTAGGATTTTGAGTGAGTGACTTGACAATTTAATATGCTTTTACATGAGCCATGAGTGACAGTGGTCTATTTGGCAGAGCGTGTCCACTGATCCAAAGGTTGACGGTTCAAATCCTGCTCTCGACATACATCATTGGTAGAGTGGTCAGATGCACTCACACTAAACACTTAACCCACCTTGGCCCCTGTGTCTGCGTACACTGCTGTATGAATACGTGTGTGAATGGATGAGTGGTTCTTTGATGTAAAGTGCTTTGAGTACCTTGGAGGTGTAAAAGTGCTATATAAAAATGTGACCATTTACCACTAAAGATTCAGTTTACTTGTCAGTAGACATAGTATTGCTGTTTATTTAATCATGTTTATCCCAGGAATGTCTTTAATCAACTATGTAGCCCTATGTCTTGACAGTAATATTATATAATTATTCTTCAGGATGCTTTGGGTGCACACTTCTATCTTTAACACCATCAAGGAAATATGCCCCTCTGATTTGTTGACAGTTTGAGACTAGCATATTTACAAGTGTTTATTTGCTAATCAGTCCCTCCAATGGGAATATGTGTTGCCGTGGTTACACTTCCTGCCTCCAGAGTGGGAGGAGAGGAGCAGCCCAACAAGTAGTGCCCGGCGGTATTCTGGGCTCCTGTGTGTGGGAAGGAAGCTTCCTGTAACGGTGGGCGAAGGAGGTTCACGGGATAAACAAGGAAATTCTGATTAAATGGAATTGAAACCAGAAATTGATGCTAAAGATCTGCTATTAAAGGGCCTGTACTACGCAAAACGGACTCTTTCGAGCTTTAAGCCATGTTATGATGTTGTTAGGTCCTCAAAGACAGACCTGGAGTTGTGTTTTGTTTCATTTGCACATGTTTGAGTGAACCGTTATTGTTAGTCTGTCTACATATCCATAGCTTAAAATGCTCTGTTCCACTTTGTGATGTCATGAAGTGGTAGTTTTCAAGTTAACAGCTCCTTTTAGCACTTGTTCAGTAGAGATTGGACTATTCAGGGCTGAAATTATCCAAATTATTCGAGTGAAGGTGTATGAAGGTAGTAGTGTTTTGTGTGAATGAAACAAAACACAACTCCAGGTGTGTTTTTGATGAGGAAACAACATTATAATATAGATCTTTTATGTTTTTTATTGCTCTAAAAAGCAGAAAAACATGTGTCTTTACTGTGAGTGTGCTTGCATCTCCACAAAATGGACTCTTATTTGCCTAGAAGACTTCCATGGAATCATACAAGTGACATGCCACCCCAAGAAAGTTACATTATGTTGCTTTATCATCTACAATGCAGTGTCATTCAAGAAATAAATTGTTAAAAGGTCTTCAAAATGAGTGTGGACAGAGACTTGCTGTGTTTCTAACAACAGCATGAAGTCATATTTCTGTACTTCTGTGATTCATTTAAAGTCCATGAGCAATTGTGCAATACTTAAACCGTGAATTATGACATTTGGCACGTTTTATGGCATTACTAATGGAGTTGCATAATACCGTCAGAATTTTGCCTGGGTAATAAAAATACGTGTGTGCCTGTCCACTCGTACTTTACATCTGTATTGACCACTTTTCACCAGATAAAGCCAATGTATTGCTAACAAATAACTACTTTCTCTAATGCTACTTTTACAAACTATCCGCTCTGTAATAAACTCTTCTGTAATAAATTCTTGTAGAAAATCCTTCTAGAAATGGAGACAAGTTAGCAATCAATACACCAAGCCTGGGAACAGTAATGATATAATGAGACAGGCCGAAGCATGAAAGCAGGGGGTCCAGACAGCAGCAGCCAACTGATCTACTGTGAGGAAGACGATTTGACAGCTAATAAAGCACTCAATATGTGCAACTTATTCAAGCAGACAGCCAACCTGGCAACATCAACTGAGAGCAAACATAAGAAAGTTATTTGTACGTATGGGTGGTTTGGTAGAGGTTTTTGCACTGTGTGGCTTTGTGTTCCTTTGGTTGTTACATGCATGTCTATTCCTCCCTACACTGTCTTATAACACATTATTACAAGCTATAATAAAATCCGTGTGTAAAGCTGTAAGACTGTAAAGCTGATCGGTCAAATCTGTTTTTTATTAGGATTATAACGAGTTATATGGACCATAGCAGAGAGGAGAATGTAAGGAGTGAGTTACTGGACATTTAAGATGTTTGTACATGAGCCATGGGTGACAGTGGCGCAGTTGTTTGTCCAGCGATCTGAAGGTTGACGGTTCAAATCCTGCTCTTGACATACACATCATTCGTAGAACGGTCAGATGCACTGGCAAAAGGCAGTTAAAGTGCTTTTGAGGTGGAAAATTTCTATACAAATGTGAACTTTTACCACTAAAGATTCAGTATTGTCATTTATTTATAATTTTTTATCCCAAGTATGTCTTTAATCAACTGTGTAGCCATATGTGTTGATAATAATGTTATATAATTATGCTTCAGGATGCTTTGGGTGCACAGTTTGATCACTAACACCATCAAAAATATCACTCTCTGACAGTTTTGGGACTAGCATATTGACAAGTGTAAAATATAAAGAAGTTATTTGTACATATGAGGTTATTAGGACGCTTACATTTAAATTAGACATGTGTTTTCAATAGATTTTTCAGTTCACAGTGCACAGCTCTTTCCCCCGATAACTCTAGATCAAGATTGTTGTCATCATTGTCTGCTGCCACGCTTCAACGAGACAGACATAATTTCCTGTTCCACTTTTGAGACATCTTCTGATCCATCAATAGCACCATATTTTTCCCCACAGACTTGTACAGGGCTGTGTAAGTGATACTGCGTGTAGCGCTCTATATAAAGTGTCTCTCCTCACTGTCACTGCTGGAGTGGATCTAGTCCTGGCAACTTTATTTTTATAGTGGGATTTGTTGGTGCATTTCGGTTGAATGCAGAATCGCACCGCAGCTTTGCAGTCTAGAAATCTGCTTTTTAGGCGCTGTGTTTGCAAATGAGAAAACCTTTCAAGCTGTTGTGACGAAGAAGAGGAAGTGTAATAATAAATTCTCTACCCACATGAGAGTAACTGGTGAAACAGCTTGTGTGTAGGCCTGTCACGGTAATTACTATATTGACTTATTGTTCAGTATGTGAATGTTGGAACAATATTTTTGGGGTTAAGTATTTATCCTGTGTACATTTTCTTTGCACTACTGTGAAATTTGTGGTAATTTTTTGGCTGTACAATAAGATTTAAGCCGTAACAGGTTGAACTAATAACTTCTATGACTCATTACAGACGCAAATTAAGTACTTAAGCATTTCATTCTGCTGTTTATTTATTGCAGCTTATGATTTTTTAACAATATTGTTTCGTTTATCTTCTGTGTTTACTTCAGCGATATATTGAACTTCAAAATACAGGCTACATACTTCTGTGTTTTTGTGGCTTTCAGAAAGACATAAAGCTGCACTATGTAACTTTTTTGGTAATACTCACTATAGAGATGTTATTCCTTTGACTTGAATGTTCTACAGCATGGAATTAAATGTATCTATCACCCTGTATATAGCTCAGAAATACCTTGACACGATGCATTCAGATTGTGATTGTGTCACATTCAAGCTGCAAGTGTGTCGCCTCTCCACAGATCTGGCATGTAACTTGTCTCTACGGAGATATAAGTTGAATATTTCAGCTAAAACAAAACACTTGAAACATTTTCACTGTGCATGTAAGTCCTCAGACCCTCCAATCATCACATTTAGTTCAGTTTTTAAAGCATGTTTTGAGCAATATATGAATAATTGTTTTATTTGGGGTATTTTTAGTAGGAAATGAATAGAGTGAATTTAAATTTGAGAGTTACCAACAATAACAGATATAATTATGATTTTTTTTCTATTCATATATATATATTTTTTCAATTCCCATAACCAGTTTGTAGCTCGCAAAAACTCCCTCTAGCCAACTCTAAATCTTGTACAATAACAGTCTCACATTCCCTACCACATGTTGATAAGTGGATGTAGTCAGACTGCACCTGTCCCTCCATGTCCTCGTATCTTGTTTTTTCTTGTCCTCAGTCAGACTCGCAGGCTTCAGTATTGGCTTGTTTTTTTCCAAAGGATTTCTGAGCTGTTGAGCAGATTTTGAGCCGTGTTTATCGCTGCATTCTTCTCCCCACAGAGCCCGCTGGCCAGATGGTGTCACTCCAGGAGCCAATTCACTCTCTCACAAGCAACACAACAAACAAACATGGACTTGTAGCAGAGGGATGCTTAGACAAATGCGTACACATATTTGTGAGACTGGTGTGGAGAGGTTTAGACGGCTGCCAACTATAGGAATGTGTATTTGAATGTGATAAGAGTAAACGGCGCTATAGCTACTGTTAAGGTACATCTGCTCATGCTATAGCAATCATTTAAAATCTATAACCATTTTACTTAGAGAGACAGAACCTTCTTATCTTTATTTTTAATGGATTCTGTAGTTATGGATTCTGTTCCTTATGTATTGTATCTTTCTCACTTGTGGGAGCTGTGACAAAGTGCTTTTAGAAGTGCCACCAACACAGACACGAGACTTAAATTAAAAGTTGTAAACATACTTAATATTATACTATCTATTAGTGATGCACGATAATGGCTTATCTGACACATATTGGTAATAATAAGGAAAGTAACAAATAAAACAGCAGCTACAATGTGGCAAGAGGATTAATACAGGCTCTATATGAAACATTATCAGGGCATAGGACATCTACAATACTTTTATAAGGTTACAACCCAGTACTGCTGTTTTATATTTGTAAATGCCATATTTTTAAAGGCTTTATATATAGTACATTGTCTGTTTTCATCACATTTAGGCCTATAAACTAAAGCAAACTCATCTTTTCTCTATCTGTCTGTATCTATCTATCCATTCATCTCCGAGATTCCCAACCTTTTTCCCCAGAGGCCCTTATTTTAGATTTTACCTCTGGATACATCGGTAACTCTAACATCCTTCCAACAATATATAGTTATTTCCTAGTTAATCCAGGCAGTATAAAAGAGTAATTATTATAAAACACTTTACAGAAGCATTTAACGTGCCATCCGGTCATTTACACAGTCTAGTCGATGAATCCATCTGTCTCCAATATATACCACAAAAACATGCTTAGCTAATGGAACGATAATGACTTCACTTGTCGTAGTCATAATGTTATGGTGGATTGGTGTTGTGCGTTTCAGTTTTGATTTCAGTTTATTCATGAAAGAGTGTTCCAAGCCACTAGTCAAAACATTGGTCTTAACATACATCTCAATGGAAACTCTCTATGGTAAATAACCTACTGTTATTCTGTGTAGCCCTACTCCCCCTTCTTTCAGCTGTGGTTGAGTTGAAACAGCTTTGTTCACTTTTTCCCATTGTTGCTCCAACCACCTGCTTGTTGCACAAACTACAGTTCTCTCTCAGATTGCAGAGATTAAGAGATACTAAACATTTTATACCCACTGTTCTGCCTTTTATTATAGCCTTTTGAGTATAGACATAGAGCTGGCAACAACGGTGCAACTGCAGAGAAGACAGATACTAAAACTCACACATCACTTTGGCAAGTGTGAAGTGTGAAAACCTCATGCATTGTCGCACATTCATACCTTTAACAAAGAGTTTACTGTAATCCAACTGTCACCTTTTCTATGCTGAGGTAATACGTCTTTTTGTCACATGACCACAGTACAGCGGCTTGGAGTAACTGAGTCAGGAGCTACAAAAGTATTCTGAAGAATGCGTACTGCGTGTATTTTCCAGTTTACATTATAATTAGATATGAGATGAAAATAGGCTACTAGTAAGACATGAAACCTAGAAAGGTATCTTAGAAAAATTGTCATGGAAAACTGTGTCACTTGAATGAGTGACTTCCTCTTCAACCCAAAAACCAAGTCCAGTTGACTCATTTTGATTTTAATGACTACCAATGGTGTAATATATTGCATTTTAAGTCTATTTTAAATTTCATTATCAAGGTGGAGAACCAATCCATTTAGACTAGTCATGTTTACTCCTTGTTTTCGCTGATTCAGAAATGTATTACTTATGTTTTTTATGGGTAAAACCTGGAGTAATCACTTTAGGTAGCTGTAATGTTCACTTTACTACATTAATTCTAAGTACTGTAGTTTAGATATACAGTACTTATATATACAAATACAGATGGACCAGAGTGTTAATTTTGCATATATTACAATGTGCTGCATCTGAACCCACCTGACCAGCAGTGGATTTAAACACGCGTTCGTTCCCCCATTCCTCATTCTCCCATAACACAGACAAACACTGCCAAGAAATCGCTTACGCACACAAAGGATCGGGCTTTTAACCATGAAGCCAAATGAACAGGAAAAATACAACCCATCGATTAACAAAAGGTGAATAGGATGTGCTTGATTTAATCCATGCACTAAGCAATTATGGAGCATTGATCATAGTGGAAACGTGTGCTTTCTCTTGTTCAGATGCTGATAAGGCTCTTGGCACGGGGCTCTTCCTCGCTCTCCTCTCTGTGCTGTAATACCTTCTGATTATATGCTCTGAGAGAGAGGGCGGAGCAACTGCAGTGCTCGGTTAGGCAGAATGGAGCCTGATGGAGCTGACGTTATAGCACAAAGAATATTCCGTGTGCTAGTATAAACAACTTTTGAGTAAGTAATAGTCAGAGGTGAAATTCCAATAAACAAAACTATGAAAATCTCGTTCTGGTCTGATCTTGGAAGCTACAAAGGGTTTGATTAATGCTTGGACAGGAGATCATTAGGAATACCAGGCCTTGCAGTTGGACGGCAGTTGTTGTGTCCTTAGGCTAAACACTTCGCCCACCTTACCAAGCATGAATGTGGCGTGTGAGTGAGTGTTAGTAGTTGGAGAGGCCAGTGGTGCAATTTAGCTGTAGTATATTACCACCAGCGAGTATGGAGTGAATGAATAATGCACTGTAAAGCACTTTGGGTGTCTTGAATACTATAACACTGCTGCAGATAATGGCATGTGTTGTTTATGTTCATTGTGGTTTTCAGGGGTATTATGGGTAAATGAAATAATCTAGAGCACGTGTGTCAAACTCAAGGCCCGAGGGCCAAATGTGGACTGCCACATTGTTTTATGTGGCCCACGAGAAGGTAAATTAAAAGGCATAACTGTCATTTTAAAATAAGTCCATGCTGCTTTAATGTGTGCATAAACCATAAACTAATGTGATTTTCCCAACAAGTAGAACCGAAAAATAGTTGCAAATAATGATCCCAAAATGTTCAGGAAGAGGAAAATTGTAGGCATGAAGGGCAGTTTCAAGAAAGGTGCGAAGGTGAATATAAGAAAAACCTGTATATTTTTTGTGTTACGAGGTGGGATCGATTGTGAAAGACACCAAAAATGGAGCTAAGTATTCAAAAGTTACTCAGTTTACCAGGAGATACCCTGTTACACAGACATCTAATATTTGCAACTTCAATAAGTAATAAATACAGAAACAGTTATTTAACAAGTTCAAAAGTAGTTACATTTATTTTACGTGGCATTTGGTTACATTTAGTGACATTTATACTGCCTCACAGTTACATCTGGCCCTTGATGGCAGCCATTTTGCTGATGTGGCCCTCAGTGAAAATGAGTTTGACACCCCTGATCTAGAGGACTGCCTCATCTGCTTCCTCAGACAAGTTTTTATATCTGATTCTCTTCCTGATACTAATCAATTCAATTTAGTTTATTTTTGTAAAGCCCAAAAGCAGCTGCCTCTTAGGATTTCATTGATTTAACCAACAAAAAATTACAAAATCAGCAGTGAAACAGACATTGGTCAATAACAGACAAACAAATTAATCAACAGAAAACAAGCAAATGGAGAAGTATCCCAGAGCGCCCCTTGTCCTTAGAATTTCCTTCTCGGCAAGGGAAAAAAGAGAAACCTCGAGGAGAACCACAGTGAAAGAGTGATCTATGGACGGGCAGGGTGCAGATGTGTCCAAGACTGATGTGCATCCATTTACAGATAGAGTTTGAGTCTCTAGGGTCAGAGCCCACTCAACTAAGAGACAGAGAGAGGCTTATCGATGGTAGGGGTCATCCTAGCCAGGTATTGGGTCATCCAGCGAGGTGAGGGAAGAGGAGGATCCGGGTCCATGGAACAGGATCAGGACATTGGAAGGGCATCTAGGGTCCAGTCATCACCGGGCGATAAACGGCCAGGTGGGATCTACACATCTACAACACATTATACAGGTTTAAAACTGGCATATGTTTAGGATGGTGTTCATTTCTGATAAATAAAGCCTCATGGCAATTACACCTGGTACCGTGCAAGATGGTTGTTATCTAAAATAACTTAAAACCAGAAAGAATAATAAGTTGAATTCACACAACTGGTCAGTGCACAAAACAGGGATAAAAAAAACCCTGATAAAACAAACCTGATTAAAAAAAAGAAAAAATTGCTTTACCGATAGTAATCAAGCCAGATATCATCAGGACTTGTTCATCTGCGAAGAACTGTTCCTTCAATAAAACCCACACTAAAGTTTGAGCAGATTTTAATTGGTGGTTTCGCTCCTCGGGTCTGAAGTCTCTGTATCGTGACACTGTTTCAAGTATAGGGCCCCTGCGATGTCTCCATGGCTCCACTGATGTTAAGGGAGTCTCATTCTGCCCTGCTCTTTTGTGTCTCTTGAATAATTACTGGCTGTAGATGGAGATGGGACAAGAGGAGAGAGTGCTGTGCTGGGCTGTAGACACTTTCACTTTCACTTCTCCCTGAGATGCATTTGTGTGATGTCTTCATACCTCCTGCCTTATGCATGTTGTCAGAAGGCAGTGGGATGATAGTGCAGGAGTGACTGTTTAAACTGCATGTAACAGGTTAGAGTACGTATTTACTGAAACATAGTCAACATCATTAAATTTAAAAACTCTTCTCTAGATTTTTTCTGTTTGGTGAAGTTTATAATTTTACTTCCTGGTTGGACACGGGCAGCAGATATGTTGAGGTAAATACGTAACCTAGCAACCGTAATGTTTACAAGGGCCAAAACATGTCTAATTGTGCAATAGTTATTATTACACAAATAAAATACATTATAACCATAAACTGTATATATAAATAGGCATAGCTAACCTGCTAGCCGCCATGTTCCAAATAGGAAGTGATCATGGGCGCGCTTCCGGCTCCATCGACCCTGGCTCCAATTCACTTTACATTGGAAAATTGTTGCCCCTTTCTCTGTAACTGCTGCAGTGAGCCTCATCATTTTGCTCTTAAAATGTACGTATAAAGACTCTCTACATGACCCTGGTATCTTTATTTTGCTATTGTGTCCATAAATCAAAATATGACCATTAATAAAAGACAAATCAGGCACCTTCTTTCCCTGAAGTTGCTCTTGGTAGCGTTAGCAACAGGTTTTATAGACAGCATTGCTAAGCGCCCGCTCTGTGCTAAACCAGGGGGTGTTACCTTCGGCAGTTTCACTCTGGATTGGGCTCTTTGGTTGCTATGATACTCAAGGTGGGAATTTCAAATATGGAGCTCCAAATACATCCTATAACTGCGAGCCTGGAGCTGAACGCTATGGGCGACGGCACACTTCCTTTGTTCACTTCTTTATACAGTCTATGATTATAACCTTTATTTTGCTAATTAAATGCTTAAACTGTCAGAAAAATGCCAGCCTTGTTGTCTTTCCTACATTTTTAATACATTTTTTGGTGACGATGACATAGAGGTATTCAATTTAAGAACTAATCGCTTACTTTTTTTTTCTCACTATTCTTTAATTTTTGTCACTTGATCACTTAACTTATGCAGAGCTATGATAAAGAAAACACAGGCACAAAACCTGTCATAAGCACTTTAAACGATGGGGAGCAAAATGGCCTTTATATGTCTAAACTTCTGCAGCAGCACCATGTAAAACGTATGCATATATTCTCGCCATAAAACGCCTGTGTTGTATTTAATGTACTCATAGCTGCACATGTGTCTCTGCGCTCCTGGGTGGTTGCTAGGGTAACGGGATCGGGTCAGAAGAGTTGAGCGTCAGAGCCCCACACGCACACACGCGCGCACACACACACACACACAAATACTGTCCCCTCCCCTCTTGTCTCCCATCTCTGTTTATCTGTCCATCCTCCTTATCCTCTCCTCCTGCGGCTCTAGTCTGTCAACTCTCTCCCTCTCCCTTGGGTGCATGGTGTTTCAAGCCACTTCTTATCCACTGTTTGGTAGCTTGTGCTCTGGGTTGAACCACTTTGCCACTCTGTTATAAACAAGACAGTACCCCTTTGAGCATATTTAATCATATCAGATAGACATTGTAAAATTGGGGGCAGATTTACACAGACGGCAACATTTGGCTCTTCAATCTCTAGAGGATTTAGAAGGGAGTTGAGGCCAGCAATAAAGAACAGAAAGTACAAACTAAAAAGTATAAGTATGACGTTGTAAAGCAATTTGATGTAGAGATGTCCACTTATAAGTCACAGCAATGGTGACTGGTTGTTCTTAAACTTGATTTTTGACATTTAATACCAGATCACATGACTGCATGCTTCACAAAATGGAATATACACCAAGTAAAAGCAAAACCGGATACATTAGTGCCACAATCGCAATTTAATAATCTGCTAACAAACTTTTATACTCACACCTGTACGTGTTTTTAATGTTTTATATGGACTTATATGTGTTTGTTTTGTTTGTGCTTCTGTTGGTATTGTATTTTAAACAGGGTGCCCATGAAAAAAAGAGTCCAAGTTCTCGCACTGGGTTCCCCTGTATAAATAAAGATAAAGAAAGAATGATTTGCAGTGAGGAGTGCACCAGACTACTCCTGTGTGCAAACAGAAAGTAGAGATGACAGGCACATGAGGCTACCCTTGAGTCATTTTAGTTTTCTGTATGAGTAATCTATTAATGTTGATCACCATCGACAGTTTCCAAAGATTTAATTCACCACAACAATAGACAACAGTACCGCTTTTGATTAAGAAAGAAAGATCTTCATATAGTGCTTTGTTAGGGCTTGATGTGTAGAAATACAGTCCATAGTTTGATAGAAGAAAAAAGCTCTCTTCAGTCTCTGACATATGGAAATGATATTAGAGCTAAGCAGCTGCTGGCAGCGCCTCCGAGATGGATGAACCGCCTCTTCTACAGCTATTATAGATCTACTGTCAGAGCTGAGCTGAGTGAACAAATAGAAACACACACTCAGACAATTACAATGTGTTTATTACTGGCAGGAAACAGCAGGCGAGAGCAGGAGGCCAGAGCACTGTGAACACACGCACTCAACTGCACCATCTCCATTTGACATAGTTATTCATAAGAGTAATCAGTGTAATAATCAACAAGCACAAGTAGTTTATCATGTGTGTGTGAAACATATACTATGTACAGTCATTCAGTTACATGTGCATGGTGGCCAAAGGGTGAGGACCGGGCTGGCGTGATGCCTGCCATGTTTCCATATTTCACAACTTGAAAATAGACATATTTATAAATCCGAGCTTTAAGCCTTTGGTCATTTGGCTTAAACCCAATTTGTGCCATTCAGGCTTTCAGACGAGTCACTTGACAAGCTGAAGGTCAGTTTTCTCTGAAGTGACCACACTGTCAGGGCCACTCATTGTCAAAGCTCAAAATAAGACTGCCAAAAACCTTTTTGATTGACAACTATGTAGTTTATCAATGGCAGGATATTTCAATCATGAAAAGTGTAAACCTTGTGATATACCTGACTTCACATTACACCTTTAAGCATCTTCCTATCCACATAAAAGGAGCATGTTGTCATTTTTGCTGATTAAAGCCCTATCATTCCACATTCTGCTTCTCATGAGTGCTTTGGGACACAGAAGATGTCACTTATTAGCCACTCTGGGGTTAGCGTACCTGCCAGCTGCTGTAACCTCCCACCCTTGAAGCCAATGATTAGATTATCCACATTGAGCTGAGGCGAGTGAGCGCTGCCAGCTGTGAGCAGATGTTTCAGAAATGTGAAGTGAGGCCCTCAGGCTCCGGGTCTGTGCAGCTACAAACGGAGACATGGCCACTGTCACATCTATTAACTGGAATTACCACTGCATGGACAGACTGGACAGTTTACACAGTTGTTCTGTTTTTATATTTGTATGCCATTGTTTAAGTACACCTACACAAAAATGAAAAGTTGAACTGAAATATATTATGTTGATCCAAAGCAACAAATTTGGGTTTCACAGTCCATTAACCACACATTAACTATAAGCAATTCAAATGAAATTGAAAGTTACAACATTCTTTTTTTTGTGTTATACAATCAAGAACCCATCTGTCTTATTTTGTGGACTTGCATTTTGCACAAAGAATAGACAATGGCTCGAAATAATATTTAATTTCAAAGAAAGAATGATGGCAGAGGCATCTGTTCCCTCTAAGCTGCGCGCGTGCGCAATTGCACACTGCTGACACGGTCTCGGCGCACAGAAAATCTGTGCTGCGCACAAAAAAATCTAACCAGAATTGAAAATAAAATAAACACACAACAATTCATTCTGCACTATTTTTCAATGTGAGTCAGTGAGTGTGACCGGGGACGAGCTGCTCCAGCCAATTATGTGATTCACATACATATTTGCGCAGCTCATCAACGTCATTGACAGGCGTCCTCATGTCCCGCTACCAGAGTTTTAGCCGATGTGGCCGATGTGGAGTGAAAACTCGCTAATGATGCTAAGTGTTTAACCCCTTAATGTTCCGACGGCCCGCCCTCGGGCGCACTGTTACGCACTATTTTGTAGCAGTTTTGCGTTTTAAACATGACAAAACGGACAAAACAAAGGAAGTACGCAACCGAGGACACTGTGGATGTTTGTACAAGTTAAACTAGAGGCATCTCGGACCCGGAGCGGTTCGTGGAACCGAGTGACGATCTCATGGTGGAGTCAGGAGCAGAGGACCTTATGATCTGATGGACTGGATGCTGCTCCTGATCGGTAAACGTGGTTTATTCTGCTATTGACTTAATTGTGGGTCAGATATATCATGTGTAATCATTAGCATTAGCTAATGCCAATCTGCGCCTCCCCGACCACCACCAATCATCACGCACACACCACTTTGGCGAAGTGTCTTGCCTAAGGACACAATGACAATGCGGGACTCGATTCTCCAACCTCTAACCACTGAGCCACTGTCGCAGAATGAGTGTCACACTGTACAATCATGTAGTGTGTTCTTAGTTTCCATTGTGTGTTTGTTTACATTTTGAAGTGTGTGTGTTTGTTCACTGTTTGCAGTGTGTGGTTTGTAAATATATATTTATTTTGACCCATACCACTTGTTTTGAATATATTTTATATACAAATACACATTATATATTGTGTTTTGATATGATATATAAATGTACAGTAATAGAGCAGCTGGGTGTGCAGATACAGATTCCTCTCAGTGTGTGTTGGTCATTGACTGTCACTAGTTTATGAGTTGTAAAAATCTAATGATCGTGTCATATACTGAAAAGAGTTACCGGACTGTCTCCCAGACACAGTAGGACAATCTCACTCAGTCACAGCAAAAGCTTCACACAATGGCATATACTCATAATACAAGTCAGAGCTTTATAATAAAAATGTTAAGTGTGTTTTCAATATTGGAGTTTACAGTTGGCTTGGTTTGGTTGAAAGCTCATGTTTTGCCATAGTTAAAATTAAATATTTATACTTTTTTGTAATTTTCATTGTATAAGTGGACTAAAGCACTTAATTAAAAGTCTTATAACAGAAATGAAAATGCTGTAATTTGATTCTTTTAATAAACCATTTAACTTGGATGGATGTGATGCAGCATGACCACAGTGCGCACGTCTGATGTTGCTCACAGTGGTCCATGGGACGCTCAGGGAGTTTGTGTGTTTGCTCAGACTCGTGAAAAATTTGAGGGAACATTGATGGTCACCCCAGTGCGACTACTGTCCAGTAATTTTTAAGAGTCATGTGACCGTGGCCCTCACAGTGTGGATCTAAAATGTTTCTCTTTGGATCAATTGTTTTAAACGGTCTCCTCCTCTGGGGTCCTGAGGGATGACCTCGAGCACCATAGCCTTAGTTAGGGCTAATGTGGCCAACTCATTTGTAATGTTTTGCCATCAGAAAAAGTGTGTTGTTAGTTCTAACGATTTATGTTTTGCCACTCTCTGAACTTGCCTTTGGTGCATTTGATGTAAAAGCAGCCACAGTCGCACTCTAGCCTGTATACGATGTAAGTGCTGTTGCAGTTGGCTGATGTGTAGTTTTTTGGCTGAATACATCTGTGAAAGTGTTGGGTCTTAAGACCTTGGGGCAATGGTTGCAGTTTCCACATTTTTGGACCAGATGATCATTAAGTGTCAATGCCCTTAGAGGAAAAGGTAGGCAAGTCATTAAACACAGGTTGGAGTGTGGGATCGTGCAGCAAAATTCCCCATTTTTATTTGTTTTGTTTTTGATTTTATTTTTTATGTGTATAATGTCATGTGACAAATTGCATGGAAAAACTGTCCTTTGGGGTTGTTTGTGCTTTTGCTGTTTGCGGAAAAGGTCCTTGCGGTCTGTTGTTCTGACCTTGGTCAGGGCATTGTCAAGTTTCCTATTGTACCTTCTCATTTGGAACCAATTGTTCATATCCTTCAGTAGGGCAGTCAGGAGAGTCATCGCTTATTATTTTTTATTGTTAATATTGACCATATGGAATGATGACAATAAGTGGTTTAGGATGAAAACTTTCCGCACATCAGATAGTGTTCCTGTGGCTTGTTTTACAGGACAGACATGTTTGCAGTTCCCCTTGACTGACAAAAATGTTCATATCTTAAAAGTTGATTTGCTCCTTACTGTACTCTAGAGTCACTTTGAGATTTTCATTAGTGTTGTTTAGATAGTGATGAACATTTTTTAATAATATCGCCAGTTTGACTCCTAGGTTCGATGTGCAGAGTTTGTCATTCAAACATCTTCTGGGTGAAGATTCAGGTCCCCCCTTCACTAGTACATGCAGTAGAGTCTAACCTTCTGTCTAGTTACTGCTGATTAAGATCTAGAGAAAGGCCTGAGTCTGCACTGCACTAATTGTCCCAGTGGAATCAAATAGGTTTAAATGTGGAGAGCATTTCTCTTCCAGCACAATTCAATTGTAGCTTAACCTGACTAAAAACTCCAAATGAATAACTTGGACATAATGTTTTACAGCCTTTTTGCATATTTACCATCTTCATGCTCTGTGGTTAATTAATTTCTGCCTAATTGTTGTAAACTAAGTAGCAAATGTGGCAAATCGTCAGGGGCTAAAATCATAATTACAATAAAAATGCTAATCATGCCTTTCCTACCTCACTTTGTTAAGCTTGGCCCTAACAATGCTCGTATTGAAGCCGACTGAATTTATTTAGTATGGTGTGATTTTTCCTGCTCATTCTGTGAAACGGAATAACAATTTCTCAATAGAGAGAACCCTCGCAAACAGCCAGTGGCTGTCTGCTGCTTGTGCAATACTGAAGAGACATGAAGTACCGGGCATATAAAAACCACTGGCTTAGACACTGAGCCATTTGCAAATGCTGTTTGAATACCAATAAATAAACTCCAAATCCATACAGGCGCACTGAGGCGTGAATGCAGTGCTTAGTTATAGAGGAACCGTCTGCTCCTATTCAAGTGTACATTAGGACTGAACCATTTGAAAAAATATCTATTTTACTGACAAGCGTTGCGATTAGATTTGCAATTTATGTTTTAAAGGGACAATATTTTAAACATGACTTATCCATATACCCGGATAAAAGGTAGCCAAATCAAATATAGCAGCAATACTGATCTAATCTTTATTGAAAAAGCATTGGATATGATGACCATGTTATAATCTGGCCAAGACAATTATATAATCAGAATGTTTAATGAGCCTCACATTTTGGCTGCCAGTTTCAATTCTCAAATGCAGTTTAACTTAAAACAGCTCTCTCTGATCTGAATGGTCACTACCTAAACTCCAGCACCTGCAGCCAATCATTAATCAGTGCTAGTGCAGCCTCTGCAGCTCAGTGAGTGAATTCTGAAGGTTCTGATATTTTCACACGAGGCATGGCCTGTTCATACAGTGAGAATGAGAAAAATGTGTATGTCTCTTCTATCTGCAGGTTAAGACACTGGCAACACAGGTTCAGTTGTGACTTTAGTACCTAAGAGTAAAGCTCCCTACAGCTCCATCTAAAACTACATGGTTCACAGTTTTTAAAAACAGGATATTTAGTTGTTTATGGATGAATATATCTATGAATGTTTGGGTTTTGTGCTTTGTGTTCCAGTCATATTTCGATTTGATTGCGATTAATCTTGCAGCCCTAGTGTACATGTGAGCGAGTGTGCGTTGTGTGCAGCGCGTGTTAAAAGCAGCACTTTATATCATAAGCTCATTATTCGTGAGCTATAAAGTGATTATGGGCTCTGGTAAGGCATTGTTGTGGGGCTGACAGGATTAAAGATGACTTTGGAGAGAGAGGCCGGGTGCGAGTATTTGTTTTCTTTGTATAAGCTAACAGTGAAAGGGCTGCATGCCTGACTGTTTGCCAGCTGTGGCTCTCCCTCCTCCCCTCTCTTCCTCATTCATCTCCTGCCGTTCTGTCAATCCTCAGAGATGTGTGAATACTATATTGTTGCTCTGAGGTAGCTGAAATCTTGTTGTTTTCTTCTCAAACTGATGTGCAATTGTTTTGAGGTTTTTAAAGCGATCCTTGAAAGACTATAAAGGCGGTAAATCCCTCGTGTAAGCTTGACATTGATTAGTTACGGTGCCATGGGAGCTGCCATCCTGCTGTTGTTTTATGAACACTGTTGACTGCAGGTTACAATTCTTTCAGACATAATGATTTCATCTTCTTCTCAGTTGGTTATTGGTTATTTCTGGTGGTTGTTCTGATGTATTGTAACAAGGAAAAATGTAATGACACTTTTCCACAAGTTTTTATTTTTGGCAGATACTATGATTCTCTTTAAAGGTTGTATATTACACAACATGTATTCTTGTGAGCTTTAAGTCTGTTTTATTCACACATGTTTGAGTAATCTTTTATTATTAGTCTGTCTACATCTCCAAAGCTCAAATTTCTTACTTTGTTCTTTATTTGTCAGGGACCATGTTCAAATTAATTCATCTTACAAAGGAAAAGATTATTTGTACCAGATTTAGCCACTGCTACTTCCTGTTTTACCACATGACATCACAACGCCTAAGTATGCAGGGTGTGAGTTAAACATGAAACAAAACTGAGTATATTTGTGATGAGGAAACAATATTGTAACATAGACCAGAAAAATAGCATAGTACGGGCCCTTTATCATAGAACTGCATCTGTTTCTAAGTCTTAAATAACAAAATACAGTAATCTATAGGACAATATCTAACTTTTCTGGAATTAAACCTACCTATTCCACATAATGCGATTACATTTGTTTATTTCTAAATTGCTCACCAGGTCAAGGATACATTCTGACTGTGTGTGGTGTTGCCTCTCCACAGATCTGACCCATAACTTGGCTTATAACTTGCTTGGGGATAGGTTTATTCCATTCTAAGCAAAATCAATGACATCTCCATGGAACAAAGCAGGACACGGATAATTAAAATATCGACTTATTGTTGAATATGTGAAAGTTGGAACAATATTTCCTCGGGGTCAATATTTATCGTGTGTGCATTTTGTTTGCACAACTGGGACATTTTTGAGAGTTTAAGCCGTTTAAGGTTGAATTAATAACTTCTATGACCCATTACAGATGCAAACTGTGTAAATTAGTTAAATGAGTTGATGAGCAAATGAGCAATATTATCGTTTATCATTTCTATTTACTTCAGCAATATACCGCACTTCACAATTTATTATCATGACAGACGTAGGCGCACCCTCCGACAGAAATGTTATGCAGTGCAGCTATTTAAAAGCACAATTAAAACCCATTGAATATGACTTGAAAATAATGTGTGTATCATTTGACAAGCTTCACAGCAGAGTGGTTAGCATCGTTGCATCTCAGCAAGGAAGTTTGATGCTTGTGCTGATTGCAACATAATCACACAGCCTTCATTTCACCATCCAACTGTAAGCATGGGAGCACGAGAAATAATGAACTCAATTGCTTCTCGTGATTGAATTTGTATACAGTTGCTACCCCTGTAACTACTGCAACTACTGAGGACGAGCCCTGTTATACTTCACATTTTCTACCCATTTCAGTTTATAATTTTACTTCCTGGTTGGTCTTTGGCAGCAGATGTGACATACGTAGAGATCATTCCAAAACCGGGCAACCACAGTGTTAACAAGGGCCAATGCTTGTCTCTATGGTTTGGATGGAATTTTCGTAGAGACATTCCGCTACTTCCAGTATTTTTGCACATTTTTGTCTGTTTTTTCCGTAAAACTCTGGTAAATACTTACCACAATTACTATCCCACCAAATCAAGTAATAATTACACGAAAACCTGTCACATACCCTTTTACTTTTTACTCATGTAGCAATGTTTCCTTTGTTTTGTCAGAAAAAGATGGGCGTTGTGAAGAGCCAGGAGAAGGTGGAGAGGTGGAAGGAGAAGAAGGCGGTGAAGCGGCAGAAGAAAGAGGACGAAGAGGAGGGTGAGGAAGAGGAGAACGTGCAGCCCGTGGTGATGGACCCTCTGGAGAACGGCTTCCTGCATCACGCGCAGAGAGAGCAGGAGCGCATGAACGAGAGGCTGCTCAAGAAGACCTACTCCAAGAAGAACAAAATGGTCAGTGCACTTGGTTTTACAGAAGTTCTGATCGAAGCAGGGTGATGTACACAGGGGTTGTTTTACTTCTATGGGGTATTAACTGCTAACACAGAACATGTTTACATCACAGTGTTACCTTTTATTGGTGAAAATGCTATATTCGTAGATAAATTTAGCTTCTTTTGCTCACTCCCCCTTCAGAGCGCTATCATACACAGTCAGCATGCATCCCGCTAATGGAACTACTGCACATCGCATCAGATTTGTCAAGTTGTTTACAGTTTTGCATTATGTTTTTGTATATTTATGGAATTGTGCTGTGGGAGCGTGGGTATCATAGGCTTGTGGGATGAGCATTGCACGGAATCTTACAGCTAATGGGTTTGAATAGGGCCGAGGGGAGATTGCTTAAATTGCTAAAATACTCAAACATGGCGTCTAAAACCTCTTGAGGCATATTTTTTGGTGAGTGAAAAACAAAAAAACACTCTTTAAATATATAACAATATACAACAATTTTCTAGGATTGTGTGATTTTAGAGAAAAAATCAATTGTGATTTTTTTGTGATTAAATTTGCAATAGTATGTTTTTAGTCAGTACACATTTTATACATTAACATTTCAGCGAAGACATTTTCACTGCAAAACTCAAACCATTAGCTGATTTTGGCGATAACAAGATATATAATAAGGATATTAAGTTGTTTAAGTTGGAAATGATGTTATCCAAAAATGTTGTGTTTGATTTTATTGTGATTAATCTTGCAGGCCTATAAATGAATATCAGAAGCTGGATCTGATTCCTTAACTTAAGTGGTTTATCATTAGCTCTGAGAGAGTATGATGTTTTAAATGCCGTTTTATGCATAATGAGTTGTTAAGTGTTGCTTGTTTCTTTTATTGTGTATTTAATGTAAAAGGTGACATCACTACAGTGTCATATTCAGACTTAGACAAACATTATTCATCTACAAGGGAAATTGCTTGGACACATTCACTCACTATATACAGATATCTAGGCTGTGCACAAAAGAGGGAAAATACAGTGCAAAGAAGAATATGGAGACTTGCTGTACAGTTATAAGGAGTATGGTATATGTTCCCTTCTTATACACAGCACATTGTCCCTATTTCTTATACAATCAATTAATAGTGCTAAATGTTTTGACAAAGGATATCCCATGTTTTCTAGAGAATTGTACTGTTCTGCCATGGCTATCCTTGCTGAGCTCTTGATGTTTTAAGACCAAAATGGCTAGAGTTTGTTTATCCAGCTAGAGGAGCAGTCCCCTCCGCTTCAAACACTGCAACGCCACAGCCTGCGAGTCTGCTCTACTGAGATAGGCCATCTGAGTGTTAACAGTTTGTTTAAATGGGCGGATGTTTTTATGCTTCTGTCTATGGCCAAGATCCACCATAGTGCTGCTGAGGATAAGGGGGAAATGTAGCCAGGAAGCCAAACTAAATAATGAGCCAGTGTAGCCCGGAGGCCTCCCTCTCAGACTAAAATATCTCTCTTAGATAAGATTTCCTCAGGAAGTTAACATGCTAGAAAATGACTCTGGCTGTGATATTTTATTTGCAAAGAGACCGTTGGAAATTATGTATTTAGCGCGTGCTTTTATCTGTTGTGTGAGCCTGATTACAGAGGCAAATCGGCAGTTACGAATGAGATGATAGCTTTATGGTGTGAGCGACTGCAACTGTCATGTAAAACCCTGTGAATGTAATGTTTTACTAATCTTTATCTGACGTTTACTGCGCAAACTGTTAAAGATATAAGATCTTGTCTGTTTTATGAGTGCATCTGGGTTCAACCAACAGTAGCACATTCTATTTTCATTGTTAAGCCCACCGCACAGTTCAGGGTAATTTGCCCGATTTAGGACCCGATTTGCGTCTCCCCGACATCTGGGAGGCATGACCCGATTTAGGATCCTTGTATGTGATTTTTAAGCCGAGCAACTCTGAACTGCTCTGTCATACTGTAAATTCGTAACTACAAAATGTCATCACGGCAACACCCAATAAAATAGAGCATCGGGAGCAGACGGAGTGACGAACACAGAGGTGCAAAATACAAATTCAGGAAAAGGCGAAAATAATTTAAACACCACTTTATTACTCAACTCTCATAAAGTTTATAACTGCATCATCCTCATCCATATTATCCATTCGAATTTGTCCTCAACAAATAATGAGACCCCGCCCACAAAACAGCACTATTAATCCAGTTTGTAAACATGTAAAATGTAAAATAGCAAGTGTAGAGTTCCATATAT
Organism: Periophthalmus magnuspinnatus; assembly: GCF_009829125.3. Classification (NCBI taxonomy): domain Eukaryota; kingdom Metazoa; phylum Chordata; class Actinopteri; order Gobiiformes; family Gobiidae; genus Periophthalmus; species Periophthalmus magnuspinnatus. The sequence continues at coordinate 17,940,806 of NC_047134.1, forward strand.
GTCTGACTACGCAGGTAGGATCAGGGTAAAGCTTCTGTACATTAAAAACATTTATCTGAACTATTGTACCACATTTCACAAATAATATTGACACAGTTTTGACTTGCATCTAAACTAGAAGTGCAACGCTCAGATCTTTTGAACAGATGAGAGTCTCAAAGTGAGTCATTTACTTTAGACAGAAAACAGCTGATGTGAGGTGTGTTTACAACATTCAGCTTGTAGTGTACGGTCTTTTCGCTGCCATATCCTGCTGCAGTCTTTGCTCTCGGAGATTAAGAATCTTATTGCATTGTCTTTGTGTTTGTGGTCTGCATTTTTTGTTGCTTGTTTAAAAATCATTTAAGATGGAAAAATCCTGTAGTGTGTGCTGGGCTTTACATTACAGAAAAGAAATCAGTTAAATATCTCCATGTATGGGTGAGATGAATTGCTTAAAATAAGTACCAACAATTGTCAGTAGTGCAATAGAATAAATATAAACAGCTAGGTTGTCAAAAAATGTACACAAATGTAAACTAGACACTGAAAATAATCACTTTGACTGCATTTCAGTGGATTTTTTTTTCTGTACCAGAGCTAGTACCACAGGGTAATATCAGAGCAAATGCTATTATTTTGAGATGTCAATGAAAAGATTGACTCAGTATAATTATGACATTGACTGCAGTTTGAAATGTTAATATTGTGACAACACTGGATGTAGTTGGAGTGTAGAGTTAAGAGGCTGACTACAGACATAGGCACCTCTCTGGTCTTTGCTTGTGATGCTATCGTGCGCTCTGTGATAGATGGATTGCCATGCATATAAAACAAGGCTGCTTCCAGATGGACTGCAGTTTGATGAGCAGCCCTTTGTGGGTTTATCTGCCATAGAAATGTCCTTGGTCTGACTGCCAATGGACACCATCATGAGCTTGTTTAGTATTCACAGCTATTTCAACTGAATGTTAGCTTAACAATACCTCATACACAGCTCTGCTTACAAATGGTAAAGCTTTGAAGTAACAGACGCTGGCTCATGTGCTGTTAGCATAAGTGAGGCCTGTGAACAGATAATAAATGAAAAAGAAAACATATTTGTGTTGCCACTTTCAGTCGATTATATTTTGTTGAAAAGACACAAAAATGAACATTTCAATCAACATTTTCAAGTCTATTTATGATCTTAGTCGTGACACCCATCACAGGAGGTGTCCCTAATGTATGTCACGCACAATGATGAGTGCCTGAGGTGATGTGCGGCTCTCCTAGTGGCACCCTGGGGTACTGGAGGCTCAGAGGAGTACAGGAGTGAGCAGGGTTCAGAGCCGTATTCACCGCAGAGGGCTGTGGGGGCAGTAGTTGATCCAATTAGATGGCTTGTCAGGTCCCCCCTTTCTGCTCAGTCACACAGCTGTCGGGACCATTACAGCTGCACACACACTGAGAGAGGCTTACTCACCATGTCTGTACCCACGCCAGTCTAACGCACGGCCTCATGTACACTGATTTGTTTTAGCCTTTAAATGTTTTACTGGAGTCAGTTTAAACTATGGCCAACTTCATAAAACCACACGAGAACGCTTTAAAACTTTCCTCTATTTGCTCTTGGTTTAACAGACCAGAAAGCAGCTTTTCAGTATGACTTGGATGGATTTGACCTTCTGTATTTTTCAATGGGGCCGTGGCACATACAGTAATCCTGCCCTAGCAACACCACACAGCCATAACAGCCATCACCTGTGCCTTAGAGGTGCACTTCTTTAATCTCCTCTCAATTTTCAGTGTAATAATGTCACGGAAAAACTTATCTCTACACTTTGTTATGCTAACCCGCTCACTGCACCCCCGTGGTTGCACCCGTCGTACTGTAGCGGCCTCTGGATTACTTCCTGAGCTCCGTATCTAGGTGTGTTTATAAGCAGTAAGCCAGCCGGAGACAGATCAGATTAGCTGGGGCATTAACAGTGCACTGGAGCAGAGTTCAGGGGCAGTGGGAGATGGATGCAGCAGGAGCACCTCTGGCTGTGAGCAGAGAGGCAAAGGGGTGGAGTGTGTGGGGGGCTGGAGGTAGGGGGCGATGTGGATGACAGATAACACTGTGGAGCTGGTTATCAAGGGAGCAGCGACCCTGAGCGGCAGCAGTTTGGCCCGGGACAGACCCATCGGAGAGCAGACTATATCTCCTCTGGCTTGTACTGTTTTCAGACCACTTCAGAAAGAAAGGGGTGAATCACTTCTACCCGGGGCATCCTGGTTAAACAACTGGACTCCTACAAATCGTTATGTCTTACAGTAGCGGAATACATACAGATATTTGAACATTCTTAACCACACATTTTATCATGCTGTGCTGTACGACAAAAAGTAACTTGCTTTACTTTGTCATTATTGTTTTATAATAGTGGTAAAGTCAGTAATGCTTTCATAATTGCTCAGTATAAGTAGATTGAAATTACCATATGGATAACTTGTAGTATGTACTAGTATTTTTAGGTGTAGTGGTACAAACAGTTGAGTAGTGACAGTACAGACATATAAAGACACAACACAAAGGTGCAGTATGTCATTTTACCAGTAGAGAGGCCACCGTGTGCTTGTCTCCATGGGTGCAACAGTAGCTCAGTTGGTAGAGTTGCTGTTGTTGTGTCCTTGAGCAAGACACTTAACCCACTTCGCCCCCAGTGTCTGCATGCATTGGTGTATGAATGAGTGTGTGGTTCCTTGATGTAAAGCGCTTTGAGTGGCTTGAAAGTGGAAAAACGCTATGCAAAAATGGGAGTATTTACCATGTACATCAGTTATATATATCTAGGCATTATAAAGAAAAGTTCCAGGTCAGATCTGAGATGGAACGACCTCACTCAGAGTAAGTTTGCATGTTCTTCAGGTTATTTTTGAGCTATAAAAACACCTACGTAATCCATTCAATACATGATAAATAACTTTAATGCAATACTATAGAACATTCCAGGCAACGCAATAACAACTTAAGGCAAGGCAAGGCAAGGCAAGTTTATTTGTATAGCACAATTCTACACAAGGTAATTCAAAGTGCTTTACAGAATAAGAAAGACATTAAAATCACACAAATCAAAACATAAATAATCACAAATAATCATCATAAAATTAACATTAAAAGAGAAGAGAGAACTTAATGAACACAAGCTGGTGTCTAACCTATAGTTGCTATTTGAAACAATATTGATTCTCACTTCCCTTGTCTATTTTAAACTAGTAACTACTTTAACGGCTTCTGTCTTCATATCATATAGTATTTAAAAGCTTCCTCCCACACGCTTCATTATAAATATATGTCTTTACACTTATCCCCTGGAGACTCACACCTTTTGCTCTACTAATGCTCACCGTGTTCTGGTCGAGCGAGGCTTTGAAACCCTACCCAGTGTTTTAGTCGAAATGAGATCAGCCTAAAACGTGGAGTCCGTGATGTAATTATGGGGTTGAAAAGCCTGTTTAAGTGGGAAATATGGTGGAAAATGCCCTTACTGCTGTTACCCAGGTTAAGCGTGCTATTTAACAAAGCACATTATAAGATGAGGGGATAATGAGGCAGGCTGCGGAGGTGTCTGTAGCATGTAGCGTGTGAGCAGAAGCGGAGCATGACTCGGAATAGACTGTGACAAATGAATTCGTTAGCTGCTTGTAACATGACAAGTATGAGTAATCACACAGGAGATAATTGTCACTACCACGTTGAAGACAAGTTGGTGGATAAATATTCACGTGTGGGAACAAAGCAAGGCAGGGACTGGAGTAAGGCAAGGCAAGTTTATTTGTAGGGGAGAAATCGTCCACAAAGTACTTCAAAGTGCTCTGCAGAATAAGAAAGACGTTAAAATCACAATACAAACAAATCAAAACATAAATAACCGTCTTAAAATGAACATTAAACGAGACGAATTAAAACCTTTCAGTCATATGCACAGCTGAACAGAACCATACTGAGCCTGGATTTAAACATTTTCAAAGTAGAGGCCTGTCTCACATCTTCAGGAAGACTGTTCCAGGTTTCAGCTGCATAAACTGAAACACTGACTCTGGGCACCAGCAGGAGGCCGGTCCCTGAAGTCCTCAGAGTGTGAGATGGTTCATATGTCACTAACATGTCGGAGATGTACTTTGGTACTAGTCCATGGTACAGAAGCAGAGCTACTTTAAAGTCTATTCTTTGAACTATAGGAGCCAGTGCAGAGACCTGAGCACAGGACGTATGTGCTCGTACATCCTAGTTCTAGTTAGGACATTCTGGATGTACTGCAGCTGTCTTAAGGCTCGTCATTGAGCAGGCCATTACAATAGTCTAACCTACTAGAAATAAATGCATGAATAAGTCTCTTCAAGTCTGGTTTTGACAGTGTACCTTTGACTTTTGCAATGTTTTTAGATGGTAAAAAGCTGCAGATGTTACTGATTTGATGTGGCTGTTAAAGTTCAAGTCTGAGTCCATTATTACCGCTAGATCTCTATCTCTCTATCTTTGGAGGTTTTAGAAAGAGAGACTGGAGGTGACTGCTGACACTTTCGCTATGTTTCTGTGGGCCAAAGACTATGGACTTCAGTCTTGACAAACTCAGTCTTGTCTGAGTTTAGCTGGAGAAAGCTGCTCCATGCACTGATCTGTTGGATGCAGTGTCAGTGAATCCACTGGTCCATATTCACCTGCTGCCAGTGACACATAATTCTGAGTGTCATCTGCATAGTTGTGGATAGACACACAACTAAATGGTTTGCTTCTTGCAGATCTTGGTTTCATGCACAAATGCTACCGATTGAGTAAATGATTTGTCTTTACAGTGGAGCTGGTGATTCATATAATGTTGCTCATGATATCTAATATATCTAATCTAATACTGTAATTGTACCTCTATAACAGCTTAAACAGACGCAGAGTGCTTCATTGTCTCTTTCGTATTCTTCCTCACTGTATGCTATTTTTATGTTTATGTATTATTGTTCTATGCTGAGTGTGCAGCGGTTTGTAAAATATGAATATCGGTTGGACCAGTATAGATAAAGCACCAGCCACTGGTTATTATGATCAAATCTGCCAAAACATGATGCCACTTGTTTGCAGTGGTGTTGAAAACAATGAGTGGAAAATAAAAATGTAATCCTCTGGTATAAATAGCAGGATTACAGAATAGAGAGAGTACATTTTCTGTGGGATTTCACATTTTCTTGAGTCTAGATGACATTTTTGCTAAGCTGGCAGTGGTACATGGAATAGAGGTGCTAAATATTTCTTGTTCCCATATGGGTTGTTGATGGTGATGGTTTAATAGGCTACTTCAGTAACATTAGGAGAAGAGATCCACCGTTTCCCATACCAGTATCGGGTATCGGTCCAATACTCGTACTTGTCAATGTGCTGCCGATACCAAGAAATGATACCACTATAATCGTGCAGCATCTTACCTTGATGCTTAGTGCTTGGCTCTGTGACCATAGGTGACCATAAAGAAGCACATTAACTGCACTTTAAGCTCAGCTTTAAACATATGTGACGGTCACATGAACTATGGAAATATGTAGGACTCTATAATTCACAGTGGATACCAGCGCAGTGCTGGTGTTTACATAGTAACAGGCTAATGTGGCTGGCGAGTCTTTACTTGTGCATGAATTTGGACTTTTTGTAATTGGCAAACAAATTTAGTGACTGAATAGAGTGGGTCAAGAGCTTTTAAAAGCATGTTCATATTGGTGAAAGTGTGGTCCTGGTAAAAGTAAGATAACATTCATTGTTATGCTAAAGTGGCTCCTTAGCAGTTAGTGCAGAGTGTGCAGTTGGCAAAGACGATGTAATAAATATTAAAGGTACTTCTCTAAATTATATTGGACTTATATGTAACTATATTGAGTTTAGTAGAAATTATAGAAAGTATTGCAGTGAAAAGGCTATACTATAATGAAATTATATACTGAATGTAATATAAAGTAACATTGGATAATAAGGATATTGAAAAATAAATAACAAATTAGATTTACCACTATAATAGAACCTCTATAAAATAATGGCTGGGATTGCTTTCAGTACTCAGTATCGGCAAGTACTGAAAATACTCTTACTCGTTTTGGAAACAGTGGTATCGATACATCCCTGATTCCGAGTTATGTTAGGGTAGGGGTACACTTTATTGTCCTCGTAGGGAAATTTCCTCTGCATTTGACCCATCCTTCAATGCCACTGGGGCATCTCCTCAGAAGCAGTGGGTGAAGCCGTGTGCTCATCTCCAGATTTTGAGCAAGGATTGATGAGGACAGCCTCAGCTGAAAGATTGTATCTATTGTGTTTTGGGTTTGTTTCTAGTAACTGTACAGTACAATTATTTTGTATTTTCACAAAAGAAATGATGTTGTAAACTTGATGTTCAGCCTTGTAATATTTATGCATTTTGTGAAGTAGTTTGTGGTACGACATTCAGTACAATACAATAGGAATTGTGTCCCCTTTTAAACACATTTTTCTATTAAAGCCAAGTACAAACTGTTTGAAATTCACAGAGTGCCTGTGATTATGTTCCAAAAAGCAAACCAGGGAGCCCCATCACCCCCTCTCGTCCCATCACCTCTTCACTTCATCAGGCTACAGCAGCTGTCTCCTCCCCCTGAGACCTGAAGGGGAAGCCAGAACGCCACCACCAAAAATAGACCAGGAAATGAAAGGAATGACAAAGACCGGCCAATCGTGGACAACCTCTGTGGCCAGCATGCTTAACCAGGTGAATATTGCATGGGACTGCGGTCAGTGATTAATGTCAGCCCATGTAAGGTACTTGGCCTGGTTTGCTGGCTCTCCGCACACATATGCCATCACTTTTAACAAGCTGCAGTCATTGAGCCACTGCAGGGGCCCGACTCTGGGGACAATTAGACCTGGGAACATTAAATTAGCAGGGACCTAAAGCCATGGCTCGCCAGGATATTACAAAGCATAATGGGTAGTGGCGGTGCAAAGACACTCTCACTCTTTACTATACTTATTTGATCTATGTTAGCTGCAAATTGGGTTTGGATTTTTCACACTTAAAGATATAATTTGACCGTGTTCTATCATTCAACTCTATTGCAGTTATAGGTTTTCACAAAAAAATCCTACAGGGGGCATAACTTTCCCAAATGACTAAATAATCTAAAACTGCTTTCCAGGTTAAAGGTGCAATATATAACTTTTCTGTCTACCAACTGCTTGTCTCAATGGAGGTTTTATTGCTTTGACTGGAATATTTCACTGTATGGCATTTAACATATCTATCTTACAATTATTCAATTCTAGATGTTTCTTTTGCTGTAAATTCCTTGAAAATCATGTATTCTTATTGTGAGTGGGGTCGCCTCTGCACAGATCTGACTTCTAACTTGGCCTTGTGGTGTAACCTGCTTGTTTCCATGGAGATAGATCATAGTTTAATGCAGCACAGTGGAACATTCCAGGCAAAACAATAACGTGGTGGCAAGCAGGTGGTGGATCTTTCAACCAAAAAGTTACGAAATGACCTTTAAGCTTCTGAATTTGCATCACTGTATTGAAGAAAACTTTTTAGCAACGTGCTTTCATGTTTATATTCAAAATTTCAAATGTTTGCCAATAACCTAATTATAAAAAGGTCCTAATTTCTAAGTAACATAAAAAACATGCTTGCTTTATGTGCATTACAAAGTAGTAGTACAGTATATCAATTCTATTATCATACATACATACAATAGTGTGAATTGAATTATTTTACATTATGCTCATGACTAAATTCCTAAATCCCACAGAAATGCGACCTCCCAGACAGTAAATTGCGTATCTCCTTGTGAAGGTGTGGCTATAGCAACAGATATATTGGCCCGTTGAAGATGTTTAAGCCAAGCAGACAGCAGGGAGAGGCGCTTTATTGCACCTTGTTATGATTGATGCTGTTATTGTGTGTGCATAACCGTAAGAGCTTAGAGGCAAGTCAGAAATGTGCACACCAGGAAATCTCAGCCGTCTGGGTTATGATGCAATGTCTAATGAATGAGGAAGAAGTATCGCAGTATAGAGTCAAGTCAGGTTATGCCAAATAAACAGCTACGGCAGCTCCTGTACACGTCATTTACAAAAAATACACTTAAAAATGAGTCAAATTCTGTGAACTTGAATGAAAACTATTTAGTACAACGTAAATAAGTAATGTTTGTTCATCCAGGTAAACGTAATTATGTTAGGACAGTATATTACGATTAGTGAAGTGACATTTGTGACCGAATCAACTCTTTTGAACGATTCCTTAACGTGAATGGTTGGACCTTGATCTCATTTTTGAAAGTGTCAAATCTTCTTCTTTGTAGTGTTTATACATTTTTACACGCTGAACAAACTCAAGAATCAACACAAAAGTAGACCAGACAACACGAGTGAGAGCTTCGTGCACAAAAAGCTAATTTGTCATCATAACAACATAATGTTTTATTATTATTATTATTATTATTAATATTATTATTATTATTATTGTAGTGCAACATTTTATTTAGATTATTCATAATTCCAAATGTTAAACTCACTCCCATTCTCTCTTTGAACCACTTTAAACAAATCTTACCCTTTCTCTGTGATTAGTTTGTTGTTAAAATTAGTTCTCACATTCACTTGTCATATAAATCATTCATATCATTTTAGAAAATTTAAACTAGCCTAGTATATAAGGTCTTAAATGGAGAGTTCATTATGGCCAAAACCAGTACTAGTGGTCGGGTAACAAGAGCCTCTACCAGAGGTGACTGTGTAATACCTTATAGACGCACTACATTTAGTCAGCAGGTGTTATCAGTCAAGAGCACAGAAATCTGGAACAACATCCCAGCTGCAAGAAGAGACTCTACAACATTCAGTGCATTTAAAATTTATCTGAAACAATGGCTCAAGGAACCAGAACTGTGATCATTAATGTTATGCTACTACATGTCAGTGTTGTATGTTATGATTGTGTTTCATTGTGCTGTTTCATCCATGTCTGTCCTATGAATTGTAATTGACAATCTGTTCCTATGTCTATTGTATGAACTTGTAGTTTCTTGTTGTTTCTATCTCTCTAACCTACCAGGGACTACAGATGTAAAGTAGCCTTCGGGCTAATTCTGGCATATTTACATTTATAGGTTCAGCCAGTCTTTTGAACGGCTCTTTTATATGACCAGATCCAAAAGATTCAGATCCCATAAAAGAGCCATAAGTCCCATCACCCAAATCATGTTCTGGTGTCTAAAATCTTAAACACACCGGTGCATCCAACTCAAATGGAGCCCTAACTTACTATTTGGGAATATGCAAAGTGTTGCTGTAACTCTGACCCGGCTGTGGGGATATCTGTCTATGCAGGCATGTCCAGACCCTTCTGTTTCCACTTCAGAGGAGCTTTAGTGAGAGCTCCTAATGGATGATTTACCTCCTATCCCCTTGTGGAAGAGACTATACCCAATGCTATTTTAATGCTAGTTCAAAATTGTCATAGATATTGACCTTTGCATTAATAGCATCTGATGTCAATTCTTATATTAGTTTGTCAGTTTGTATTCCAGTCAGTTCTTAAGGATATGTTTAAAATGTGAACTTTGAACATAATCCGATTATTAAAACTTAAATCTCTATATTCTATACTCCGAAGAATCCGAAGAATCATAAATATCTTTCCCATATTGTTCAGCCCTCGTTGATTTTGCCTTAACTCAGTCTCAAAGTTACCGGGACTGACCTAGTAACTTGAACTTGTTTAGTGTATTTATATTTATGTACAAGTTAGGCTTTATTATTATGTTTAAGTTGTATTTGATGTTGTACTTTATAGCTTTAAAACATGCTAAGAGTAAGACAAGACAAGTAAGTAAACACCAGGTTAAGCCCTATCAAATAGCAGAAGATTCTTGTGTGCAGTTTCCCCTTTAATCCTACTTGAAAAGCTCAACTGTAACACGGCCCTGTCATACCCCTGTACTGTTCAGAGACTGCCACCCTGCTGCTGCCCGGTGCCACATTACACACAGCCCCGAGGATGGACGGATATGGTGTTAGGACAGCACAATAAAAGCGGGAGAAAGAAGAAAGGAGAGCATAATGTTAAGCCCTATTGTTCCCGTGTGTGTTATGACAAGACAATGATGGGTAAAACAAAGGCCAAGCTGTAGGTGATGCCCCGTGCAACCCGATCCCTGAGGTGTGCTTTTTAACGTACTTGGCATTTTGTGTGGTTTGTTGGAGGGAGAGGGGTAATTTAGTTGAATTATGTTAGCAAATATGGTTGTTAAGCGTCCACTTCATGAATGCTGAGTGTATCCCGCCTTTGGCCTATAGTTGGGGGGTAGACTCCAGTCACATGCTTCTCTAATAACAAGACAACACTGTGGTTAGTAGTTTTGGTACCACTTCATGATAACTACATCTTAATTAGCCTTAATAAAGATTCAGGATTAATAATTACTTAATTAAGGAGTTAAAGGACCCATATTACGCTATTTTTTAAATCTATGTTATAATGTTTCCTCATCACAAACATACCTAGAGTTGTGTTTTTTGTTTCACTCACACAAGTTTAACACACAAACTCTGCATATTTAGACTGTGTTCACACCCTGTTCCACCTTGTGATGTCATGTGGTAATACAGGAAGTGCTCTGTTGTGTTTTAAATCTTCCTACATCCTCATTAGAATGATTTGGATAATTTCAGTCTTAGAATTGAACTGCCAGTCTCTATTGAACTAAAGGTAAAAGAGAAAAACTACCACTTCGTGACATCACAAGGTGGAACAGAGCATTTTGAGCTTTAGACTATGGAAAGACTAATAATAAAGGGTTACTCGGACATGTGTAAATGAAACGAAACACAACTCTGGGTATGTTTTGGATGAGGTAACACCATTATAACATGACTAAAAGCTAACATTTTGCGTAATCGGGCCTTTAAGATGTGGAGTCTTTGTTCATGCTAATAAGGCTATTAAAAGTGCAGGTAATGTTTAGTTAGTTTCACCTTGCATGGCTTTGGTTAAGGTATTTTGGATTGTGTAACATGCAAATAGTGGGTGGCCATGCGTGCTTTATTTGGTTTTAAGATTATTGTGCGTGTGACTCCATCTAGTCTATAGAAAGGACCCAACTACGTGTCCTTGTTTCAGTTTTGGTCACTCGGCAGACTGTGTATAAATGACCAATAGAGTTTCAACACAACATTATATGAACTTGGTACCTCCACTTCATATCTCCTCTTCCAGGCATCCATGTTTCTGCTGTGATGCAACACTGACATCTGCTGTACACTCAAGCCATTGCACCAGCAGCATTTGCTTGTGTAAATGACTGTGAGTTAACCCTTTGTGAGATTGCATCATATCGTCCATTGGGGGTCACTGTTCCCATTTGAAAAGAGCAAGTCTGCCTCTCTCCTCCTTCTTCCTCTGCCATTTTGCCTGCCTAATGTAAAGCAATGGAAGTTTTTTTGTCTTTTTTTTTTTTTTTTACAGCCCCATCAACATTTTTCCTGCAGCGTCTTGTAATGGATGCTTAATGTTGCTGCAAAATATTATCATGAAAACAACATTGTCAAGGATAATGAAACAGTGCTGAGTTTGAGGTGTGCATTTTGTCTATACAGTATGCAAGTGGTTCGGGCTGATAATAGCTCATTAAAATAACAACCAGCTGCTATAGTCAAGGTCAGATGTCTCTGAAACTCCTGGATGTCATGCATAATTGCCCCTACACCATGTACCCCCCACGCTCCATCTCCCCCTGCTGGTTAAAAGTATTTGTTGACTAGAGTGACGTGAGTAAATCCTAATATAATGCAGTTTTGTCTTGTATCCATTTATAATTTATAACTGTTTGCTGTTACAAATAACTCATTAATATTTGCACTCAAACACTGCATGGTAGCGATAATAATTCTTCAATCTATTATGGAGCTCAAGCTCAATAAATATGTGCAATGATTGTATAATTGGGAAGCATAAAAGATCTCAGAATTTCTAAAATGTGGGATTAAAAGAGACAGAGCAACAATCAATATTTAGAAAAGTGGGACCAAACCAAGATTAGGCAACTTTTGATTTTTGGGACCTTATTTTTATGCATGCCTTCATTTTATTATATCTTGAATTCTACTATTATTTTTCATTGTTTTATCTTGCGAATTGCGAGTTGCATTTTCTGAATAAAACTGAATTTACAAATCTGTTAATGCTAACCTTCATTTTGTTGCTCCCTTTTGAAACCACAAGAAATTGTAATGAGTTCTTTTTAGACTAACTTCTATTTATGCCTTTAAACTGTCAGGCATTTGTTTGGCTTCTCTTTTAAAGACCATTCACACAGTAGCAATTGAAGCAAGAGCTATAATAGTGTTTTCATGTACTATAGATCCTGTCATTAGGCCACTGGGTCTGGAGGCAGTTATATGATGACAGCTGACAAGGGGGCGCGGCTCCTCTGAGGTTAAAAAAAAAGAAGTTGAGAGGGTACGCAATGCACAAAAGCCACAATTACTTCCCTGGCCGAGTCCCCTGAGCACAGCGGTTGGAGTGTGTATGTAAAAATGATGTGGGAGAGCCCATTTGCAAAACAAAGAATAGCGAAGGCGGGGGGATAAGAATGATTGCTTTTGCATAATAGAACATGTACACCCTGAGGCAGGAGGGCTGAAGTGGCAGACTGCAGATGGACACGCCCCTTTAGCAGTGCTGCGAGGGGGCAGATGGAGGTGGTTGACCCATGAGTATGTTAGAGAGGGCAGCACCCAAGGGAGTAAAGCTGAGTGCTGTGTTGTTGTTTGCCATCAGAAGTAGGAGTTTAGAATAACTTATCTTACTGGGAAATATATTTGACTCACAGTGGAACAATTACAACTCATGAGATAATTGAGGTCAAAGGTCATCTGTGTGCTTTGACACAGAACCACATACATAACAACATTGCAATTAGCAGTGCACTCTTGCAATAATGATAAGATGATATCTGAGCCATGCGCTGAGCTGTGAGCACCTTCTGCCGGGTCACAGAGCTACATTAGCCTAGCCGCCCTTAGTTTAATTAATGAACCTCTAGTTGTAGAAGAACTGCTGTTGAAAGTGGGGTCCTTTTAGAATCATATGTGCATACACCGGACTCAAATTAACTACCCAGGTCTCGTCCCTGAGGTCTTGTCTTCTCCAATCCTCTCCAAACTGCCAACCCCGACCTCCAGCCACTACGGGACATCCTCACCTCCTCGTACTGCAGTGCATGAAATATTCAACAGCAATTTCCCCCTTCGTTTGACATAATACCTTGAAATGTTAATGCGCTCCCATTGCTTGTTTTAAGTGGAAGGCGTCCCAAGGTATCTGCAATTGGAGCAGGGCGTCGCGGGGAGCTCTATTTAATGTGCGGTGTCGTGAATGTAATCTGCTGCACTTGAGAATAGCTCCAGCCAGACGCAGGGGTCAAAACATGATCCTCTTTTAACTAGATCATATACAACAAGGTGCGTGTTGACATTATAGTATTATGTGCATTTTTGTTCAGCTACCAAACGCAGCAGACCCAGTGGACATAGCCTGTGACATTGATTTTCATTACATTCACAGTAGCTGGCGTGTTTTGAACAGCCCAGACTAAATATGTCAATGAAGAAATTAACACGTGGAGCTAAGGACTTAAACAGGGACAGGCCAGGATCTGGTATCTGCTTCCTGTGTTGAGCTGCTTTTTCAACCTTATCAAACCCGAGATATGAAGATGCGATGTTATCAGTGTAAGCAATGCCCTCGTCACCTCATCTGCACTCTCCACGGATTAGTATAGACTTACCACTAGCCCTAACTGAACTAGGGCTTGGTAATGATGGCCAAGCTTGGTGATATATATACAAAAAAGTATAATTTAGCTATTGCTCTTTTGGACATATGCAAAATTATAATATCAATTACTTTGTCTATAATTAAACTGTCCCTGATGCATTGTTAGTATCGTCTGGATATCTTTAGCAAGATAATGTCACGCTACTTATTCAGTGCTGCTACTGTTGTGTGCTCGGGGTGAATAAAGCTTTTTCTTATCTCACCTTATCCCAGCCACCAGCTTTCTGTACCCTCTACTTGTTCTAATTTAGTTGATTCATGGTTGCATCCCTGCTTATCCTTATGCACATGTTAGTGTAGGAGAAATAATTCAAGTAGCCCAAGAGTTGTAAAGTAGATGGGACTCTGGATGTAGTGCAATTTCTTTATCAGTTAAGAAAAGTAAATCTGCTTATGCATTTCATTAATAATGGTATAAAATATTTCTATAAGGTTTTGCCAAAATAATTCCATTTAACAATTATATCACAGTAATTATTAAAGTTGGTTAGGTTCTATATTTAAACAACTGTTATAGTAAATTATCACATTTTTGTATTGTTCTTTTCCACCTTCAAGGCACTCAAAGCACTTTACATAAAAAAGACTCATTCACTCACACACGTATTCATCCGTGGGAGCTGGAAGTAGTAGTAGTAGTAGTAGTAGTAGTAGTAGTAGTAGTAGTAGTAGTAGTAGTAGTAGTAGTAGTAGTAGTAGTAGTAGTAGTAGTAGTAGTGGGGAAAACAACAAGGATCTAGAAGAAATCATCATTCCTGCACATGCTGGTGATCTAAAGTCCAGTATCTCTGTTGGCGGTTATCACGATTATATAAAATGGGCCACAAACGATTATTTCGACCCTTTTTGTCACAGTAAATGATATTATTGTTTATTGTCCCATCCCTAGCGCTGAGTTATACAGTAAGTGAGACTTGGCTGCACACTGCCCATCCAACCTGACAGCAAGGCATTAAATATTAGTGCCATTTTACAGTGGGTTTGTAACATGGTTATTCCAGTCAGTGACTTTGCTTTGCTCTGTCCATTCTCACAATGTCTTCTGTTTGACAGCACAGGATACTTGCCTGAAAGAAGTCAACCCACCTTTATTGTATAGTATTGTATTAGCTGTACCATCTGTATCATGTTCCTACCAATATAATACCATACCGATTATGACTGTACATTTAATACTTTCTGTAAAATTCATATAAATCCATGTTTTTTGTTTGATAATTTTTAAATAGTCTCAGGTCAGTTTCAAGTAGTTCATAATTTCAAAATTGTATGCATCGATAGAGTTTTCTTTCTGTGAGCCCCCAGCCAGAATATATGACAGTATTGCATCAGGAAGGGCATCTGTCATGATTTCTCACACACATACTTTTTAGACAGGCATATTGGTAGTTTTCTAGGATGTGATGATTTCCCTATTGATTACTTTGTACTTTGAATGTTAAACCTGATCATTTCTGTTAGTGACTACATCCAAGAACTCACTGTATTATAACAGAACTAGCTGACCCCATCTGTATTAAAGCAGGTCAATTATGGAAAATTGATTTTTCAGAGCTTTTAACTATGTTATAGTTGTTTCCCTTTCTCATTTACCCTCTCGGAAGTTGTTTTTGAAGTGATTCGTGCATGCTTGAGTAATCTTTAATCGTTTCTTTTCAAGACGCCATACTGCCGATCAATCCCCTTTTTCACTGCCACCGGCAAAAGCCCGTTGCGCTGTACTTATTTTCTTAATCGATGATACTTGTAGGATTTTGCAGCGATGTGTAATCATTTTGGTACAAATAAAAAAAAAAAATCCACTACTCGCTAGTGTGATCTGCAGCTGTTCATACAAGGGACTGACAGCTACCTGACTCTTTGTTATGATGACGTTTACGAAGATGTCAGCTTCCATTCAGCACCACAGTTTTCTAACCTGGATGTCAGTGGACTTGTTTCTTTTATTACCTTGTTTTAGATGAATATTGCGATTTAAAATGTGCAAATTATAACATAATGATCCACGGGGGTCATTTATATAGCAGGTTCAAGCACAGTAACCATCCATTTTCTTCCGCTTATCTGGGGCCGGGTCACGGGGGCAGCGGTCTAAGCAGGGACTACCAGACTTCTCTCACCCCAGACACGTCCTCTAGCTGCTCCTGCTGGACCCCAAGGCGTTCCCAGGCCAGGCGAGAGATATAATCCCAGCCTTCTCAGCTGACTCCTCTCAACGTGTAGGAACAGCGGCTCTACTCCAAGCTCCTTCTGTGTGACCTCAAGCACAATATCTCTTCTTTAAATATTATTGGCCTATAGAATGTTGTGATGTCATATGAAACCCAGCAATACGCATATACAATAGCTACTCACTGATGATAAAAAGCCTAGATGCAAGAATCCTTTTAATTTTGTGAGATGCTGACATGAACCTTGAACATCAAGTAGCGTCTTTTTTTGAGCTATTAAATACAGAAATACAGCGTTTTAAGAAGCACCATGGCTCAGAGGATGTAATGTGACGTTCTCAATGGCATTTCTGGCCCTGGGTTGGCACAAATGAGTTTATCACCACTCTCTCGACAAAAGCCAATGACCCCCCTAGTGCCCTGCTCCTCTGCTCCCTCCTGGTGGAATTGATTAGGAATAATTGGAGGGAGTCGGAGGCTTAGGCAAGTGGCACTAAATAAATCTGGCTGGTGTTAATTGTGTCAGTGTGAGGCAGTGCGAGGGCTAGCGAAACACTTAGCCACCGGCTGACAATAGTGGATTAATTGGACTCCTTCAATGAACATAATTAGGCTGATTGTTGGGAGAGATAAAGCAAAGGTTTTCTGAACGGCACTGACGGGGCTGAGGATATGATCCCTCCAACCTTTTTTCTTTTCCCTCTTGCCGGTCTAGTCCCTGGTATAAAATGAATGTGGCTCATTTCTCTCTGCTGTAAGGCAGTGGAAGCCTCACAGGTTAGAAGTGGATAGCAGGGTTAGAGATATTGGACCTCATGCTGATAACATCTCTTCAGAGGAACTGTCCAATCTTCTGAGCCGACAACAGGGCAGCGCCTTCAATCCATTGTCATTAGTTAAGGTGCTGGGGTGGAGAGAGAATGGGTCGACTGTCGAGAACCATCCGGAGCAGACTGTTTCATATGAATTTGATAATAATGTATAAAGTAGTAACTTCACAGTGTTAACAGCGGAGCCAGTTATACGAGCAGTCTAGCTGTCCCGTGCTCTTCAGACACTTAACATTGGGATCACTTCTCCAGCCAAGTGGAGCAGTAAAAGTATTTGATTTATCATCTGGGTCGAGCTAGAATGTAGATGAAACTATATATGCAAGGCACCTAAAAGACTTTTTTCCTATATATTTGTAGATTTGATTCTTATGTTAATGTGAATTATGCATAATAACACATTGATGATTATTATACCCTGGTCAAATTATGACCTGAGCCACTCTGGAGTATTGACAGAATGTAAAATCCGACCTCAGGTTAAAGAATTCTGTGAATTCTTCAAAGAAGCAGAAACATCTGCAGACTGTTGTTTCCATGGACACCTGTCATGTTCCTCCAGAGCTGCGAGAGGAAAACAATGTTGGGTTTCTGACCTGAACTGAAAGCTAAAAAAGTCAGTGAGCTTTCTTTCCTGACTGACAAGCACACAGCCTGGGGGGCTGGCGGCTGAGCCGAGCTGCGGAGGGCTGGGTTGAAGACCTTGACTTGTGCTCTCGTGGTGTGATGGAAAGACTTGGCCTTCCAGCAAAAACAAGATGCCGGCCTCCGCTCAAAGCCAAGGTACCTTAGGGAGACATTTTGATGCATGATGGGTGGAATAAAATAAAATGAAATGGGATCAGGCCTAGCATCAGTAGTTATTGGTGAAGGGGAAATGGTTGTTGTAGCCCTACGGCAACTCTCAACCTTAGGCTACTTTTGTCTACTCTCTGTGTTCTACAACTACACAGAATCCCCAGTGGTGCAGAGGGAGAAAGTGTGTGTTTTGGAGGATCTGAAGAGAAGCGGGTACATGGACATGTCTGTTTTAACCCAGCAGGCCTTAAAGCTCATGAGTGACTCCCTTTGAGGAGATTGCACTGACCTTGATTGAAGTCCAATACAGTCAGAGTCTTGACTTTCCCACTTTTCTCCTGTGTCTCATTTTGAAGCAGTTGGTGAGGCCATGATGTCTTAGACTTACATCTTATAAATGCGTATAAAAGTAGACACAAGTCAAAGAGACTCGACAGTTTGAACCCCATTCAATAACATCAGTTTAGATGATCTTTGTTGTGTATTTCTTCATGAACTTGACTTGACAATGACCTATGTGACCTGTGCTCTATTCAGAACCTAAACAAGCTCTGACCACAGAGGAAGCAGCCCATCCAGCCAGCTCCGCCTCTGGAGAGGGCATCTCATCGCTCCATCACTCCTTCACACAGTTGTTTTACCTTGGCCAGTGGGTGGCTCTCTCATAGCCCATGTCAGGTTGCAACCACTGAGGGTTGGCCAAGAAGTCACGGCCACAGATTAACTCTGCTATTTATGGCCCTGGCCGTCTAACTGCAGCCCCAGAGATGGGAAATATTGCTCACTTAGCAGGATTACTGGGTGCCGTAATGCCCCAAAGGCCTGCTTTATGGCAGGCCATAAATGTTCCCAGGGAGAGGCAGCGAGAGTCGGATTGATTAGCACTCCGGAGGAAAGTCGATCTGTTACCCACGCCCCACTGGGGAGCGGCGTGATGGATGCTTCCGGGAGGTGCTGAGAGGCAGCGAAGGGGAGGGAAGGGCACTTTGCCACGCACTCCGCCAGTCCCAGACATCCCTACAGTGACACAAGATGGAGGGCCCCGGCCGGCAGCAGGGCCGCAGGAGGTTGTCAGCCAGTCACAGAGCTATAGCTCCACCATGCACTGACCCTTCTCCAGTGCTGTGGCAGACAAATGGAGAGGCGACCTTGCCTCATGCTGCCATTTACCAAAGTCCCACTTGACACCTTGCATGCTCCGGACATCAGTCATGGCAAAAGATAGACCATATCTACAGCCAGCACCCCATGAGGAGCCATCGTCTGTTATATCAGCTCTGATGGAGGACATACAGCCCTTTTAGCCCTATTTTCATTTAGCCGTTTCTACCATCTCCATGTGTAATGTATGTACTCATGAAGCTAGTCACTGGCACTAAATCAAAAGAAATGTAGTTTACAGTTTCTATTTGTTTTCCAGGATTAATGACCTGATGAAAGATTTGGCCGACTAGTTGACAATGTTACTGATACATGTTGAAGTCTTTCAATTTGTTTGCCAAATAGCAGAGGTGATCACATGGCTCTGAGATGAGATGAGGTGAGATGTGTGGTTCACATTCCTACATAGATAAATCACATTGTCCATGTGGACACCAGATGCTCTGTGTTTTAAATAAAAAGTCAAGTAGGGCTGTAGTCAACTAAAGGAAATCTTGACAGTCTAAAGATGTGCCCTGCTCATCATTTAAGGGGACGTGGCATTAGCAAACGCTCTCAAAATTGTGTCTATGATCCAACTAAATATTTGACCCAAAGTAAAATGTAAGTAAATTGTATTTGTGTTACAATATCATAGGATGTTCCCAAATGTTCATCTAATTCATTATGCCTTTTCCTTTCTGCTGTGGTCCATGTAATTTCACATAATCCCAACTAATTTAGTTGACTAATACAATTTTTTGTCAACTCCGATGCCATTGGCTGATTGATCACATAAACTAAAAAGACTTAAAGACTTAAACTAAAGACTTACAGCATTAAAGTCAAGATTTTTAAGCAGTACTTACTAACTCAGCATACAAACTTAATAATAAATAATAATAATAAATTTTATTTATATAGCGCTTTTTAGGACACTCAAAGTCGCTTCACAGTGGATACAATAATAAAATACCACAAAAATTTACAACATAAAATCAAGCATTAAAAGCGATTTTGAACAGGTGAGACTTAACAATGTTTTGTAAAAGAGATTTAACATGAATCACCTAATGTCATCTTTAGCGTAGACCGACTCACTTAACTCACTTGGAGATCCCTGAGCGGTGGGCCATAAATACTGCACACATACCAGGCTGAAAGCTAAGTGATAGGACATAATGTACCAGGGCCGTCTCCTCAGGTAGTGTGGACTTCTTTCAACACATACTCTGCTTACTCCACCTCTCACCCCATCCCTCTGCCCCCTGCTGGGCACCAGTCTCTCCATGTGCCTGCACGCTCTCGGACTGTTGCTACCATTTTACAGTCCTTTCACTTGCGTAGATATTTTCCAGATGTCTGATGTAGGGCTCTTGCCATATGTCAACTATATATATGTTCTTTTGATGTGCGAGTGTGAAGAGAATGAAAGCAAAGGTGTTTATGTGTAGTGTTTAAAAGAGTGGAAGCAGAGGCAGAGCGGAGGATACAGGGAATGGATAGGACTAGAAATGCATGGACTAGGAGAGGATTTTGTATAGAAATAGAATCCTGGAAATAGGTAAGAATACTGAAGATGTAAATGCCAAAAGGTATAAGCCAGTCAAGAACTGTAGACATTGTATTTTGTGAAAGAAGTAAAGATGGTAATAGGAGATATCTTATCCATGGGAAGTCATTCAAGGTTATGACAGAACAAAGTATGACATTAGATTTGATCATCGTTTAGATCACAGATTCTTTTGAAAAGCTTTCAGAAATTCAAAATTGTGTAAATGTCACTGATCAATAGGCAAAACTCTTAAATCAAATCAAATTCCAACATGTGGCCATTTTTCAAGTTCATCTAATTTATTAGTGGTTTGTTGGGATAGTGTCTATGGTAAATATTCATTATATTTTAATATCAGTTAAGTGGTAGTTTGTGGGGGAAAAAGCTGAGAAGCCAAATATAGGAAGTAGTGGGGAGTTTAAAATGGAAAACCTGTGGCTATGTCATCAACATGGAAAATTCTACACAAAATACAAAGACAATTTACAAGCAACGACAGATTAAACATCAATCTAACAAAATAAATGTGTTGTCATCTATTTTTATTTGTCTAATTACACCTACTGTGTAATTTAGACAACTTTTGACCGTGTTAACATTATTATTAACTATTGTAAGTAATAGTTATGTATTTAACCTCTACTTAGGTCATATCTCCTGTCCGTGTCCAACCAGTAAATTAAAAAAATAAACTTCACCAGAATTTTTAAAAACTAGACCAAACTAAGTAAAAAGTTTACTAAAATCTTAAATATAATGATGTTAACTATTCGTTAGTGAAAAACTACTGTAGCCCATCATAGGCATTTAAGATACTAACTCACACCACAAGGTGTCAATATAGTAACAAAAGTTATTTTGTACTTTTCTAGTTTGGATACCAGGAGTGTAATTCAGATGTACAGTACATGCCACCTGTTTTGCCTCGAATCCTGGTAGAAGTTGCTCAACATGTCCGCCCCAACACAGATGACACTGATTATAATCCTTATCAGATACAGATATATCTTTGTGTTTGGTTAAGCAAACAGGTGCAGCTGAAATAACCATCGCTTTTTTCACAAAGAATAACAAATGATAATTGTTCTGATTGCAGTGACTGAACAAATTCTTTTGTTTTTGTTTTTGTAAGGCAAAGCAGCCAGTAACAAATCAGTGACTAGAATTTCAACATGAAAATTCCCTTAAGGACCAGTCTGACTATTAATTGGATTTATGGCTTTAATAGTTCCTTATCATTGAGCTTGTGATTTTGTACTGCACTGTGTTTGAGAAAATTCCAAGAAAATCTAGTAACCAAAGTCACCAATTGTGCCCTTTGTGCCTTAAGCAGATCGTAAAATGTTGCTCACACACGTCATATTGTGTTGACTAGTTCACCTCCCAACATATAAAATAACATATAACAGTTTAGTAACACACCTAACAGAACCAGTTTGTAATGTTACCCAGTGGTTTATTGGGCTAAGTCAATGCAATAATGCATTGATTGTTTTTCCTTCACTTTATTACTATGAACTATCTACAGATAAACTTTAAAATTATACAAGCAATTTGTTGTTACAAGAAGAAATGACAGGTAAATTGTGTATATTAACTTAAAGTAAAAGTCGTAGCAGTAAAAGTTGTATTCGATCATTACTAAGTTGAAAAAGTAAAACTTGGCACAGGAGTTATGTCAGTCTCTTCTTGTAAGAAATGTTTCATGACTTTTTATGAGAGAGAATACACTGTAACAAGACTGGCCTTGCTTTTCCATTTAGCACTCTGCTGCTGCTGCTGCTGTGTGGGATCTGGGCCAAATCATCACAGCCAATCCAGACATCTGCCCACAAAGAAAGAGAAATTGTTGTTGAAATGCACTGACTAACTCTGTCTGACCTGTAAAAACTTTCTCTTTAGATTGATTTCACATTTATCAGAGTTTCTTATTTCCTCCACAGACTGTGTTCCTGGGTAATGAACTCTGATCAATGGGTTGTCCTCTCAGAGCAGACTTGTGCTTCTTTAACATCTATAGACTGACTTTGTAGCTTTGTATTCACTGTTTGGAAGTGACTGGGAATAATGGTAAGGTTAAAGTTTAGCTGTTATGCAAAATAGGTCAACTTTTTACAGCTTTTAACCATGTTATAGTCATTTCTCCATTTCTCTACCATTTACTCATCCGAAGGAGTGATTCGTGCATGTTTGAGCAATCTTTAATCACACATTTTCAAGATATTTCTACAATTTTATTTCCGTAATTGGTGATAACCGTAGGATTTGACAGCATTGCATCGTCACTTTTGAACAAAATGGAAAAAATCTGCTACTCGTTGGTGTGATGTGCTGTTATCCATTGGAGGTGCTGACTCTGTTGTGATGACATTTGCACCGAAGTCAGCTCGCATTAGGCACGGTAGTTTTTTCTTTTATTAAGTCTTTTTAGAATTTAAAATGTGCAAATAGTAACATAATGATCTACGAGTGTTGTAGATTATAGCTATACAGCAGATACAAGCACAGTGGGTCTTTTTTAAGGGTGCACTTGTTGTTTAAGGTCAGGTTAATTTACATTTTCTGTGTCTTTATTTATTAATCAAACTATAAAATCTTAAGGCCCATATAGTTGGTCCAGCTACCCACAATCCCCAGCAAAAGCCCATTAAGTCTGACAGGATTGAACAGTAAATTGTTCTTGTACCTGAATAGCATATCCACCAGGCAGTAGCTTGACGTTCGCCCAATAATCTGGAGGTTGTTAGTAATGTATCTTTCCATTGTGCAATTGGGCAACACAGCGCACCTGCCTTGTTTCCCTGATGTTAAGCCCAATAATGAAAGGGCCACCAATAAAGCAGAGTTAAGCCCAATGAAGTATTTGCGCAGTGGCATACTATATCCAGGGTTAGCTTTTCAGTCAGAGCTCATTGTTGACACAGGACAGAGCAGGTAAATGTCAGGCAGAATCAGTATGTGGCCTGCTCTGGTCTATCCTACCTCCACCAAAGCTTTGCTATTGATTTAAGGCCAAATGTGGTGTGTGTGTATGTGTGGATATAGAGCAGGTGGGTTCACAGACATTTGAATTAAACACAATCCCGATCAAACAGGTTCATCCGACCCCCAGGCCCATCCATCACACTGCCGCCTATGTCTCAGAACTGCCCATTTATCATTTGTTTTGTTGATTATTTACATAGTCATCTGTCTTCCTCTGTTTATTTCTGTTAGTCTCAAGACCAGCTATGTGCCCTTTTTAGGTGGGATTTGGTTCAACGTAAAAACTAAAACCATACGTTAACAATTTGTATTTGATGGTTGGTTCCCATGCATCAATTTTGATAAAGTAAATGTAAACTTGACTTTTCTAACTTCTTATCATTCAGTACAATAACATCAAAAACATTGGTTCACAAAATTTTAAATAATCTAATGTGCTTGGAAATACAGCCCTTGCAAAGGAAGTTATCATTCCCTACATATTAATGATTTAAAGTTATAAAGTGTGAAATACAGCTGTAAAAGTGCCTAATAGCATGTGTAAAAGCCACAGTTAATGCCTGATAGGTAGACTATATCTTCATCTCTGCCCATTCATCTTTTCCTCCTCCATCGCTTGTCCTTTAACTCATCTCATAGTCCTGTTTAGTGGCTCTCCTCCTCCGTCCTGCAGTCTTGCTGGTGGTTGTTGAGATTCCGCAGACAAACACAGTCTCTGGGGAGCTGACATCATTAGAGCAGGGAGCAGCTCCTGTCTCTACCTTCTCCAGCTTCACTCAGAGATAAAGTAGAAGAGAGGCAGAGCGGAGGGCAGGCTTAAGCAATGCAAGGTCAAGATCGTGGCACAATTACCCCGGCAGTGCAGTGCCCCACCAGGACCAAAACCCCTGACTTCTCACCCTGCCAAGGTTGGTCCGGGCCACTCCTACAGACAATTAGCCTTCCCATATCCCCTGTCATTTCCATATTCACCTGCCGCTCCTCTGCTCAGCTCTGCTCTGCCAGGTAGAGAGCACTGAGGGCAGACTGGGGCTGCCAGTACATTGTGTTATGCTGTAAAACTAGCAGTAAGAAAACTACAATTTCTCAGTGTCCTTGGTAATTGTGAAATGCATGTCCAATTATACTGCAATTAGTTACTATAGATAAAGTACACACTGAGTGAATCTAATTGACTTCTATAATGGGATGATTATGATAGACATTCAGCAACGTTCAGAGCTGAGATTTCCTCTCACAGAGCTGAGGCCGGCAACAGTGTCCTATACACCTTTAGGCAGAACTTATATTAGTAAGTGCTGCTACCATGCAACACTTACAAATTAATAAATCATTCAAATGTGCTCATTTGCAAAAAACATACACCCACTTGCATTTTATTAAACATACGTACATTTTTCATTTGTACTTAGAATAGTTTCAGTTTACATTTGCTTGTGATATTATGCAATTATATTATTTATTTATTTATTTATTTATCTATTTATTTTTAGTTATATTGATATAAAATTCAATAAAAATAATCTCAGTTTAGATAAATAAATACAAATATCCTGTCCATTTTGTATGTCTTGAAACCTACAGGTATCCATGTCTTTGATCTCTTTGCATCCTAAACCGATTGGGAATGGTTGGTTTATCCCCAGGACCGCTGCCTCCGATTACAGGCACACAGATCCCACCGACAGCGTCCTGCCAATTAGAATGCACAGTGAATCCGCTGTAAGCTTATTAAATCACTATTATCCCTAATAACACAATGGACATGATCCTCTTCTCCCCACTGCATCCTGCTTGTCTGTAGTCTACATGGTGACAAGGCAGGCCTGTCAGATCATGGCTGTGGTGAATACTCTCCCATACCCAGCAGACACACACGCATAATTGTGCTCCGGCATTTCGCAGATATGGAGCCTCAAATCCCAGCACATGTCAGCGTTTTGAGGGATCATATAGATGCAAATGCGCCCATGTAATTGCACAAGCGGTGGATGGGCGCGCTCCAGGCTGGATCCTGTCATGTCAATGGCTGATTCCATCTGCTTTTCATCGCGCCAGGTTTTTTCTTCCTTTTTCCAAGACCTGATTTCCATAGCAGCCAAAGCTTTACAATCCTCTCATCTTATCTGCCTGTTTCCCTCCTCCTTTCGGCGCCCCCTCGCTGCGTTCCCGTGCCAGAGCGTCTTTCCTGGTCCAAACCGCAGCCGTAGATGTGACAGGAAGAGAGTGGAAGTCACAGTCAAGACACATCAGATGAGTGAGGTGTAGCTCTCCACAGCTCAGGTTTACTGTGACAAACACCCAGCTCTAAAAAAAAATATACTCCATATATGTATTTCCCTGCTACTAACATAAAGTTGAGTGTATTTTAAATGCCAAATTAAATACGTCACCAATTCTTACATGCAATTTGATGCGTTAAAGATGCATGTCATTGTTTTGCCGGGATTGCTCCACAGGGAAGGTAAGTCAAGTTTATTTGTATAGATCAGTTCATACACAAAGTAATTGAAAGTGCTTTAAAGAATAAGAGAGACATTAAAATCACAATAGAATGGGTTAAAAAAGGTTAAAATAATGAAAGATTTTTATTTTTGTTTTTGGTCCCGAATGGCAATCTACGTCGAAACACAATTTTAGTCGTAACCTAATGTATTTTAGGTCTTAAACAGCTGAAAACTTCAAAGTAAATCTAAGGTTCTATAAGGGCACAGACAGCGTAGCAATATAAATTCACTCCCATACTCTCCCCTTCAGCCCATAAGACTTCCTGTAGATTTGAGCGTGTGGCGTGTGTGCTGTGCAGGCTGGAGATAAGGTCCCACAAGTTCTCCAAGGGCAGAGGGAGAGCGCAGACATCAGAGGGGAGCCGAGCCTGATTCATTACATGTGTTGCATCTGCCTCCTATTAAAAAAGCCCAGAGCACTGTGTCTGCTGTCTCTCTCACACTCTCCCCCTGCAAACTACCTCCTGACTCCTCGCCCTGCCTGTTTACTCAGAGCTAGCACTTCCAAGTCAGGCCATGCTACTTTCAAATAAGACTGAAGACTGTGCAGTAGTTTTTAGCTCTGCCACTGCACTTCAAGTATCAAGTATGAAAATGTATTGTTTGATAATAATACATTTTAAAGCTGCTGTTTTACTTACAAACATAATTATTCAATGCAACGAGTTTATAAGCACTTTTCACAGCATACTTTTGCTATTATGCGTGAGCTAACAAGAATTGGCATGGTAACAGTGCATCAGCATGACTTCCTGAATAATTACATGCGGACAGCACACACCAGTCTTATTTTGACCCTCTAAGACTTGCGTAAATTCAAAGTGTGGCAAAAGAAATTGTACTAACAACTGCTACATAGTTGTGCACTTTGGTTTCTTGTTAACTGCAGAATTTACAGCAGTTGTATTTTCTGAATCCAATTTAAAGTGAAAGTGACTACTGACTAGAGTTTTCCTAAAGTGACTGTTTGACACTTTGTATTTTTTAATGACTTGCTCATTTCCTGTGGCTCACAATCTCATCGACAGTGTTTTAATTATGCTCCGCTGATTGAACACTTAGGTGTGTGTGTTTCAATGGACCTGTTAAACTGAGCTTTTTGCCAAACATACGCCGTCTTTATCTGATAATTATTTCAGATTACATTAGAGGAAATTAAACATTTCAGTACCTGTGAGGGTGACAGAGTTGTCAACTATAGTTTCAGAGTGTGAACATTGCCACTTCTAAAAGAAAAAAAAAGATGTTTTTTTTCTCTAACCGCTAATAAGATCATTTTCAAGTGTTAAAAATAATGAATGCAGTTATAGCGGTTAGGCAGAAGTGAAGGGTTTACAGCATAAATCTGTGCTATACTGGGGTCACCTATGGAAAAAACATCATTAATGTGCACTGGTGGATTTATTTCTGAGTTAATAGGACTTGATTATTTTATAGATCTGTAGCCGCATGGCCAATTATTATTAATAATGACTATAATAATCTGTTTACTTGAAATGTTTTGTATAGGACTGTGTCCACATGTGACTTTATGCTATCTAATATTCTAATGGTATGTTAGTATGCCCAAGAGTTAAACCTTCAGTCTACAGCTATTGAAAGATATAACCACAGAAGTGTATGCAAACAGTATTATGTTGAATCTTGTGCCTGGAGCGTTGTACTGATACTGCAAAAGCCTGAGTAGCTGACATTATATGACCGCATATTAAACACATGTCAGCAAACTCTCCCAGGTGGAAAATAAATCACTGTTTTGTTTTTTTGTTGTTGTTGTTGTTTTTGTTTGTTTTTTCCCATTACTTTTGGCTGACCACTAAGTGCAAATGTAGCATTTCCTGAGGCATGTGCCTTAACCTGATGTTGTTTTACTGCTTTGAATATGCCCTCTTGTTTGAAAGGCAAAGTCAACTTTGAATTGCAAATAATTATGTCAAGTGTAAAAGAAAACTGCATAACCATGATTTGAATTCTCCTTGTAAGCTCGTGCATGTGTTTTACATTTTGCACATAAATGAAAGCTGCAAATTGACTTTGCAATCAGCCAAAATCACACACACAACATGTCTTTACTATGATTTCAAGGACTAATATTAGGGAGTTTCTGCAGTTTAAAGTTTTAAGTTAAAACAAAATAAATTTGCACTTTGAAATCAAGCAAAATTCAAATCCCCACAAATTGTCTATAACTTCATCTTCGTTGTAATTTAGGATCTACAAATATGAGCCAAACAAATAAGATAGAGTGTCCTGGCTGTTCCTACAAGGCCACTCTCTTATCTGTGCAGGGCAGATCGGCGCGGGACGTGGGCTGTGTGCCAGTGTCTGTGTGTCAGTGTATGTTTGTCTGTGTCTGTGTGTATGTGCCAGTGTCTGTGTGTCAGTGTCTGTGTGTGTGTTTGTCAGTGTGTGCCAGTGTGTGCCAGTGTGTGTCAGCGTGCGCCAGTGTATGTCAGTTTATGTCAGTGTGTGCCAGTGTGTGTCAGCGTGTGCCAGTGTGTGTCAGCGTGTGCCAGTGTGTACCAGTGTATGTCAGTTTATGTCAATGTGTTTTCAGTGTGTGCCAGTGTGTTGTCAGTCTGTGCCAGTGTGTGTCTGTGTGTTCTCAGCGAGCCCTTGGGACAGGTGCTGAGGGATGGCTCCGTGTTTGGGAGCAGGTGCACCTTCCCTCCTCTTCCCTCCCCTTCCCTGTGCTCCGTTCTCGCCTTGTTCCCCTGATCCCCCCAGAGGCGTGCGGTGAGAGTGATTGGAGAGGCCTGGCCCATAGGGAGTGCTGCTCTCCCCAGTTCATCTGTTCCAGACAGGGCCCGGCGGGACACACGGCTCTCCTGAGGGCCTCTTTGGCTGGGAATCAGAGAGGAGCAGTCTCCTCTCTCAGGCGGACTGCTTTGTTATGTGCGGGGAGGTCTCAGTAGCCTCTGCATTTCACTGTAAAACCAAAGAGAATGTTAGTCACTCTGTCCATGCACATATTAGATTATACCTTGGCCTTTTATTTTTTGCTTTCTCATGAAGTCTAGCTTTTAATCTCCTACCTCTCATCATGTAGTACTTTTACTAGCTAGGATTTCACATCGCTGTATTTGTGAGTGGGTTACAAATGTGAATTAGCTGAGAGCACTACCAGAGAGAGTTATAGGGGCATTTTAGAGCTTGTATAATATGTGTATTCTGTTTTATGTGGTCATTTATTATAAGACAAGCTCCATGAATAATGTATGATTAAATGGCGTAATGGATACACTGGGACTCGTCAAAATAAAAGCAAAAATCCATTTGCTTTCCCCGTAGTAAATCGGCTAGCTTGTCCTTGGGCTAATTTCCAACTTGGGACTTGGTGGGGGAGTGAGTGGATGTCTTGATAGCTGTTTCGCGGGAGGGGGTGTCAGTAGTGCTGTACAATGAGGGGAGGAGGGGAATCAAAAGTGAAATGAGATATGGACAGGGAACAAAGCCACGACACCTTTTGTGTTGGTCTCCCTCCCCCAATACATACACAGGTTTTATAGGACTCTATCTGTTGCTTCCCCTTCCTTCTATCACAGTTCTGTCTCACACAATCTTAGAGTGTCATCCTCTGCCTTTGAGCAGCTGCCACGTCTGAGCCTCTAGAAAATGAAGGCAGATGAATCAATTTGGCCTGTGGCCCTAAAGTGCACTTGTCTGCGCCCAAGCCTTGAGGGGAGGGGGATAATGAGCCGATAGATTGAACCAGTGGCACTGAGGTCTGAGGTGGCTGATATAGAAGCAGACTTAGGCTGTGTGCCCCTCACACACCCCCTGATGCCCCCCATGTGAGGGAGCAGCCTGTCGCTGGGTTAATAGGGGTGAGGGTCCTCTGCGCAGGACACTTTTCTGAACAAATTAGAGGAAGGATCTGTATTGGTCCTTTACAGCCATCTCTTATGTGGATTGGACTGGCCCTTCTCAGAACACCCAAAGAGCACAGGGGCCTGTAGTTCAGGGGGCTCCGAGTCCACATTCTGAGGGGGTAATATGGACTGACGGGGGGACAAGGCTGAGGCACAGCCTCCCTGAGTGCAGCTGACAGGTGATGGCAGGCTTTAGCACAACAAGAGAGAAACCCAGGTCACAGCTAACAATGGGGAAAGTGCTCGGAGTCCGTGTAACTCTGAGGCTGCGTTGGAGTCCCTGCGAGGTAAAGAGGAGGCCGGATCAAAGAAGTAGGACAACAAAGCCTCACCTGCCCACCTCCAGACAGGTCCCCGCTGACAGAAGGCAGATCGACTGACACTGCACCAGGCTAGTTCCCTCTGCTCTGAGGCTCTCTCTGACTAGCCCTATGCACTGAAGGCTGTGTGCTTCACTCTGGGTTAGAGGAGTATAAATGAGCAGACCCATGTCGGCACAACTCAACTTAGGGGGAAATTAAGATGCTGGAGGGCCCTTTGAAGATAATTAAAGAGCACAGAGTGGCAGCCTCCAGAGACAGACTGGAGACATGTTCAATACCGAGACTAATGGGGCTAATTTCCAGTACATTATTCATGTAAAACACAGGCACTTACTTAGCTATGTTTTTTTTGTTGTTTTTTTTTACATCTCTTTTAAAGGCAAACTGCCGTGCTTGCAGGGATCTGCTGCTTGGAGTAGTAATTATAATAATACACAATTTTTGCTAACATTGCATAATGGATGTTTACAAATGGTCATCTAGACACTTGACTACAATATTACTTTAAATGTACTATCCACAACCTCCTAACCTTCAATTGTACCACAACATCATAGCACAAATCACCACTCCCAGGCTTTTTGCCTGTCTCTTAGCATTAATGAACAGAGAAAAGAGAAAAAACAAAACTTGAAAGCTGTACAGTTGGGAGCTTAGGGCCAATTAAAAACCTCCCTAGACAGGAAATTAGTCCCAGCCTTAATCACAGGCAGTCAGGGTTGCCAATCTGTCAGAGTCGGCGAATTCCTGCCCAGATCAATTGCTCTGGTGTCCTGGCGAACAGTGACGGGGGGAGCGGCTGTTGCATACTGCATCATTAGCCTAGGTGGCTAATTAGAAGCTGTGCTCTGATCAATAGCCGAGTTGATTGCTGACTGGGTAATGTAGCTGGCGTCCCCATAGGAGACAGAAACACTTAGGGTGCCTGCAGGAATTTGTCAGTATGCAGACGCTGGGTAAACAAAGTAATCAACAGCTGCACTTGAAAGCAATGTGACGCGCTGTGCCCCTACCTCCCCACTGCTGTTCATGCACTTCCAGAGCAGCATAGGTAAAAAAGGCCATCATCTATTCT
Source organism: Periophthalmus magnuspinnatus (assembly GCF_009829125.3). Classification (NCBI taxonomy): domain Eukaryota; kingdom Metazoa; phylum Chordata; class Actinopteri; order Gobiiformes; family Gobiidae; genus Periophthalmus; species Periophthalmus magnuspinnatus. The sequence goes on from NC_047134.1 coordinate 17,971,921, forward strand.
GAGATGTAAGGAGTGATTAGAATGACAGTTTATAGAGTGAGACTGAGAAATGTGCTGGAAGAGGCGGAGAGAGTTGGAAGTCAAACCTGATTAGGCCCACCTGGCAGGGCTCTCCTCCCCCACCATGATCGCCTGGCACCTGTCCTCCTTTTCCTACGCCAAGCTCTCTACCCCGCTCATGTCACCACTGACCTCACCACACTGCTAATGCCCCTTGGCCAATCAGTGCACTTGCCCCAGTGGTGGTAGGGTAATTAAAAGGGAATTGTGTCTAGTTGGCATGTGAGCTTGTGGGCACAAGGGTAGACAAACACTCCCTGCCACCTTGTCTTCCTCCTGCTCTCCCAGCCAGGTGGTAGCGTACAGGACCTGTCAGATTAGCTGATGACCCTTTTAATTCTAGCTCAGCCGGGGGCCATAATTGATATTTACCAGGAAAGGTTAATTGTAGCAGTGATCTGCTTAAATTACAGTGGAGATCAAGAGACCAGGCCCAGCCACTGCGCAAGCCACCAGGGGAGCTGCTACACTGCCGCATGCAACTCAGATGAATTATAGCCCACAGCTAGAGCTTGCAGAGTGTGGGCATGGGGCATGAGAGGGCTGATGCTGCACCAACAAACTGTCTGTTTGCATAGCTTGCAAAGAGTCCATCAGGAAAGGCTGAACCTGCGCCAACTCTGGGGTGGCTTTCCTTTTGTAAATAACACTTAGCATCTTTGAAGTGTTTGCATTGTGTTGTGTTGTTTATGTTCCCTGGTGAATATTTTTACATCCTTGGATTAGTTCAGGACCATCACCACCACATAAATCAGTATTTTTATCAGTCTTATATTGTACTGTAGTTCAGTCTCATTGTAAGTGCTTGTTTCACAAACACATTTGTCTTACCTCTGTATTTGCACTGGTACACAAAGGTTTTGAGGTTGCAGGTGTTTTTGCTGCAGCCCCTCTGTTTTACATATAGCCAAAGCACAAACGACGGTGTGCTTTGACATGTAAAACCCTTTGTCCTTTATACAATTATTATTACTCAAATTAGCTGTATTGTTCAGTGCTTTACATTAAGAAAAATAATACATAAATGTGACATAGATGTAATTTTCAAGATGTACTGGAAAATATGTTTGGATGTTAGATTGCATACTAAAGCATGTTTATTGTGTCCCCAGCAGATCAAACCGTTGGCACTGCGACCAGTCAAACTCAGTGAGGATGAACCAGTGCAGGAACTGCGACCACTCAGGAGCCCCTCCAAGGAGCAACTGAATGAGGTGAGGACTTGTCCTTCTTCTGGACCAGACCTGTCCCTCTTCTACAGAGACTGGACCAGACCTTTCCCTCCACTACGGAGACTGGACAGTCTGTTTGAAAGGGCCAGAGCAGCAGCCTGTGGACTGTCAGATCAGAGGGCAGCTGTTGCAGTAGCTCCTGCTGTTCCCTGGATCACCTCATAAATCCCCTCTGACTGCTTGGCAGGCAGCACACTGACAGGAAATGATTAAGCCGCTGGAGCAGCCTCACCTGGTTGACCTGGCATTATTTAAAGCATGGCGTGGTAATGTAGACATGACCTAACGCAGTGCAGCCAGGTGTGGGGCGACCTTATCGACCTCAGGAAGGAACCAGTTAAAGACACAGGGCCAATTATCAGTGTGCCGGCATCCATATGCCAGTTCATTTAGAAAGGAGTAGGTGGCAAAGCAAAATGAAGACTAGGCATTGGTTCAGCATAACGGATGAAATAATGCAATTTAGATACAGGGAAAGTAATGAGAATTTATGCAAAATCCCGAGCGGCCCATTTTAAATGAATGTAGAAATATGCTTCCTAACTAATGCCTGTCAAGCTCTGCTCCCAAACCTAACTAAATTCAATCAGACTGTTCATTTAGCCCACGAAAGCAGGCAGAGGGAATAAGAGAGAGGAAGCGGAGTGTTCAGGCTTCCTCCTCCAGCGGGGGCAAAGTGATGGAAAGAAAAGGATTTTAATGAACATATTAAATACATTGTTTTAAGCCATTCAGGGCTCTGAATGAAAATCCAGCCTTATGAAAACGGAAAATCACCCAGCCTAATTTCTCCATCTTGCTCCTTTTTATAAGCCCTGCTGCAGTGCTCCTTTTGGTTCCCCCTCTTCCTCAACTATTTTCCCTGAATTTGTGTAAAGGCTGTCTTTTAATGAAAAAGTCAGGAGGAGGAGACGGGCTTGTCAGATAAAAGAGCCACACTAGTTGACAGCTCTGACAGGGCTCTACGACAGGCTCAGTGAAGGAGGGGTGGGGCTGGGGCAGAGGGGGTGTCTACAATCGCCCATCGTATTCGCCATCGCTGTTAGATGTGGCTTTTCTCTCTAATCCATTGCCAAATAAATGGTGCACAGACGTTGATTGTTGTAACCGTGCCATTTGTATCATCCATCCCTGTTCCTCCGGTTTGTCTGCAGATTCCTGGCTGCTTTACAGTACAGCACTAACTTGATAGACACCATCTTGCATATAATTCTTATTTTCCTGGCCCATAAAATCCCCTCGCCTGCATGAGCGCTACTAATTTTCGTAAAACACGCTCCATCACATCAAAGTGGCTCCCTAGCTTTAAGAGCTCTTAACTAATGATGCCGCATCGCCAACGAGTAAAATGGATTTCTCTTGTCTTAGCGCCAAAGGAAATAGAGACAAATGTGATGTGCAGACGCGCCCACCGCCCGTAAAAACAGTCATGCATCAATTTGGGAGCGTAGGGTAAAAAACATTGCAGGGGGATGCCATGCTTGGGTCTTTATCTGTTTATTTTGACTAGGTAATTGTGCCTGTGGTGCAACGGGGCCCAGCACTAAGCCGCTCAGGGATTAGGCAAATGTGAGGAGGTGGTGCGGTGGTGTGAGGGGGCTGCTTTCTCTGCATCTGTGTCCTGCCAAACCGTACGATAAATGTACTGCTCCAAGGGTCTCTGTCCCATTTGGGCTGTGCTAGTGTCCCTGGTGCATGTGATGATTAGTTGAACATCTTTTAGTAATGTCTTTGTGTGTACTTTAATTAGTATTTACAAAATAACTCTATACATCAAAATTATGATAATGTTGAAGAGCCCAGGATGACTAATTGCATTTATTTATACAAATGCACAAGCTGTCATTTGAGGCAAGTAATGTGTGTCTTTTCATTAGACACAAAACTCTGGGCTGTAGATGTCTACAATCACGTTCTTTTCATCTTCTCTCTCTCAATGCTGCACCTTGTTCGTTTCCCTGAAAAGCTCTGATTGGCTCACCTTTCAACCTCACTCAACGACAAAAACTAATAGTCTGGGTTGAGAGATGATGGACCAGACCTGCCCCACTTGTCATCATGTTTTTCTTTTTTCTGTTTTGTAAGAGAGTGGAGGAGGGGGCATGGAAATGGGGAGAGGATTAGGGGGCGGATTTAGCAACATTTCTCTTCTCTGGGCCTGTTTAGTTAACCCTTAAATGCCGCCAGCATCCGCCCCGTCCCTTTCGCCACCAACCACTACAGCCAGCAGAGCTCTCCCTCCCCCTCTCTGCTCTCTGGGGCGGGTTCTTAAATCCTTTTGAAGTCCTAAGCGCTGCAGAAATCCATTGAGAGCCATGTATAATGGCTTTTAAGAGCGAGTGTTTAGCTGTATGCCGACCCTATGGCTTATGAACCGCTGGCGTTTTAATGGATCCCCCCGTTCCCTCCCCTCTTTTCCTCCCTTCACCGGCACTAAATCCAATGGATTGTCCCTCATTATCATTTAAATAAGCCTCTCTTTCTACTCTGAATGCTCCAAGTTGAATGAACTCTACATAGTAAAGCTAATTCCAAATGGCCTTGGCCTCCCACCATCGTAGCTCCCACATATACAAACATTTAAGAGCAGTCACAATATGCACCCAGTCAACACATTATTGCCTGTGCAAAACACTTTATGGCCTTTTGAAGCCCCGGATTTTGCCCTCTGTGCCGTTCTCTTCCGCACTCATTTTGGCTTCTCTCTGGTCACACTGGTGCAGGGAGTAAAGAAGTTGAGCAAAGCACGAATAGCCTTTTGATTCCCGCAGCGCCTGCTTTCCGGTTCGCGGCAGGGCTCCTCCCTAATCGTCACCACAGGAGCCGTCAGCGAATCAGACGGGCACACAGGCGTTGATGAGGGCTGAGGCCTAGAGCAGGTGTGGAAGAATGGATGAGGGGCTATGGGAGGGTGCAAAACAAGGGAGGCAGTGGCTCTAAAGGTGTGGGGGAGGTTGTCTGGATTGAAGGTGGACCTATGGATGAAATTGGTCTAGCAGAAAAGTCCCCTCCAGAGACTAGGGGGGAGAAATTGCCAATCTAGACGGAGGAATAAAAGCAGTGAAAAGTGGAAGTGGAGGGAGGGATTGGGAGATTGGAATTCGTGCTGGGCTCTGACGGACAGAGCTAGAACAAAACCCAGAATTTCTTGTCTCTACTTTGATTCGGCATTTAGAGGACTGCACCTGACAAACATGAACACCATCAAAATAATTGGAGACATTTGAATGTGCGAATACTTTTAATAGACAAAAAGTTAAGAGTGAAGACAAAGTTTAAAGTTTTAGTCGCTGGCTATATGAGACCAGAAGCATTTGTGCATTTTGTGCTGGTCCCAAGCAAAGATAAATGTTGATTATTGCAGACTTCTCTTGTATTTACTTATTATTAATCTACTCTCTTAAGCCAATGACACAAGTGACACCACGATATCTGCATAACAGTAATTATCACTTTATTCCTTCAACTGTATGTTTCCTTCACACATTTTGTTGTTTTCTAGTTGGCATTTTTGACCTTGACATACATTTTCTAATCTCATGAGTATTACAAGCTGCGCCATACTATAAAAATGCATAAACTATAATACTATAAAAAAATATGATACGATTTATATTCTAACCAAACTCAAAGTGTTTGTTTAAATGTCTTTCCGCCAGCCCAGTGCAGAATGTATGAGGGTGTCGTGCGTGGGCGAGGGCTACATGGCAGGGCGGGTAAAAGGTTAACGTGAATATTGATATTAAAGCGCTGCTGCTTCATCATGTCTGTGTCAGCCAGTGAAAGGCTTCTTAAAGGTCATTCCTGCTCTCTCCTCTCTCCCTACAGAGCTCCACTCACTCGCTGTCAGGTCGGGGCTACTCGGTAAGTGACATTTTCATGCTTCATAGCTTTACGGCAGAATTACAATCTCCAACGACCCGCTTTATGGCCGCGGCGCTCGACATTTTAATTATGTTAAATAGAGTAATGGAGAAATCATGATATTAGGGACATTAATTCTGCCTGACTGACTGATTAAATTGCAGGAAGGTGTCCTGCTCTACCTTGGCGAAAAGAACCTCCTTTTATTGGCATCGATCAACAGTGTGCACCGGGGCTGCAGTTATGTGCCTTCCTTGAGTGACTCTCAATGAAGATTACTTTTTACTTAGGCCCAACCAAGTATATTTATGTTCCATAGATAAAAGCCGCAGGACTCTAATTCAAAAGGCTATGTATTCCTGAAGTATAACCATGATAAGCTTGGCCTACGCTGTTTTGTACAATTTGTAATCTTTCCAAATAATTCCCAAACTCACACTGACTGTACATTGTATGTGGAAATTTGACCCAACTTGAAAATGGTTGTGAGACTTAAAAACATGTCAATAACTGCCTCAGAATCAGACAGTGTAAGTCCTGCTCAATAGCCACCGTAAAACCTGAAGATTTGTTAAAATATATTTATTATTCATCTTGATGACAGCAACACATCTCAGACTATTTAAAAAACTGGAAACTAATATTAATCAGTCTGCATTAGTAAACGAATTCGATTTCTTACATAACACCAATTCCAATTATGGATGTAGTACTGCTATTGGAATAGGCTTTCAGTTTTCATGGGTTGCTAACTTCAGACTTTATGATCTGTTGTGAATATAATTGATGATTTGCAATAATGTCCTCAATTTTATATCCCAGTATGTCAGTATATGTATCCTACGTTTGCACAGTGCAATTCAAGCTAAATGAGCCCAAGAGAAATAGTCATTTCTTTGAAATATACACAATCTTACAAATTGTCAAAACAGAACTATTTTTGTCCATGCTGCCTTGTCCCTTTGCATTCCCAAAGTGTGCATGTGTGCTCCCCCCTCCCTCTCATCTTGTGATGTGTCTATTCTCCTGATAGTTCCGACAGTAGTTGTCCTTTATGTCCTTTGCTTAAAGGCGAACTCATCACCGCCACATTCTTTAAAGCGTGCTACTTTTAGCTGATGAGTGGCATATGGCAGTTCTTATTGCCATTTGGAAGTCATCATCCAGACAAACAAAACAACTATAAATGGTTTGTCATCGTTAATCTGCCTCAAAGGACCGCATTTAAAGCCCTGAACAAAGCCGAACTTCAGAAGACATTGAATTCGGCACAGTCTTCCTTTTTTTGTATAAATTTTGTTTTAATAGAACATGTCACATTCCTATTCCCCGGCGGCCACATACTCACAGATGGATGAAAACAAACAAGACCTTCCCAAAAAGCGCGTGCAGCCCTTTGGCTCGAGCTGTCAGTTTGAGTCGGGGAGGAACAAGGCCTTCTCTTTATCTGCAAGAATCTTCGAGGGCATGGGGGACCAGGGCATGAGGGCAGGGGTGGGAGGCTTGGTTGCTGGTTGGTGTGTGGGGGTGGAGGCTACAACTTGCAACCCGAGGAAAATCTAGTAACCCAATCGGGAAGTTTGGTGCTTGCTGGCTACTCTCTTGAGCGCTCTCCAACTGAGCAGTGTTGCAACATGTGTATCCTGCAGCCATCTCCTGGGCCCTGAGCTCTGACACTCAGTCTGCTCTTACTGCTACTTTCTGGTTTCTGGGGGACTCTTTATATCCACAAATGCTCCTGGCTTTACAGTGGGATGGTGTGGGGTTGCGGGTCATGGTGGTTGGCTTTAGGGAGATGTCGGGAAGAGTGGTGGAAGATTCTAGTGTGGGGGGGCTCCCAGCAGTGCTATGGCCAGAGGAGAAGGAGCGCAGAGGCCATGGATGTGGACGGAGGGCTGTTTATGGCTATAGGGAAGGGTCAGAAAGGTGGGGATAGAAGGCAGCCTCGTAATGTCACTGGCCACTGTGTATATGTATATGCTAACTTTTCCACTTTCCACTCATACTGTGGCCAGTTCAGTGAGTTATTGTTATTGTTACACGGTAGATTTCATAATGTCTGTTCCTCAGAGATTTCCAGAAAGATGATCAGTCCACCATAAGGCGCTGAAGGGTTACACTAGATGCTCTTCCTGAAACAACCCAATCAATTTATCCAGACTGAAGGCCATTGATGTACAAATTATATTGATATGTTGCTTGATAGCTTGATTTATTTTTAGTAAAACAATTTCTTTGTGAAATTGTCATGAAAATGGGGTTGAGCAAAATTAATCTTGTCTGGTAGTCCGATCCTGATCCAATCTGAAGTGCTTGCTTATCAGCCAATTTGTCACAACGGAGTAATCACCATCTATAATTCAGATCAAATTTGGCACTTTTCCTAACTCTTATTCCCATATCATTTGGAAGCCACATTTACTGTGAAATGATGTTTACCTAATTGTTCATCAGTTTAGAAGAAGAGGCTATAGTATCCAGTCTCCATTTTTCTTTTTTATGGTATAATTCAGTCCAAAACGTTTCTGACTAGACAAGAGTGTGGAAGGAAGGCCACCCAATGCAAAACCTTTTCAAATCAGTGCAAAAATCACTCCAACCTAGGTGGCAAATGATTTACTGTGTTGAGAAGGAAATAAATGCATAAAATATGACATATAGTAGCATAACAAGTAACAATGGTATCTCTACATCCATTCTCCATTTCAGCACAGCGGTGTCACATGCTTGAGAACATGTAAAATGCAGTATCTGTTAGTGGATGACATGAGCACACAAACACAGCCAGGCGCTGAGAGCTGAAGGCTAATCTCCGCACCATTGAGTCCAGCAGCCCGCCCGAGACCCGCTATCTCTCCCTGTGTGGAAGACTGGATATGGAATTGTTTATCAGAGCCACTCTCCTGTCTGCTTTGTGCCGGCTTCATTATAGCCCCGGCTATGTTTGGGAGACAATATCTGTTCCTTGTTTCCTGCACTGCTACCTGCTTGTTGTTCCAGCGGAGATGGGCCTGGGCTCCAGCGATTTATCATCCTCTCAGGGGCGGCTTGATAAAGAACCCAACATCCCCCTCTGTGTCGGAGAGATAGGAGCAGCGAGAGACAAGGAAAGTGTCGCAAAAATGTAACTGCAAATATCTGCCTGTGCTGATGCTATCCCTGAGCTGGATACAGAGGAGAAGAGGGGTGAGCCCAGCCAAAAAGAACCCTCCCCCTCGGTGTTTGTGTGAGTGATCTGTCATCACAGATGCCCCGGGCCAAGTTCAGGCTCATGTTTTAATGCCTGATAAAAGGATAGACTGTATAATGTGCCTAGTCTGTTTGGGAGGGCTTATCTTGGAGATGTCAGGAGGTAAAACCTTGCTCCAATGATTGAGCAAAAGTGCTGGGAGCTCTCAGACACACCCGTTCCTAATTTCCCCACTCGCTTTGTTTTAATCATATTTAACGCTAAATGAGTCGACACTCTAAACAGAGCTGTCTCTCAGTGTTTGTGCATTCTTAAACAGTCTTGTTTTAATTGATTTGGCATTCACTGTCTCTACATTGTGGCGAATCCACTTCTCTGTCTGACTGACAAGGCTCTTTACAAGATCTTTATCGAATACAGGGATTATGTCTCTTAATTATAATAGAAGTCATTAAGGGCTTCACGCTTTATTTAACAAACGACACAGATCCTCTGGATTACATTCTAAACACTGTGACTGAAGGGAAATTGAGTGTAAATTTCAGTCTATACAAGAACATTTTGTTAGCGTTTTTATTCAATTAACTATTGTTTGTTTTTACCCAGACATTATATCCCACATCTTAACTATGTTTATTGTAATTTGAGGCAGCACAGTCTCCACTGGGGTCACATTTGAGCACACTGTGCAGGTGTGCCAACCACCAGCTCCACACATGGTGAAAATTAGTGAAGGAAACCAAGTGCCCAGCAGGAGTGGGATGGGGCTGTGACACTGCCCTGGCCTTGGGGTGGGGCGCTGCCTGTCAGGGGCCTCACTATGACGGCTGTCCGCCTTCAAAAACCTATTTGTTTATCCCTGTGTGAGGTCCAGCCTCAGATCCTGGACCCCGCTGCTCTCTGCGCACCAGGGACCTGGGCTGTTGCCGCTAGCAACAGATAAAAATTGCTGTTAACCACAGCAGGGCCCACAACACATCAATCAAGAGTCTACAGATAAAGGCTGCAGGCTTTTGGGGCCCGGCTGAATGGCACTACTGAAAATCCTTTCCAGTGACTGAGCACCCAGCTCTGGTGCAGGGGCTGCATTCAGACAGGAACAGAGAAAGTTCATTTTTAGCAATGCATTTGTGGTTTTATTCTAATACAGATGGATTAGAGGCACCCTCACAAAAGATACTCTTAAGGTCATTTGAATAAAGGCAACGCTGAGAATTAGTGTTGACTGGGCCTCAGGAAAACTTGCCTTGACATAGTGCACTTGTTCTGAATTAACTACTAATTGCTTTGCCACTTGGCATTGCTCTTAAGTTTGTTGAAGAGCAGCACATGAGGCTTATCCTAAAACACTTTGTAGAAATTGATTAAGATTAGGACAGTGTTTATTAGCAGAGTGGAATGTATACATACCTGTGAGCTCAAAGATGAATAGCTGTCCATTTTAGGCCTGTTTTTTTTTTTTTTTTATGTAATGATAATCTTGATGATTATCTTCTATGTCATGTCTCATGTTGGAGATGGCACAAATGAAGTGCACTGTCCCAGAAGTAAAATATTAGTTCCCCTCAAGCAGATCCTTATCTGAGTTTGGCCTGTATATACAGTGTCCCCTGACTCACATTTGCCCCACTTTAAACAAATAGCTCTATAATGCACCAATCAAACAATGCTCCATGGGTTTGTTTACTGCAAGGCTTTCTCCCCATTAAGCTTCATGGACACTGTAGACAAATAAAGAGGTAATTTCACTTTATCATATGTTACATATACCACAATCAAGCAGCAATTACATGCTCCTTCCATTTGTAAGAGCTCCCCGCGCCGATGTGGATGTTTTAATGAGGGCTGTAATGAACGTTCGGGGTGTTTGGCAAGTCTCCGAGATGTTGCTGGGGCTTTTATGGCTTCCCATTATAACGTACAATTTGCATCAGCAAATTACAATGCTCCATATCATTATGCTGCACCGAGGCCCGATCATAAATTAGAGCTCCAATTACAAACATCTATGTGGGAATAAGAATGAATATGGCAGCTCACCAGACAGACAGACAGACAGGGAGAGAATACCTCCTGTGGATCCTGGATGAGACTTCCACAGAGGTGTCATATTCTCATAAAACACTCATTTAGGACTGTGACCTGTCTGAGCCCAGTAGACCAGATATTGTTGACTAGTTTTTGTTTTGTCAAAGAAAATAATAGGGCTAATCAGTGCATGCTAACAGGAGTTAGATGACCCATTAGGGGCATAAACAGTAATGCTAAATATGAATCAGGTGACAGTTCACACCCAGGGTAGCTCAGATACTTAAGTAGCTCAGACTTAACTAATAACAGACTCATCACTGTATCAACACACCAGCTACTAAGGTGTGTTAGTTAGCTCAACCCTTCAGACTGATATTTAAGTCAGGGACTTATCAGAATGTGTCAGAACTGAAGAATCTACTTGGATGAGTCACATATTCACTCTAAAACCTGGACGACAGAGGGATTACACAGATATTTTTTGTTTTTGTACTTCCATATGTCACATTTCACAATGTAACTCACCCATTTTCTGATTTCATGATTCAGATTTTTAAATACCTTCAAACTGCACATTTTTTCCTGTTGCCTTTGTATTTATTTGAAAACATTTGCCTGTTCATTGAGCTATGCAAAGGTCCTGTCTTCTGTCTCGATTCAGAATGTGTTCTTGTCTTTCTGTTGAACACTTTTCTTTCCCCTTCAACTTGATTATACTCTAGAGAGAACATAATAAATCACAGACATTTATCATGCTGCAGCTTATTAATTCACCGCCACAAGTGCAATATAAGTCGGTGTCATTTAAAGTAATGTTGCCTCAAGAATCCTATGAAAGAATCTTGGCTTGAGTTGACAAACATAACATTTGATTAGGATGTTTCATTCTCATACAAACTGCCCGTTGGGTCTATAAACGCAGGCTACCAATTCGAAGCTACATTTTAAGTGCACCTGTCTTATTGCAAGGAAGTATGGTTCCCAGCTTTATCCATTAACCATGACCATTGCACAACAGGTCTTTGCAAGTCTTTATAGTCCTGTTGCATCACATTCCTCAACAGCATTGCTCAGTGCTATTATATATAAGATTAAAATGCTGAAAACTTTCTTGTGAATCTTTTGGTTATAATGTGCCACCACCTTTTATCTTCTAAACCTTTAAACGATGCAAGTGCAAAATAGACTGGTGATTCAAGTTGTTCTTGGGTTTGTCTGTGTGACAGCTCTGCAACTAAGCTCTTCAATGCTTAACACAACCAATAATAAGAAGTAGAGATGACTGACACTTTGACAGTTAGTCGACATATTGATGGCTTAGAACAATGGATCAAATGTAACAAATGTTCTTATAAAAGCATGTATGGCATCTTTAGTGTAACAGCAACAAAAAAGCGCACTTGAGATATTGGTTTTACTTAAAATCTGTAACCTGTGGCCAATCTCCACATAGAAATGCGGAACAAAAAGCATTCACCGACAGATCGCTCTAGGCACCAAACACAACCCACCTTTTCCGTTCATACAACAGGCCCGCGGCTTCCCCACCAGCCCACACGAGTTCCCCAAACAAAGCCTGAAATTAGGAAGAGCTGGAGGCAAGACCATTTCAACAGCATATTAATAACAGTGTCTTTGGGTCCATTGTATAGTTTAAGAAAATAGTAGATCAATGTAGCACTGTATTACCGTCACAGTTTTTTAGTGATTTCTTATCTGTTTCTGCCATCAACACCTCTCATCACTTATTAAAAGCTAATTTTAAAGGTACTAAAATCTCAATTTGTAGCATTTACAAGGTGTCAACTCATGTTTAATTCATTTTTATAAGTTCCACTAAAACTGGAAAGTCTGTAAACTCAAAGACTTCCTTCCAACTTTACATCTTCGCATCACTATTGCACCATATAGAATGACTGAAATTTCCATCGAGGTACTAGATAAAAAGACATCATTGCGCCTATCACAACACCTCTAGCAATTATCAGCGCTGTCTTTTAACATTTCCACGAATCTATCAAAGTTCAACCCCCAATCGCTACCTCCTACATAACTACCTTTTCCAACCCGCACAAAAAGTTGCACTAAGTAGGTCACATTCTGCCACTTTTCCTCTAATCACTCGACAAAAAGAATACCGTTTCCCTCCGTCGCAGCCCCTAAGCTTTGCTCCTGGGATTTCAGCGAGCAACAGACACGCATTTGATTTCTGACATGTATTTTTTATTTAATTTCTAGCTTTTGTATTTGACAGTACACAAGCAACACAAACCTTCTCCCAACTTGAGCACATGCAAAGACTTCTGTGTCTCTGGGTGGAAAGGCTGTCTGACAGTAACAGCAGGTAGAGGATAGGATTACACACAAGCACAGGCAATTACACCTCCAGCTGATACTGTTGTGTTTATGAGAAGAGGAACTGTTAATGACAGTGTTGTGTTCTCCGGAGGCCTGCAGCACAGTTTAGGCAAACCCACTGTTGGTGCCGGGCCCTGTCTCCTGCGATGCAACGCTATGCCGGTGTGCGAAATGTATTTACTCTCCACTCGAGTAAGCAGAGCGCATGTTTGGCAAGTTTATAGTATGCATTGGACCTGTAGTTGTGAAAGTAAATGATGGCACAGTGATTAATGCACCTGCCCATGAGCAGTAAGTTTGTGGGTTCAAACCTTGAGTCAGCCCACCCCAGAAAATGTTGGATATGATCAAGAAATAATAGATAAAGATTTCGATTGCGTTGTAATAGAGCGTAAGGTTAGCTACAAGGCTTTTATGATTAATGAACTAATGATTTTATTACAGTGAGGTTTGATAAATTGGTGTTGAACCTAGATTATGAATTAAGTTAATGTCAAAAGTGATTTTTTTTGTGTAATTTTGCATGCTTTTGTGTTCTGCATCCTAATTCGCTAAGGGACTGTAGACCATTGTCCATCAGTCTCCTCCGTGCCGCGTCTCCTGTACAGTACAGAATGCGTTAAGCCAAATTTACATAAATGTTGTATTGCAGTGTGACTCTGAAGTGCTGTATGTTTTATGTAAGTTTTCTCCCCGACAAAACCCACAATGTCGATGAAACGTTCTGCACCGACAAATTTCAGAAAAGATTGTGACTAAAGCGTTTCTGTGCACGAAGAGGCGCCTCTGTGGATACCGCTGAAGCAGAGGCACGGGAACAACACATTTAAAGCGATCATTGAGGATGAGGGATAAAATATACGAAGGTCTGAGAAAAGTGTATAAAGTGTGCGGTCAGCCTTAAAACATATATAATAATTCTAAAAAATAAAGCTGACTAATTTGCAGATTTTGCCTATTGCGGGCTATGTTACTTAACCTACATTATTTCCAAAAGTGAAAGTGAAGCAATTGGAATCAAATATTGTGCTATCAGCTTGCTGCATCTAGGGACACCATAGATAGAATCATTGTCCTCGTATCTATGGACAAAAGGGAAAAAGAATACTGTCTCCACTTTGAGATAATGGTGGGTCTCTGTAGGGCTTGTGCCACTTCCCCCCTACGTGTCTTCACACACGGAGGACAGACTTCGTTGATTGATTTTGTATTTAGATAAAGCTTAATCATAATTACATCAGACAAACAGTGTCTAGGCAGAGTGTCACACAGACCATTTTGACGGATAAGTTGTACATTATTTAAATTAACCATCAGCCATTTCCCACATACTTCTGTTTATATAGATGACATTTTAGAGTCTAAAGTATAAATTCTTCTTTCACATTAGCTTTAATGTGAAAAATATATGTGTGCACTGTTTCTTTTTGAGCATCGCAGTTGTTGTGTGCCAGGCTGAGCGTATGTAGAGCAAATCCGTGATATGCACTTGTGTTGGTGCCAGATGGTGCTAACATGGTGTTTGCCTTTGTTTCCTCAGAGACAGCACCTGTTGGGGTGAGTCTAGCCGTTTGACTCCCAGCATCCTCTGACATATGCCTCAAGCCTGGTCCAACTATACCTGTGTTTGACAAGATGTATCTCACATGAATACTAATACTAATACTATTGGTTTGTCCAGGTTTGCGTGAATCAGAGCTAAAATTATTTGTCCCTAGCTGACATAGCATGTATTTTTGTTATTGTGGTCTTGTATTATGCATCATTCTGTATAAGTATAGAATAGTATAATTTTAAATAATGCAATAATGTAAAGTATTTGTGTTAAAAGCTATGGTAGCAGGGCCAATTTCATAGTCCGTAGAAGTCTGGTCATGTCATTTCGAGTAAAAATATGGCATGAGTAGTAGTAAATGTATTTTTATTTAGCAAGAAATAGACCACTTCATTTCATTTACATAAATATGCAGTTCTTGTTGCCAACTCTAGACCGTATCTCATGTCTTGCCTGTGGTAGTGACCTCTCCTTGACTTTTCTGTGGGCAGCCTATAAAAAGAAGAACATTATACACTTAAAGTCAAAAAATGCTTTGTATAGCTACAGTAACTGCCTATAAAACGCAATTGGCTGCCTCTCCCTCGCTTCTCCCTAGTCTCCCGCCCGAGAACCATCCCGCACTCCAGATCCACACACCATGCCCGCAGCGTGTGCTTGGCCTTGGCCCCAATCACACCGGGGCACATGGGAGATTAACTGGGCTGGCTCACTCCACTCAGCGGGACCGGGCGACTCCCCTCCACTCATCCAGGCCCAATCTGCCAGCCAGTCTCCTGCTCCGTCGAGCCATGGCAGCAGGGCACCACCAGCACCGGCCCGCCTTCATTACGCCTGCCAGATGGGCTGAGAATTAGATTCGAACTCCCACCATGCAGAGGAGAGAGAGTGGAAAGAGAGAGAGATTGAAGAACAGGCATAAGTGAAGAGAGGGAGAGGAATTTGGGTAAGGGGCGGAAGAAAGTAATGGTTTTTGTTTTCATTTATGTTGCAAGTTATTACGTTTTAATGCAACGCCCCTGGGACCTGGTGATATTAAATGCCTGGCTTTTTGAATAATCGACGTTAACCGCAAGCAAATGCAAAGGGAGAAATGAAATTAGCGAGCGCAGCAATTTGGCACAGTGATTATCGGCTCCTCGGAGGCACTTCCTGATGATTTAAGAATGCTAACATTTAAGCTAGTCAGATCTCATTACTCTTCAAGGTTAAACGGAGCTGCAGCGGAGGGGAGGCAGATGCTTGATTGGAAATGGGGCTACTCGTTCTCCCCTTGTCTGTCTTCATCTCTCAGGGTTCATGCCGATGTTTCTGATGTCTGTGGGAGCATTCTGTGGAGCAGTGGAAAGACCCCTGGCACAAGTCAGAGTTTGATGAGACCTTTGCCTGCGCTTAATTAGATTAGCAATAACAGGTTTTATATGTGATCATTTGTACACTGATGGATGAGCACTATAGGGCTCATTAGATACACAAGTAACTTTATTAAAGGTTCACTTTGTAACTTTTCTGCTAGGTGCCCATTACCTACTTGTCTTCATGGAGATGCTATTGAATAGATTGGAATGTTCCAGAGTATGGCATTAAAAGTATCTCTGCATTTTATTCATTTACCCATTTTTATTTATATATGCATGCATACATTTTTACATTTAGTGGGGTCGCGCCTTTACAGATCTGAGTTCTAATTTTCTTGTCTCTCTGGAGAAGGTTCAGTGTAATGTTACAGAAAAGTTACACACTAAACCTTTAAAGCAGAGCTATTATGTAAAATCAACTTTTCAGAGCTTTTAACCATGATATAGTTGGTTTTTCCTTCTCATTTACCCCCTCAAAGTTATTTTTGGAGTGATTTGTGCATGTTTGAGCCTTTTATTTTCAAGACGCCATATTGCCGATCAGTCCTCATTTTCACCACCACCGGCATATGCCCACTGCTCTGTACTTACTTTATCCTTCAATTTTATTTTCTTAATCGATGGTACATGTAGGATACTCTCTAGTGTGATCTGCATCTATCCATAGGAGCGGCCGACAGCTGCGCGACATTTTGTTGAGATGATTTTTAAGGCAATGTCGGCTCCCATTGGGAACCGCAGTTTTCTAACACGAAAGTCAGTTGACTTCTTTCTTGTATTAAGTTGTTTTAGATGAATATTGCAATTTGAAATGTGCAAATTACAACATAATAATCCACGGGTGCCATAGGTTATAACTACATAGCAGATGCAAGCCCGATATATGTCTTCTTTAACAAATTTAACTTCTCAAGACTTTTTGTTTTGACGTCTGTAATACTATTTTGAAGTGAGTACATGAGCTCAGTGCATTGATGGTTGTCCAGGTGTGTATGGTAAATGGGTAAAAGATCCTGTAACTTTTTTTAGTTGTGTTACTTCTTCAACTCTAGCATATGTTTTGTTGAATTTAAGTGTATTCTTCCCATCTCTGTAGGTCTGTACCCTCATTCAAAATACTTTGCCTATGAATATGAGAAGTACACATTAAAACTGGAGTCATTTTTTTTTAACCAAACAGAAAATGTTTATTACATTTTGTACAGTGACTCTTATATCCTTTAATACACATTTTTTCCCTATTCCTCCACATTGTATAGGCATAAATTGTTTTTAAAGCCCTAACATTTTGGGTGCAGTGTTTCCCTCAGCCAGCTACAACCCACATCTGCTCTCCACACACAAGCTGATCCAATTAGGTGACTACAGACAATGGATTTACTCCTCAATAAACCTAGCAAAGCGCCAGGGGTCCTCCACAATAAGGAAGTATGTTTTTTTTTCTTTCTCCAAATCCTTTTACAGGTATTTACTCTCTAGTGGTGTTTTGGGGTGCTGTTTTTCCAAAAATTATGTTGGATTGACGAAGGTAGGACTGTAGGTGCAGAGAAATGGCTGTCAGTGGATGTGTAACGGTGGGTGCATTACACTCGGGAAAGTTCTTAACATATGGGGTAGGCGTTTGTCTTTGGAAATTCAGCACACACAGTAGGTTTGTACACTTTATTTTGTCTTGTACGGGAATTTGTCCTCGGTATTTGATCCATAATTCAACGCTGCTGGGTTAACCTGTCAAGAGCGAGTAGGAGTGTGCAGAAAATGTCCTATATTAGTGAGTTCAAAGTATTCCTCAGATATATTCATCAGCAAACGGTAACCTAGAACACACAAATTATTTTGGCCTATATATATAAACTATGAACAGATCGATAAATAAACATGACCTGACAATGGCATTTCGGTAGTCGGAATTTGCTTTTTTGCTTTTAAAGGGTCCTGTGTTATACAAAGCAGACTCTTGTGAACTTTAAGCCATGTTATAATGCTGTTACCTCATCTGAAACGCACCTGGAGTTGTGTTTTGTTTCATTCACACATGTTTGAGTAACCCTTTAATATTAGTCTGTCTACATCTTCAAAGCTCAAAACGCTCTGTTCAACTTCATGATGTCAAGAAGCGGAAGTTTTCAAGTTAATAGTTACTTTTTACCTTTATTTCAGTAGTGAGATCATTTAAATGATTCTAGTGAAGGTGTACGGAGTTTAAAAACACAGTGGAACACTTCCTGTATCACCACATGACATCATAAGGTGGAATAGAGTGTTTTCTGTTTGAGAAAAGAACTGTAAATATGCAGGATTTGTGTGTTAAACATGTGCGAACAAAACTAGGCCTGTCATGATAACACATTTTGAAATAGTAGTAGTAGTAGTACATATTCATATTTCACATTCATGCCACTGACACAATAACCCAAGAGCAGATGTAAACCACAAAAACTATTCTAAATGTACATTGTTTAAAAATAAATCATGAGCTGCTTTAAGTGAAGAGCAGAATGAAATTCTTTAGTTCTCAGTTAACTTAGAAGTTATTAATTCAACCTTTCGTGTTTTAAATTTTATCATATATTGCCAAAAAGTAACTAAAAATGTCCCAGTAATGCAAAGAAAATATTGGATTCCCAAAAATATTGTTTCAACTTTCACATATTCAACAATAGGTCGATATAGTAATTATCATGACAGGCCTAAATGAAACCAAACACAACATTACATAGATCAGAAAATAACTTAATACGGGTCCTTTAATAAAGAAGTTGTAAAAATGTTGCAAACAAAATTCCCAGAACTAAACTAATTCTTAAAGTTACACATCTAAAGAGTAAATGTAACTCCTTACTCTCCACCTCTGTGCAGACAAAATCAAAAACTGCTGTGATGAAACGCATTTAAAGCCAGCCAGGAGCGGTGACGCTACTTTAGGGAATAAGTCTATTAGTTTCTCCAAGCTGTTGTTTTCTCATGCAGGGGGGATCATTGCAAGTCAAATGTAATCATCTTGCCGTTGGGTTATGCACCGTCTCGAATAATAATAATATTAGGTTGGTCCCTGGCATTGCCTACATAAAGCTTGCAATTTGAATTTCTGAGGCGCAAGTTCTAAGGCTGATGTTAATCACAGCCAATCACTAGTGTTATGGTTGTGTTTTCCTCCTGTTTATAACTGCTTTATCTTCAGGCGCATCTTTAAGTTTGCCGCATGAATATATTATATACAGCAACAAACATGGTGTCTGGAGTTGTGCATCTAGCCTCCGCCCACTGCAACAAAGTCTATACATCACATTTTGTCAGAGTTGTGGCCAAACAGGATTTTAGGATTCCAGCGGTGTCGCTCCAAGAATGAGGCAAAGCTTGTAAAATGTAAGCAGACATTTCCACATAAAACATTCACACTTAAGTACGATTAGTGGAGATTAAGGTGGGTTTGTTTTGCCTCTGTGAAGACCCCGTGACAATTTCCAAATGGATTCAGAGGAGCTTTGCCGGCTCTGCCTCCTTAATCCGATGCCAGGAGTTCTCACCCACCTTAGATGAATTATTTACATTTAAAAATCTCACATCAGTTTTGCAGCCAAGGGCCTCGAAGCACGAGGTACCTGAACATCTGAAGAGTTGATGCATGTTAAGTAGTAAAAGGTATCTCTGCCTCTCAGATTTTTTCCATCATGTTTAATGTATAGCGCTTTTCAACCTCCAGTGGGGACTAACCTATAGCATTTACCACAGTCCTGGGTTCGATTCCCTAATCAGCACAGCATTTAAAGAGACTATAAGCTGTTTCTGTAAACTGAGTGCTTCCTTTTGTAGTAGTTGCTGACATCAGTGTTAAAGCTCGACCATGTAAATTTATAGGTGGAGGAGTTTGCCACCTGCTGTTATTGTTTTGCCTGGAATGTTCCACAGTGTGCAGTTAAACTTATCCATCTTCATGGAGATAAGGAAGACATACCACCAGAAGAAATTGCAGGTCAGATCTATGGAGAGTCAGCCCCACTCACCTTAAGAATATGTGTTTTTTGTGGTATTATTTTTAGCAATTAACATACTTGTAATTGATTGTAGGCCTGAATTTGTGCCACTGACAAAATAATCGTAAAGCAGGGTAATGCCCCCATGGACTGGAATACATTTAAAAAAATATAAGTATAGGAATATATAATATATATATATATAAATTTATAGTATTACATTTGTATTTATAATGAATTATAGTACAATGGTTCCCCACCAGTTCAAGGAATAGTACTCAATCCATCCAATTTCTTCCTTTTATCCGGGGCCGGGTCGCAGGGGCATCAGTCTAAGCAGGGACTGCCAGACTTCCCTCACCCCAGACATGTCCTCCAGACCTCGAGGTGTTCCCAGGTCAGCTGAGAGACATAGTCCCTTCAGCGTGTCCTGGGTTGATAAGCATTGACCCTCAATTTTTTTCCCCATACCATTTACTGAACGATAAGTTGCCGCAACAGGCCTCATTGATTGAATGCAAGATGAACACATTTATAGCCATAAGGTTCCAGGCAACCTAATACTATCCCCATGGAGACAAGCTGGACGTGGACCCACCAGAAAAGTTACATGTGCACGTTTTAAAGCACTATCGGATGTGTTTCCTCAAATCAAAACCGAAAATAATAGTTTAGCAATTTAATCCTTCTGGTATAGTGGGGGAAAGGTCAGTCACTAACTTTCCCCAATTGAATTTCTTATATTTTATGGTTACTTTGAGCTGAATGTGGGTGCTCCATTCTAATAAAAGGTAAATCTGTAGTTTTTCAATTTCCCACTCTGTCAGAATTGAACACTTATATCAAACGGCGGTCCATCCTGCTGTAGCTAGAATGGGAACCCATCTCCCCAGCCAAGCCATTCTCTGACTATCTTGTCTGCCATTTCCATATCTTCTCCCTGGCATGTATATGAGCCAGCCCTCCCATGTGCCGCTTGATGCGATCCCCAGATAGATTCATTCAAACGTAATGATAAAAGATGGGTGTGGACAGGGCTACTTATTTGACAATCATTGGTGTGCCAGAGTGATGGATGGTGAGGAGGGCCCGTACCTTGCGTCCCTCCCTCCCCATCAGCAGGGCTCTCCTCCTCTGATCCCTCCTTATTTATGTATTTGCCTGCCTCGCTCAAGGTCTCGCTTCACTTTGAGAGAGAAATATCAAATTGAATTAAAATTGCTCACTCACCCAAAACACAGGCCTTAAAATCACACATCTGTTCCCACAATTTATTGTTGCAAAGTCAATCCTTCTCTCTCTCTCTTCCCTCTCTCTCTCTTTCTCTCTCTCTCTGGCTGCGTGGTAATGTGAATTATTCATGCCAGTGGGGCCACAGCGTGCTTCATCATGTTAAAGTGCCCATGACATTACTGATGGAGCCACCGCCGCCCCTGCACTGCTGGCTATGTTAATGCATTTGGAAGGAGGGAAGAAAAGGCATGCCAGCATCTCCAGGGATTACCAGGACAAGAACAAATCACCAATTTAAAATTAGTACGAGTCCGTGCCCTTGTCCAATCACAGGCCACCTCTTGCTTGCAAATGTCCCACTGTATATCAAACGCAACCATTGTTTCTGCATAAGGAGCTTCTATAAATGCACACGCACGAATGTATTAGCAGAGAAGTGACAGTATAGTAAACCTTTCTCTACTTTTGACCATTGAAAATTAACATGTGCAATAAAAACAGCCTTATTTCTTAAACGTGGACTGTGTACCATTGCTGTTGGAGGGCGCACTACCTTCTTGTCTCCATGGAGATGTCAATACTTTGCCTGAAATGTTCCACAGTATGGTATTGAACTTGGCATTGAACTTGGAGACTAGTAGGAAACACCACCTGGCCAAGTTACAGGTCAGATTTGTGGAGAAGCTACCCCTATGACAGTACAGTATTAATGTAATGTGCAAACTTTAATGCCATACTGTCGAACATTCCAGGCAAAGCAATAACATCTCCATGGATACAAGCAGACGGCAGACACTTTACCAGAAATGTCACATAGTGCTCCTTAGTGTGTGTTTTGTGTAGACTAATATTGACTAAATATTGAGTCATTTTGAAATGTTCCACAATGATTTCATTTTCTCACCACATTAAAATGAAAATAACAGATTTGAATTTATGGCATAATATAACAATACAACATTATGGTCTCACCCCTAACACTTACCCTGAACTTAAGTCTAGAATTTTTTTTACCTGCGGGGTTTAACCGCTGTGTGATCCTCTTCATATTGCTCTAGACATCTCCATGGTGATGCTGAATCCGCCGAACGTGTCCCCGCCCCCTTTTATAATCTCTGGCCCTGGGATTTCTGAGTTTCCCGATGTTGCTTGGATTAGCTTTCCGCGCACCAAGAGTTTGTGTAGCACCCCAGGGATCATCATGTTAGCGTGCATCAGCGGTGCGAGCTCTATGACAACCTGTATTTATTGGAACCTTGAAATTCAATAAGCCGGCTCAATTGTACGCGAAGAATTAACTTTGATGTTGCGATTGAATGTGGAGCACTACTTTGTGCGGTGGAAGAATATGCGGGTGGTGAATGGCGCTGTAAAGAAGGCCTGAAGGGAGCGACCGTCTTTCAGTTCCTTCTTTGTCTTGAGGTGTTTGTATTCATCGTCGAGAATGGGGCGTTTGAGAGATTTCTAAGCATGTGGGCTATCGCATCGCACATCTTTTCACCGTAGATCCATGCAAACAGAAGCCGCTACCCAACTGTTTTCTTTCTGTCTTGTAAATCAATATTTTAATGAGCCCAAGATGTTTTACAGAAAGCACAGTGAGGGGAGGAGCAATGACTTCTAGCAGGTCTGAAACTATTTCCACTGTCAGTTTGTGGCCTTTGTAAAGCCTTTTCTCGCCTTTTGAGAAAACCGCCCGCGCGTCTGTAAAGGTGCCGGGCAAGATGAGCACAGGCGATAGTGCCGTTCCCACACGCTTTGCTGTCTGAAATTTCACAACTGATAGCGGTTAGCTGACAGTGGGGTGCAGATAGCATCTCACCTGATTAGAAGAAAGAGAGCGGTGAGAAGGAGGTGAGGCAGTGAAAAGTGCATGTGATAGCGAGACTTTCTGAGGTTATGTTGGCTTTGTTTGACATGTCTCCAGCTGCCTGTCAGAGCACCACGCTGTCCACAAATGACTGCAGCTTTAGTTTTCACAGTAAAACCGAAACAAACATTGTTTTCTTCTGTCACCGCAAGTTTGACTATCACTGCGAAAGATTTCTATATGAATTGGTCTACACAAGAAAATATTGCAACTTATTTTGTTTGTATTTTTGTTTGTATCAGCACTTTTTTTTACAATACAAAACTCTTAGATAGTAGTTAAATGTTGAACTAAAATGCATGCGAAGTGCAAGCCATATTGCATATTCTCGATTGTTGACAGTAGACAGCTGAATATATTAACCCATTCTCTATTTTTAACCACTGAAAATGAACATGTGCTTTAAAAATCATTTTGCTAATTTGTTAAAAGTGTACTATGTACCATTTCTGGTGGCACGTCTCCATGGAGATGTTACTTCTTTGCGTGGAATGTTCTACAGTGTGGCATTCAACTTTTATCCTTGAGTGACTTTTCATTCTCATTGTTTAATAGATCCTCGTACATGGGAACAGCTTTATGAAATCAAACCACAGACACATAAAAGAGCACTTAAAATGTGTATGTACATATATATATATATA
Source organism: Periophthalmus magnuspinnatus (assembly GCF_009829125.3). Taxonomy (NCBI): domain Eukaryota; kingdom Metazoa; phylum Chordata; class Actinopteri; order Gobiiformes; family Gobiidae; genus Periophthalmus; species Periophthalmus magnuspinnatus. The sequence continues at coordinate 17,995,290 of NC_047134.1, forward strand.
TTTTTTTAGAATAGATTCAACTTTATGGCTTATTATTACTTCTACATGGTCACAATTATTATTTTTTTAACTCTTACTATTATATTGTGACCTGAACAACTGGGATTTTAATTAGATTAATGAACATGCCATCCCTTTTGCCAAGTTCTACCATAAAGCGTTTCATATAGGTAAGAACATACAGATTTGTCACAGTCGTCACAGTAATCCACAGAGGATCCTCTCCATTCCATAGATGAGCCTAACCCCACGTAGGCAGGAGGTCTGACCTGAAAATAGCAGCTCTGCATGCCTCTGGGGAGCAGCTGTATACTGTAACTCTGAGATGTTATCTGAACATAAGCACTTCTGTGAGAGAGCAACAAGGAAGGAAGGAGTGAGATGGCATCAGCCTGTTTGTCTCTATTGTGACTACACTTACCTCCTCTCTCATCTCTCATCAACACTGACATACTGTACTACTCTGTTATCATAGTCGGGTAGCCTTAATTCAACTTGTGCAACATGATCGGGGTAGGGCACTGTACCAGATAGAAATGATAAGAATATGTAAGAATCTAGTCATTCAGGTAGGTGCGTCTAATCTTGGAAGCTAAGCAGGGTTGTGCCAGGTTAGTACTTGGATGGGAAAGATAGAGATGTGAGATAGGAGAGGGAGTACATTGGGACAGTAGTGGCTCTATAGTGCATACTGTCATTTACAGCTGCAACTAAACATTATTTTCTTAATGATTAATCTAACCATTATTTTTTTTGTTAGTTGACTAATCTTTTGTACAGTCTGTGGTGCAGCGTGCTACAGTCTACAGTCTACAGCGCATTAACAACACCCGCAGGTATAGCTCTGCTGTGAAATGGAGTCTCCCTAAAGGAAAATGTATTTTTGGTTAAAGTTTTGTATACTTGGTAGCAGATAGTGTGGATAGTGTGGCACATGTAGCGCTGTGAAGTCTGCCTCACTTTTACAACACGAGGAGCCGTCTTTTTACTTTGTATTCAGCCACACGGTTAACATTATCGCTCCCGATCTGAAAACGCTTTGACATGCCGTGCTTTGTGTGGGAATACAGCGCTGATCTTCAAAGCGTGCCTGTACCTGATATACATCAGCCACATTAATTAAAGACTTGGCTCTAATCGGTGGTGGTCGGAGGGGCCAATGGGGCAGATTGGCAGCCTCGCTTTCATCAACCCCAGGGCAGCAGTGGCTATAGTAGTAGCTCTATGTGGTGTAAAGGATTAAGGCAATGTGCTATGTAAATCCAATGAATTAATAAAAAGATACTCAAACAAAAAGAAATGATATGTAATTCGCTGAAAAAAATGCAAAAAAGTACATAGAAAGTACCACTACAATATGAAATTAACTACATGATTAAGCCAATTTCTGCTCTTCCAAATAAAAGGGATGTGTGAGATCATATTAATAATGTTCAGATTTATCCTATCCAAAACTATCATTATAATTGGATCTTTTTTTTTCTTCCAGTCTGCTCCATCTTTCAAAGCAAACTGAAACCTGCCACTGCGCGTCTCCCCTCCCTCCCCCTGTTAGCGACGCTTGTTAGCAGAGCTGCCATAGGCCCTCAGTCACAATCCATTACACTGACTGAAAACCTACCCATCTCTTAACTGGCACCAAATATTGGTTTTGCTGATAAATTCTGCCAAAAACGTCACATTAATGATGAGCAAAATAAACAGGAGGGTTGTCTGCGCTCTTGTGGGTGGCTATCCCATGGGAGAGGAGTCTTGGGGAAATAGCATGTTGCCCAATAGGGTGCTTTATCTCCCTCCCTCATATACTGTATTCCCATGTGCCTTGCAGCTACAAGAATCTACTTAGTAAGACACTTTTCATTTATATTTACTCAGGGCACCCTTTACGAGCAAGCCTAGAGGATAATGTTAGGTCTTTTCATAAGGTATAAAGATGTAATTAGGCAGATTAGCTCAGCAGACACTCAGGGTTGTGTTTTTAATAGCGGCATGTTGCTTAGCTCGGTAATTAGCACTCCAGAATCACACTCTGCACCCGGGGCCTAGCAACCTGACAACACACAGCAGCAGTAATGATGGCTTAGGTTTCACACTGGCGTGTAAAGGTGCAAGGAGGATTGTACCTAATATTGTTTTGTTATTGTGAGATAAGGTAAAAAGAGGCTACACACACATAAGGAGTTAACTATGACATAAAGAGTTGTGAATGAATACCTGACTGAGTTAAGGCTAAAGTAATGGTGGCAAAACAATGATAACTCTTATTTACAAAGAAAGAAAGATAATATATATGACACAGGATATAAGACGCTATCTAATCAGTCTAATCAAGTCTGACAACAGCAGTTATTCAGAGAGGGGCGACCATTCTTCAATACAAAGTGAACTGGAGTCGAAGGAGGCGAATTGCACCCATGCTCACTTCCTATTTGGAAGTGAGCATACTTATTTATACAGTTTATGCTACAGACACAACTGCAGTATGTCGTACAGTGACTCTATACAGCAACAAAATATAAGAAATTACTATAAGAATGACTTACTCAGTCTAAGAAACACCTGATGGTAAATGATATAGTCCTAGATTGAACCTGGAATAATCCTATTACATACTTGATATATTCTAGTGGTACTCAGAAAGCCATGTCTTTTCTTTGGTGATACTTGTTACTTTATATAGTTTGAGAACCACTGCCCTAACCCCTTAATTTGTAAGCCTGAATTAACAAACAAGTCATTTTTTTTGTTTTCTACCATGTTATAATATTGTTCTTTCATCAAAAACATGTCTGAAGAGGTTTTAGATATCATCCATTCATGTTGGAGTATTTTAGCACCCTCTCCCAGGAACTATTCAAACCCACATTACGTTTACCTGTGAGTTTCTATGCAATGCTCAGCTCCCAAGCCTACGTTATCCATGCTCCCTCATGACTTTTCTCCATAAATATACAAATGCATGATACCAAATTGAACAAAACAGCTACACAGACCTGATGAGATGTGTAGTCGTTTCAGAATGCATACTGATTGTGTTGTGATAGAGCTTTGAAGGGGGGGTGACTTAACATAGAGAGCAAAGGAAGGGAGACTCAGGGTGTCAGAAATGAAAGTGAAACTTATAAAACATGTTAATACTTTGTTTTCAGCAACTATAGCATTTCAAAACAATAAAAGTACTCCATCTCTAAGGGTAATTAAGGTGTACTTATTATAAAATTAAATCAATCTACTTAGAAGAAATAAATCACGCTCCTATGACGACAATACATAAAAAATTGAGTAAAAGTAGCTGTGTAAACGTAACTCATTCCCACTCCCCTTTACTGTCTTGTCTTGTCTCAGTCTTGAGCCAGGTCTGATGTTGTACCATGTATCATTTTGCTGCAGGTGGTGAGTGTTCTGTGATGTATTCAAATCAAACGGATGTGTTTTTGCCTCACAGGCGCAGTCTTTCATTTGAGCCAATCTCCTTTATGGCTCAATTCATCAGGGTCCTGGTCTCTGCGTGTCCAGGTCTCATGTTGTGAGGAGCACCCCCAGAGCCAATGAGCCATTTCCATACAGCCGGCTCCTCTCCCACTTTTAATGACTTGCCGATGGTGATTTTTACCAAGCGGCTTTTTTTTTTATTGGTTTGGAATAAATTTTCTCCCCTCTCTGACACATTCTCTGAGACATTCTGCTCAAATTGGATGTGGGGCGCTGAATACCAAATCGGAAATGACCTAGCAAGACACTGATTAACTTGTGAGGGGATTTATTTGACTGTTTGCTGTATGGGCACATATTAAATTGCGTGTTTATCACAAATATGGCTAAGCTGTGATGTTGGCTTTTCATATGCTGCTGAGAATTGATTTTCTTCACCATTTCATTATTTGTGTACAAACTGAAGCACTGATCTATTCCATTGCATTTTTAATTGGCAAAGCAATTTAAGTTCATTTTAGATATTCTTAAACCACATGTGTCAAACTCAAGGCCCCGGGGCCAAATGTTGCCCGCCACATCATTCAATGTGGCCCATGACAAGGTAAATTAAAATCGATTACTGTCTTAAAATGTCAGTTTATGAGTAGATACGCAGTTACACAGTCATATTTTTTCCATCTATGCAAATTTGAGGGCATTTTGCTGATGTGGCCCTTGGTGAAATTGAGTTTGATACCCCTGTTAAACCAACAACCATCTATTTGGAATAACCTCTTGTGTTTGTACTCTATCACATTCACAATCAACCAGATCATTATAACTACCCTGGTTTCGTTTAAGGGTTCTGTGATCCAGTTATCTGCAAAATAGGGTTGTTAAAATGTGGAAAATCAGACACTAATCAATACTAAAACTAGTAGAGAAACTATATACTTATTTGAATAAGTATTGATACTAAAAAGTCACATCAGCAGGTCATACATTAACCACTTTAGAATGATTTTGGGCTGTATCAGAACTATTATAAGATCACATAGACTCGTATATGCCCTGGACTACTGAGGAATTACACAGATATAAGGCGAAATGCTTATATATATATAAAAAAAGTACAATGATTTAATGTTGAAAATGACATTCTGTTATCTAAAAAAAGAATGTTTTTATTATCACTGTGGTATCGGAGTCAGTACTGAGTATCAAGTCTATTTCGGAGTATAGAAATCAAGTTTGAAATTTTAGTATCGTGACAAAACTAGTCCAAAAAGAAGTATAACAATTTGAGCTCATGTCAAACCAACATGTGCCAATTGTACTATATAGGCTACTGCATCATATAAACAATCACGCAAATTATGACCACCCTCATAAGATAGAACAAATACAAGAAAGAATTTTTTGATTACGGGCTCTGTGATTCTGTTATCTGGTCATTACAATCACTTCCTTTGTCACATTCACTCAATTTCTATCATAGTATAAGATCTTCTGTGTCAGTGGTCGTAATGTTATGGCTGATCGGTGTTTGTTGCTGTTCTGTGTGACACACTCTTGAGGACATTGGCACTACATTTCTCAGGCTTCGTGGGAAGGAGGCAACGGGGGGCAATGTGCTTTGAATGGATAGCAGCGCTCTTCCACTGGAGCTTTGTGGAGGGCAGAGATAAGGCCCGGGCCCAAGGCATGGCATGGCAGGCATCTCTGGGAAGCGCACACAGGACCAGGGACTGAAGCCTGCAGGCCAAGAGACTCATTGGAGAAGCGTGGAAGCCAACTTTAACTGAGACATAGCGCCAAAGCACCATAGAGAGGGAATGTAAGGACAGAGGGAAAGAAACTACTGGTCACATTGGTAAAAAAAAACAAAAAAAACACACGCAATCAGATGCAGTATTGTGTTAGGAATGGCTGTGGCTCAGTGGTTAGAGTGCTTGCCACGTAACCAAAAGGCTGGCACTCTAATCCCAGCTTCCTCAGGTTCATTTGGTTGCTATATCCTTGAGTAGGTTAATTTTCCCAAACGTGCGAGTGTATGAATTTGGAGGGTGACTGATAAATTGATGCATATTGGCAACCATTTCAGAAGTTGCTTGTCACCACAGATTATGGACAGTCAATGAATAATACATTTTAAAGCATATTCTGAACATAATCCTAAGGCACGGGCCACTATAAATGGACAGAGGAAAGAACTGGATGTAAAAAAACAAAAGTTTATCAGGATCCTATTATTTTGTTGTGCTGATTGAAACAGGGACATGCTGAAAACTAAAAATTATGTTGTCATTCTACTGTCTTTTGTAAACCATCATGTTACTTTTGCCATCGGCCACTGGCTTCTTCATTCATATCAAACAAGATTTATTCACTTGAAGATATAAAATAATTTTGTCCGAGACAGTAATGTGCAGATAATTCTGCATTAAAACTAATGACTGCAGTGGATCCGGCGCTGGAGGCTATGTTTTCAATTTGAAAGTAAAGTTATTACCCTGTTGAATTGAAGTCCATCACACTACTCTGTGTGTGTGTGTGTGTTGTTACCAGTCTAAAGCAGACACAGTGTAACCAACTGCACAGCGCCGGTACAATGAGTCAGAGGGTCAGACAGAATTAATCAGCCTCCATCTTAAAAGGAAATGCCTGTCATTTCACAGAGGCTGTATGATGATCCTCCCAGGGCACCATCCCAGTTGAAAAATACTTTTAATTTTGAGCGTCACAGTTTTTCAGCCTGGGATTGTGGGCCATCCATTCTGCGTGATGCCTTTAAGTTCCACTAATGGAATTTTGCAGTCTCTCTCTTTCCCTCTTGTATCTTATGTGCTTCTATGAGCTGGGCCCGCCTGTGGCACAAGACGTGTTGGATCATTTGATTCTAGCTAATAACTGGAGTTAGCCCAGAGAAAGCCGTAAATGAGTTATGGCCTCCCTCGGCTCCTTCTGTGGACCGTTATGAGCACCAATGGAGACTTTCAACCCTTCAGCTCTTTGAAAGCAGCCTGATTGGCTCTGATCATATGGCCATAGAACTTCAATGTGTTTGATTCCCTGACTGGCTTGAACTTACACATGTGTTATAAAATATGTAGTTTGTCTGTATCATGAAAACATCAAAAAGTCAGCAAATAAGCAACATATAGATTGTCAGTGGCAGTCCTAGGCTTAGATAAAGGCACTGCACAAGAGAAGGCAGATGATTTGCTGTAATTATGCTAGAATATATAAATTGCAGTTGAAAACTACAATATCTATATTCATTCTCACTCTGGTTCACTTAGTGAATGTACTTAAGCATAAACACCTAACAGTACTGCATCACTTATGTAATGTGGCCAAACACACTGTTCCTTTACACACATTGACACAAGCATATATCTGTATTCTCAATATTCTCAATAAGAGTGAAAAGACTTCCTTGTTGACACGTTGTAGTGCTCTGCGTTTTGATTAGCAGGAGAAGGGAAGTGCTAATGAAGTGTGAACACGCTGCTTCCTTCCATTTGGAAACAGGCATCAGCTCATTCCTGCGCTCTCAACGCCACACGCACCATTACCATTCTGTCCATGCACCGCTGCCAATTAACTCTGGCATCTCTCTCATCCCCTTTGTTGATATTCAATGTCAGAACCACTATTTGCTCGATTTTCTTTGCACATCAGCAGTCATCATGTGCCTGGTTATGGATGAGCTGCGACATGATGATGTCCGCTGCCATCACCAACGTGTGGCTGATTTTGTTGTTGTTTCCCAATATGGCTTCTGCTGTTGCAAACCGTTACTGGCAAACACACCTTAATGTGACCGAGGATGCATTAATTTCAGTTGAGATAAATGCCAGCTTTTTCCATATTTATATCCTCTGAAGGGAGACAATTAATTGTTTTTGAGATTCACAACATTGTTTGCACCCAAACATATCTCAACTTTCGTGTTTTGTTTTGATTTGCACAACACCTCATTGTTCCAACTCCGAAAAACAAAAAGTGTGAAATCACATTTCCTTTCGATCTATCTCGCCTGTAGAATCTGCAATAACAGTCCCGCCTTCGGCTGCCTCATGGCTGCCGACACCAGCCTTGAGAATCGCATGTGTGACACAGAGTGTGTATCAATCTTTTGTCATTTTAATATCGTGATTTTATCTGGAAAAATGACAAGCTTAAATGAGCTGGGGCTGCAATTACCACAGTGCGGATACTTGTGGCTGTCTGCATGGAGATTTTGTTGTTGGCTTTATAATAAGAAGGTTGGAGGAGGGTTTGGTGTTCGGCCATTTTCAGCTCCATGATGAGAAACTATTGTTTGTGACTTTTTTACCACTGGGTGAAAGCATCCTTGTTAGCATCAGACATGAATGCATTGTGTACTTATGTTTGTTCATTATTTAAAATAGCTACTGCTGAAACCTTCTCTACATTATTCAAAATGATGATTCCATAATGTTGCCATTCTTTAAGTCTGAAGTTGTGTTCAGTTTATATATTTAAAACATTCATGAATGTATTTATGTGTTTATTGTAGAGAAATGCCTCATTGACCAATTTAGATGCTTGGTCGAGTAAAATTATTGAGTCTGAGGAGACCCCAGTATGGAGGGATGTCAAACATAGGCATGTCAAGCAGTGCCCAAATCCTCCTCCTCAGTGTGTCTGCACAGTGTGTGTGTGCGTGCATATGTGTGCATTTGCGTTTGCTGTGTGTGTCCGTGGGCTGCTGTCACCTCTAAACAGCAGAGTTTTCCAGTGACAGGGCCAGGCCATGACAGTTCAGCTACAGCCACCGGGCACGATCGAGATGGGAGCCTTCCTCTGTGTAACAACCCCCTGAGCTCCACCCCCACCCCTAGCCTCCCATAACCCCCCCCCCCCTCCCCAAACATACACACAGACTGCCACTAAGGCCCATGTTGTGACTGCTGCTGACAGGGGCGGCAGGTCTCTCACACTATAGTCTTTTTTCCTGGGCCTTTCTGGCTGCAGTGCATCTGTGCTGTGCATTTTCTCACAGCATGACTGAACAGTTTGTGTGTGTAGACAGGAAAATGGAACGTGTTATACAGGCACATTAATATTATATTAAGCTACATGGACAAAGCACATACTTGCATTACATTTAGTAATCTTTGTAACTCGCTGCATACTTGGCGAGGTCACTCTAGCAAAAAAGATCCAGATCTCAACGCATCTAACCTGGTTAAATACATGTTAATAAATTAATTAATAATACATGAGGAAAGGTTTTTTGTTTACTTATTTCAGTTTCAGTATACTCTGACTGTGAAATGTAGAAATCAGTATCATTTCAGTTTTTCCTTCAGTATTGACACTAAAAAACCTACCTTGAAACTATATAGTCTTTGTGGAATCTATGCTGTCGGACTGTTCTGCCAAGGTTTAATAAATAATTTAATATCAAAATGTTATTGTTCTAAAGCTATACAAGCTAAAACTTCAAATTCTAATCATTTTAAAAAGCATTGTTACCTCTAAGGACCACCATACATTCTGTTTTTGAGTCGTCTTTAATGCACTTTTCTACAGATGAAATGCATAAGGCAAGTCACTCAGTTTTCTATGGCTCAACAACTTTCTCCCAGTGTAAGTTTGTTCTTGTGTTACCAAACTGTTCTTCTCGGGGCTTTAATTTAAAGACGTGACATATTGAACTGGTGTGTGGATGTGTCATTTTGCGTCGGAGGTGCTATCCCTCTCCCGCAGAGGAGTTTGAGTGTAATTTAACAGCCTACAACAGCTCATCGATAGTTTGTCCCAGCGCACAAAGAGATGAAAGTGCCACTGACAGCACATATAGACACCATTCTGCCTCTATCTTTATAAAACACATAGGAACAGATGAAAATGGATTGGAGCAGGAATACACTCCAGAGAAATATGTCTAGAGTTGTAGTGAGTGAACATTGAGTGAATTTCAAAGTACCTGATGACCTCGAAGTTAATCCCTATCAAGGGTGCCTCAGCTAGCTTGGAGAACTAATGGACGCTCTGTCTCAACACCACTTATTTGAACGCCCTCATGCCCTTGTTCCTGTTAGCTTCCTAGTCCCTGCTATCATTTCTGTCATTCTGTGTTAGACTGCGGTGTTAAAATCGCAGTAAATGCCTCTAGTTGGAAGCATTTGCATTTGAGGGTAGACAATTGAAACTTGTTGATGCGCAGCAAAAGTAAAAATGTTTTAACTGTGGCACCAATCGCTCATGGCGTCTACGCTCAAACGCGCTGAGTGAACGCTCAAGAGGTGGTGCGTGAATACTTGACACACTCTGCAGACATGTTGGACTACACTACACATGTTTCCCCTATAGATATTTGTATATAAACCTCAGTCCTGGAAAGCTATGGAAAATCATAACTACATGTTGGGGCTGCATAATACAATTGAAGTTATGGTTTAAAGTGCACTATGTAACTTTTCTGGGTGAGGGTCACTGCAGATTTTCTCCATAGAAGTAGACAAACTGCCATACAGTGTAACATTCTACGTAAAGCAATAACATCTCCATGGAGAAAAGCAGGTGGCAGCAAACAATGTCTTTAATTGAAGGTAAAAATTATACTTACTAATTTTACGTAACTGAGATTGACCTTGTTAAGATCATTGTTCCGAGTTGCACTGCATGTATTTTCCATATATGCACTTTCTCTTTATATAGTGGAGGGGGTGGTGCTTACAAATCAATTCTTTTCAAATGATCATCAAACAACCTTATTATTATGACAATCATGGACTGTAGTAGATAACCAGAGCACAGCGCGATTAGCATACATTTACATTTCTGTGACTAGCATATGGCTTCAGAGGCTCGTCAAACACAATGCAATTACAATTTACTGTTTATTGTAATAGTGTATGTTGAAATTTTCCCTTGAGATTTATTTCAGAAGGGATCAAGTCACTAAGAATAGCTGTTGTCGTGGTTGACATAATACTGCTTGCATTCGATTTGAGAATGATATAAAGATCAGAACCAAATGGGATGAAACATATGCATAAAAGGATGAAATAGTGGTAAAGACAAAAACAGCATCACATAAACACAAAATCTTGAGTTAATTCTGAACAGCAGTACATCTTTCTTCTTGGGCAGCAGAGAAACATAATTGCTCACACCTTGTCCTCCCCCACTCCCCCATGTTCAACCTTTTGACCTGACCCTTCTTTGATTATCCCAGAGAAAAATGGTTCCTTTGACTCATGCGGAGACCAGGCACAAGAAAACGTCCTTGAGCTATTTGTCTTGTACTATCCCTCCCTCCGCGTACATCAGCACTAAGTAGTGTGAGCCGTGGAGCATCTCTCCTCTTCCTCTGTACTGTATATCCTCCCACTGCAGTGCACCGGAGCAGTAGGGGGTCTGTTTGTGGTCCATTCATAATTGTGCCAAGGTAATTAAGAGCTTTGTGTAAAATGAGAGCGTTGTCAAGCGGCTCAGATGTTTCCAAACATCCAGCCTCCTAAGGTGTGAACGCAGCACATTCATCATCGTCATCTGGGCCTAATTACCAGCCTATAAATCACCAGTCTGACCACAGCCGCCAACAAACGAGAGGAGAACTAAGCTCTTTTAAGGTGGATCAGAACAGGCTGTAATTACTGTATGAATTTTTTTTTACCAATATTACATTATTGTTAGTCAGGTACAATTGACTGTTGATTGTCTACCCATAAGCCAAGTGCTAATTGAGATAGCACAGCAGACAAGTGTGCTGACTTTTACGATGATATGAAGGTTAAGTTAGTGCTTTGTTAGATTTACACTGCCTTTCAAGCATCCTTCATTTCCACTCACTTACCAGATCAAGCAATCCCCGGCCAGTCTATAAAAGCCCACAGCTTACTTTTCTTTAATTAAATGCCACTCTTAATGCTCCCCTGCTCCCTGTATATCAGCGGGCGTAGCTTTAAAAAGCAAAGAGCCACCTTTAATGCGGTGTGCCGTCTGCAGCTCTGCAGCACAGCACAGGGGACACAGCAGCCAGGCATCCATCTTAACAAGGTCACAGCGTTTGATTTTTAATATAACGGTCAGTGCTCAGGCCCCGCGTCCTCCTTTGAAATATTAGCGCTCATTAATGATGTGGAAGCAGCCCCTCCCCTTCTCGCTAAAAGCCATCAGCAATCCTTCAGTACACGAGGGTGTGCAGACCTGCGCCCACTCACTGCCACGGGCTGGCCAAAAGCCTGTTTTATAGGCCAGCTTTATGGCATTCATTATGCACACTTAACAGCCGCTGTAATTCTCTCTGATGGGCTGAGGAAGTGAGGCGATTAGCTGCCGGGGCTAAACGTGGGTAGCCTAAGAGTTTGACCTTTTGTTTTGAACATAAAAGATGATGTCGGCCTCTTGCACAGATACATCTGCAGTCTGCTTAAAACCTCCATTATTGTGCATGCTGTAAATACTGTGTTATTCTGTCTAATCAAGTGGGGATGTACAGCGAGGCACCATGTCCTTGGGAGCGGACATGTCTAACAATGTTATTGTTATGTTCATGTTAGTATCTGTATTATCCAGAGGAATTATTTTAGCCGTTATCTGTCAGTGTGGGACACTTTCTTGAACACATCCAAGGCTGCTCTAAGGCCGTGAATTTATTTATATTAATAAGGCGCAAACATTCACTTTGGCTCAAGGATGCACTGATGCAACTGCAATCGCTGAAGGTCTAAATCGTACCTAACCTTGTTATTCTGATAAGTAAGAACCACCTGGAATTTCTGCAAATATTGAATAATGTGCCAAGGCTATTGTGACAAATCAAAACTACATTGGATAAGGACTTTTTTATTAAGGTTCTGACTTTACTCCAGATTTTACAAGCAACTCATTTGCATAAACAACTGAACTATGGACTTAAATGATGAAGCATTTAATTCCAAATGAATTGCTTGTAAACTGTTGAATGTGGTATCTTTGGTTACAACTACATACACATATGGACTGACTTCTGGAGAGTGGAAGTTGTATGTATTTTTCAGCATGGCTTTTCAGTTAATATAAAATAAGACATAAAGGATGGGGGGTCAAAGGCACATATCACACTCCCACACACAAAGCTTATTAGACTGGGCGTTTGTCGAAGGCTTTAACTTTCTCAGCTTGTTTCTGCTTCCTACTCAGTTATTGTTTGTCCAATCAGAGTAGTACATTACAATCAGGTTTTCCTCGTAGTCCTTTATATGTAAAACTTTCAAGGCTTGTTATTACATACAGTGCATTGATTCTCAAAATGTTGTGCGCAGTTATGAGAGTCAAGATTTGAAGTAGTATTCCAATTTAGACCTTTTTTATGTATACTTTGTAAGTTTTCTGGAGGAGAGTCCACCACCTGTTTCTCTGAAGGGACGCTGCCTGGAATGTTCCACAGTATTGCATTACTATTGCACCAGCTTAGATCAATAGAGAGGCGATCTGCATGTTTTAAGGTAAACATGTGTAATTCAATAAATGCTAGATATAGACCTATAAGTGTTGTCTGGCAAATCCAAAATGATATTGCTCTGTATTTTTTATACAGATTGATGTCAGTCTGGTCTCCATGTCCTGTGTTGCGTCTCAAGTCCTGTCAAACGTGATCGTGCAATCAGATACATTTTTTTCCAATGACACGTGAAACGAAGGAGCTCACTGGTCACCTACGATTTTCAAATAAAATCTAATTTATCTCAGCTCAGATTAACAGAGTTTAGTGCTTCACCCCAATGTTTTTCAGCCCCTTGTGATATTTTTTTCTTTTCTTTTTTCTGACACAGACTGACCATGCCTGTCTCCGATTGGCTAATCCACCTGTCAATCAGTCCCATTTAAAACCAGGTAGATGACTAGACATACATCTTCATAAAGTATTGAAGTAGTGTGTTTTCTGGATCCCAAGCAAATATAAGTGGAACATTATACTGTGGAATGATCCAGGCAATGTAATAACACCAATGGTCAACCCCCTGACTGGAAAAATTACATAGTGCTCCATTAAATAATCTAAATCCAAATCCATTGTCACTTTGAAAATGTGACCACGATCCAAGTTTGAACCAGATTTCTCAATGTAAGCAGTTTGCCCATAACAAATAACAGCAGCACCCCCTATCAACGTGACTTATCCTCCAGTGCTGATAGAGATACAGGGCCTCTCATAACTTATTGTGCGTGTCCTGCCCTTGGACACTGTTTACACAACCCATATTCCTTTCTGCCTCCCCTTTGGCACTATTTTGAGACTCTATAGGTCACAGTTCAGTCAAAATATAAGCAAATGATTTACTCCCGTGTCTTTATTTGGATGTAAAAGTAGTAATGGCGGCGGTTGTCATGGGAAATTTGTGTTGTAAATCAGAGACCGGTGACCTCATAACGTGTGCTTGACCCCTGAAGATGAGGACTGTGAACGCGTCATTAAGTTCCAGATTAGATTTCAATGCTCAAACTGCATCTTGTCAGAACACAAAGTTGAATTTACTGCGAACGTTGCACAAACTACTAAAGGATCTAAAGTAGCTGTGATTGGTTCCAACCACGCGTGACTTTTATAGAGACATGAGATAGAATACAAACATACTCTTGGAAAATAGCACTGTATTTGTGTATTGGCTGTTTGTACTAGGCCTGTCTCTACCACTGCTGTTACATCAATATTACAGTTTTCACCACTGAGGTCAAACATTTAGAAACTATAAAACTGAAATCTAGCAATCTGGTAATCTCAATCTCCACGGACACATGTAAGTAACTTCACCTGGCCAAATTGCAAGTAACATCTGTCGAGAGGTGACCACGTTTGCAGTGGTAATACATGTTTTAACCTATTTCTTTACCAATAAAGAAAAAACATTTTCTGAATAAAGGTATAATAGATAAGTTTAATGCCACACAGAGAAACTGTCCAGACAAAGCAATAATATCTCCATGGAAACAGGATATGTAGCACTATGTAACATCCCACTTTGCCCAAATAAAAATAATCATTAATTATTCACTTTAACGCAGTATTTGAGTAAACGGAATTGATACTGTTTTTTTCATCAAACTTCTCCTCCTGCATTCGAGATAGAGAATTTTCTTTCTGACCAGTATGAAAGCATGACTAAACGTGTTACACCAGCCTTTGTCAGCTCTGATTGCGTTTCACAACTTCTTTTATCCTGCTCTTTCTTTGGGCTCCAGATGTTTTGTTAGGCTTGTAAACAGGATGACAAAAGCGTCAGCCGTAATGATAGAGAGGGGCTACCACCATGACATTGTTGTGGGGCTGTACAAAAAGATAGCTGTATGCTTAATGTGATTTAGAGCAGAGTTTGGGGCGGGGGACTTTATAGCCTTTGAGAGGGGAGGCTACCAAATTGAAATGCAAATCTTAACATTTTGGAATTCATTAGGGCTGACACTGGCCTCTTGGAACAACGACTAAAGTGAATGTGCTTTGTAAAGTGAGGGCAAAGGGGATTTCATTTCTGCTGCTGAAAAGAGATGAGTCCGACCTTGCAACTCTTTTCGGTGTTCCTACTATTTTTTGATGAATTATTTAAAATAGCTATCATATTCTCATCCTTACTTGGAGGGGGTGGATTGGTATTGGGTTAATATTGGTTTAGCTCTGGTTTAGATCTCTTTTAGTGTGTCTACTGTTGCTGTGAAGTGTTTATTCTGATTGTGTTGTACTATTCCAGAAGCTTATTCAATTCAGCCTTACACCAACGTTTAGTCCTATCTTAGCATGTACTTGTTTGAATTAGGATCTTGATTTAGTCCTGTTTGACCTAGTTTGGCCTTTGTGTAGTTCTTGTTACCGTTAAATGATGTTTTATTGTCTTAAAAATGTGAAAAATAGCTAGTTCCTGTGTTGTGTTTGCAGCATTCCAGCATTATTCCTCACTTTCCTCACATTCTTGCATTATTTTCTTCACCGTAATGAGTTTTTAAGCATGTGGCAGAGTTTCTAGTCACACCACTGCTAAAAACTAGCATGCTAGTGCACCGGTGTTACTTCCTGGTTCTCGGACGATAAAAACTGCTGCTTTTACAATAAATCTATACAAGGACAAAACGAATTGTACTCGATTGCATGAACAAAAATCAAGTACAATAACTTAACAATTTGTCCCATTTTAGTTTTTTCTACATCTTATGACTTGTCTCTTGTCAGAAATTTGTTCCACCCACAGCTATCATCACGATACTACGTGTAATCCCTACGTGGAGCAGGTGGATCGGCCTCTGCTCCACTAATGCTGCTGCAGTCTATGAGAACATCTGCCAAGTGGTGAAGTGAAACTCTGGAGCCCTGCGCTGTGGATTCTAATGACAATATAATCTGTCATATTTATCTCAGAGAAAGATGGACTGCAAACCTGTCATGTGAAGTTGATTCTTAACTTAAATGAGTGAAGTAACTGCAAAAAACAGAAAGGATCCTTCTAAAACGATTCATTTTGTTCTGGTTAGTGAATGAAGTTAGTCATTTCAGTATAGAACAAAATAGCTCGTACATATACAAACATTTCGCAGTACACTTGCATAAACATTTTCAAAGTCGGTATGTCTGCAATTATTCCACAATCATAGTTACTTTTAGAAAGGTGTATGCATACAAATCACGGTTGCTTTGACTTGACAACATTTATACAGTAGAAACTATAGAAAGCTAATCCATGGCAGCTTGTAATACTCACTTTTTGATATATTGGAAACTAAAAGACACGTAAAGGAGTACACACCTTCCACTGATGTATGGCGAGTTCTGATCTGTATCTCGCACACACGCGGCTCCCCGGAGGATTGATTAAAATCACAGAGACAGGCCTTGAACATTGCTGCGTTTTGTCTGAACAAACAAAGGCGGACGGTAATTGGATTTGCGTTGAGAGAGGTATTTAAAATAGTCTGATAAGTAACACAAGCTGTGAGCCTTTGTCGGCCAGTGGTGACCCAGCCAGCTTTTTACTGGCACACTGCTCTGTGACCTCAATAACTTCACTTTTTCAGAATTTTATCTTACATCTTACATTTTTTGTATTCAATTATGCATGACCAAATGGAATTTCCAAGCTTAATTTCAAACATACAAAGTGAAATGCAAATTATAAAGACCTGGCTTTAACTGGTCTCAGTAATTGATTGAGCAGCTTCATAATGTAAGTAAATATGGGGATGGTCCAGTTTAGAATTTTACCAACACCAATATATTTGTCTTGCAGTTATGGCAGTATTGCGACCGATATATATTCCCTATCCCTAATTTAATGGGTTTTAACCCATTTGTTCACCCACGAATGCATTTTAACCTGAAAATCCACAACCTCCTGAAAAAAACAAGAATTATACCCATCGCCACCTTGCTGGAAGAATGATTCTTACTATGGATTAAAATCGGAAGCAAAGCTATTAAAAAAACTGCAATCTACTCAATTCATTAAATGCAACTTTAAACTGACATGACCTATGGGAACAGGCCAAATACCAGCACTTACAGATAATTAAACCAGTGACGGGCTGATTAGAGGCAACGAGACAAGAAATCAATGAAACATGGCTGACAAAGTGTGTCTGATTGTTTACATACCTGGGCCTGGGAGGCACAGGAAACCGTAGAGAGTAAGGACTGCCATTTTGTGCCGGCTTTTTTGAGATGAATGTGATAAAGATCAGCTCCAGATGGCTGCAGTGGTGAGGGTTAGCGGCTCCGAGCTCAGGGGACATGCCTCCTCCCTATTCGTTTGCTAGCACAGACACTCCATTACTCTCACTCTAAAGCCCAACTCAATCCCACGATACGGCCCTGATTGTCTCTCACCTCGCCCCTGTCCCGCTGACACTGTTAGCAGCTAGTTAGCCTCAAAGTGCCATTCGGTCTCTTAGGATTAGTGAGGTAAGGGAAGTTCAAAAGGTTTCCAAAGTGTAGTATACGGGCTAATTCTGATGGTACTTTTGGGGTAGTTTTTAAGTTTAAGGTGTATCGCAAAAGAAAATTGAATTCTGTCAACTGGACATGGTTTTAAGCGCCATTGCATTTCGTCTCTCATCCAAGCAGCGTCTTCAATTTCGACAGGGTTCTGGTAAGTCACTGCCTGATATCTGTCCAAGGAGGAGCGAGCTACACTGAAAGTGCCTCTGCCAGTTGTTTACCGTAGCTGTTATTAATCTGTCCATTGAACTATAAGGTGTGAACTGCCACCTGAGTCATATTTTGCATGATTGTCCAAAACCTTAATGCGTCAAAGTATTTTTATTTAGAATTTTGCTTGTTTTAGAACAGTACTGGTTAGCTCAATTTCAATTTTTTTGCTATGATCTGGTTCATTCTGGATTAAATGGGGTTAGGTCTTGGTTAAGTCTTGGTTTAGTTTTGTTTCAGACATTGTTCATTTTATTTTGGTTTAGTCTTGTTTTGTTTTTAGTCCTGGCTTAGGCCTGGTTTAGTTTTGTTGTGAATTTTTTTGACACACTTTTGCCATTATTAACATTTTGTAAATTTTGTACATGTTCATTTAACTGTATTTTATGCAAGCCTTGATTTTATTATAGTTTATAACTTTCTGTTTCTTTTCTTTTATCTCGCTCCACATCGCCGAAGCACATTCCTAGTTGAATGAGTTTTCCTAGTTGAATGAGTTTGTTCACTTAAACGGGAATGAAACTTTTTTCTGATTCAGATTTTTCTAATATTTATTCATATTACGCCTTGATATCAACCTGTACCCCATTTCATCCCATTTAAGCAATACACTCATTTATTTCTAAGGGGGTACTTGTTGTAAGTGATTACAAGAACCCTGCAGTCTGGACTTGGTCTGTTTGCCGTCTTGTCTAACCCAGTGATAAAGATAAGCCCTCTAATCAGCGCTGGGTTGTTGAGTAATGTTTTGCTTATATGAGAGTCTTATCTGGCTTTGGCTACACATTATCCTGTGCGTGTTTACATTTTCTTATTGGAGTGTGTGATCCAGCACTATTTACTTTGTGTGTTAGTAGATCAAGGGCAGACAGAGTTCACTCGTCTCATTGCAGGTGCACCTTGTACTTGTAGCTCCTATGGGCTCGACATTGGCCTGTGTATTATTAAAGATTTCTGAGAACACAGCAGTATCAGTGTTTGTATCAATTAGACTTGGTTTAAATTTACTGGAAAATATATGCTGTCAATACATAGAAAAATATAGCAAGTGGCGTTTTAATACTTATATTACTTATGAAAAACATGCAGTAAACATTATTAGGTTCAATACAGATCCATGCTAATTTAATTGAATATTGTTGTTACTGATTAGAAAGTTCCACAGTAGGGTATTATACTTATCTATCTCCAGTGACACAAGCAAACCAAGTTACAGGTTGGATCTGTGGAGAGGTGATCCTGCTCACAGCAAAAGTGCATGTTTTGACTTTTTAACGACAGAAACCTGTAATTGAATAAATACAAAATAGATTAGTATAATGCTACACTGCAGTAATATCTTAAATATAAGACTGTGAATCCTTAGCTCAAGCTTTTTCATACAGGAATATATTCTTGGGTTTTTGTTAAACAATCACTACATGTGTGATAAATTTGATCTATGTACATGTAATTAACACAAATGACAATAAATTAAGAGCAGTGAGCTATATTTTGTGCATATACAGTATGCATCACAGTCATTCATATGGAGGTTAATAGGTTTGTCTGTATTCATCACAATCTCTAATAGAGGGAAACACAACATGATAAATATTTATGCTTCTAATTACTCTTTGTGCATTATTAATTGCACTAAAATATCCCTCCAAGATAATCTCATTAGGGCAGGAAATTAGTCAAAGCTAATAATGCTCGTAGTTGAAAAAGCATTTTTAAACATCATCTACATTTCCTGTCTCATCTCTGCAGCGCCAAGTTCATAAACTGCACTCCAAATGCATCCATTAGAATTAGTATTTCCTCAAACTACAGTTGACTGGAGAAATTGTGTGTGATTAAATATTAGCTTGAATATAATTAGCATTTATTAACAAACTCGGCTTCAGCAGATAATGAAAATCTTAATGGAATGCTTTGTTGAATTTTGTGTCAGGCGGTTCACTCTTTTTTTTTCCCTTTTTCCCGCGTTTGTCGTCTGGCTGCAAAATACAATCTGTCCTTTTAGAGAGAATAACATAGCGCTATTGTGCTTTGTGTTCTAGAGAGCCGTGCTGCATACACACAGCAGCAGCAGCCCACAGTGAGTTTAATAGGCTCCTCAGTCGGCTAGACTTATTACCAAATCCAACACAGGCCATTAGGCTGCATGGGCCTAATTGCACATTAATTGGATAATTAGTCCTGCACTTTTGTTTTCTCCCATTTTCTCACATCTTCCCCTCGTTTGGGCTAGCACTCAGTCTCTCTGCAGATCCCTCTTTTGTGTGGATGTTTTGGAGTCAGTAGTGTACAGTAGGCGGTACATGCAGTAGCCCTCTTGCCGTGGGGAGGCGTTGCTCTACGTGGGTGGGAGGCCAAGGCTGAGAGGATTGATGGAGCCCCAGGTTGTCCTCCCCCTGCGCTGCTATGTTGACCCACAATACATGCTGCGTTTGTTGCCAGACCGGGAAAGAGGCATGCATACTTAAATAGGCAACAACTCTCTAGTGCGCAAGGTGCATTATTTATGAAGTTTTTAAAGAGATTTTATTCACCCTTTCCTCGTATTTCTCCCCGCCAGTATTATTGTCTGCGCTTTAGGCGTGTGTGCCGCGGTGTGCTCTCAGATTGCGACCATTAAAACCCAGGGAGCCATCTGATAGAGTTATCAAAGTAAACGTTTGGCACATTTGATGGCATTTGAAATATCCTCCTGTAATAAAGCTCTCCAGGGAGGGAAGAAAGGGACAGGCTTTTCATGCAAATGGCAGCAGCGAATAGGTTTTCCGATACCACACAGTGTCAAAATATCCACATTTATCTGCAGGCTTGTCAACAAAGAGAGCTCCTCCTGATAGGGAAGTTGATGTTGGCTGGATGGAAGAGGAAGGAAAAGTGTTTGCCATATGACACCAGCCCAGGCAGCACTTAATGGACTCATTATGCATGCATTTACAAGCAATTAATTCAAAATGGGAGTCTAGTTAGTGTATGGCTGCGTATTGTACATATACTATAATGGAACTCAAGCTGTGGGATATAGCCTGGCAAATCCAGACTGAAATTCTGGTCACCATTACCTCCCCTGCACCTCAGACCAAACTCAGACTGAACTGTGCAGTCAGGCTTCTTTATGTATAGTTTATTGATGTATTAAAAACGCCCAAAAAAAACAAAAAACGAACACTCACCTCTCATTAAAAACATTTAGTGTTTTGCTCATTGATTCTTCTAAGTACTATTAGTATAAGCAGCCCTGGTTATGGTCCTGGTTATGAACTGGTCAATTTCATACAATAATTTATGTTTATTTGTCCAAATTTGCAGTAATCGATGATTTAATGCATCCTGGTTTTGATTTGTCTTACTTCAGGTCTCCTTTTAGTCCTGGTTTACTTTAAAATATATGCTATGCTACTTCAAAAGCAAAATATCTAGTTGCTACTTTGCCTAAAGACTTTCGAAAACGTAGCAACAACCACACAATAAATAGATTTGAAGTTGCTTGGGTATATGTCTCCATTTGGCAGAGTAAATGCTTTTGAGGAGTATCATGTCGTTCTGTGAGCTGCTTGATCATAATGAGCCAGCCATTGTCATCTTCTTCCCTCCTCTGATAGGTCTCCCGCTGATTAGACAAGTTCAAGCTCAGTCCTTTATTATTCCCAGTAGGAGCGCCACTCGCTTTGGTCTCCATACTAATAATAGCCATAAAGTACGGTCGCTCCGAAGTGTTCAAATGCTCCTTACAAACCGCGGGCCTGTTTTTGTTTTGTTTATTATTCATCTGGTCCAATTACCATTCTAAAGGGGGAGTGTTTCGCACCAGGCGCATAGGGAATAAGAGATTAAAAGGCAATGAGGAAACATCTGCGTCTGTGCGTTGCCACAAATCTGCATCTCATTCTTACTACCACTAGCATTCAAACAGACAGTGACTACAATGTGAGCAAAAAAGTCCAAACAAAAAACAACAAAAAAAGCAGCACAATACAGAGGCACGTTGGGCTCGCAAACGGAAGGAAGTGTTACCATAGAAACACGTAGCTCGCGGGTTTATGGGCTGTGTCCTATCACACACGATCAGGAATTACCATAAATCTTCTAGCAGCGAGGGTGGTGGTTAAGGTGCACCGCAGCAGTGAATGACAATGTGTTGATCTTTACATATCTGCAGAGATGCATCCTGCCTCTTTAAATCAAAAAAGAAAATGGCATCAGATTGGTCTTGTGACAATAGAAAGACGAATAGTGCCACTAATGTGTTTCCCTTCATGCACTTGTCTGAGAGCACATATTGAAAAGCAGAAAATGGCTTCTCCACACTGTATGTTTATGTCACCGCAATGATGAATGACTAAATCCAAATGGCGTAGTAGATTATATATTTCAATTTTTTGCTCATTATATCATAATATCAAACATTGTATACACATAGCATGAAGTACACTAATGCAGTTATGTTTGTGCTTCTACCCGACAAAGACTTGGACTATGAATCAATGTCCAATCAGAAGCCTTAAAACTATCTGTGACTTGCAGTATAAATTAAGACAAAACATAGACAAGTATTAAATAACAATTAGACGGACCTTTTGTGGTTGTATGGAGAGGTGGGAAGACTACTGCAAAATTGTACTTAAGTAAGAGTACTGATATTTTAAAGTAATATTACTCAAGTAGAAGCACAAAAGACTGGTCAAAAATTACCCAAGTAAGAGTAAAAAAGTATTGGTGGAAACTACACAACTCTTGGACATTTAACCAAAATTTTTACTACTTTTACACTATAAAATCTATTACTCCAGACCTAATCATTGCAATATTTAACATGTATGATTAGCACATATTTAATTTGTCTTAGTTTGTGAAGCCTGAGTTTGGAGCTAAATTTACATGGCTGATAGTAATTTGGTAATATGCCAGCCTACCTGCTTCTATGTGCACCTGAAAAAAGCCGAATGTGAGCTTGGTGCCATAGCAGGCAGTAGATCAGTGCAATCTTCTCAAATGGCATCCTTTCCCAAGTTCCCCTGCTCTGGACCTCTGGCGCTGAGAGCATTATCAGATGTGTTGGAGCAGCTCCCATCAGTGCGACCCCAGTGGGTGGCACAGATATCGACTGACCTTTTCTGCATGGCTCCTGATATTAACGCAATGTCCCCCACCTTATTACCATGGGAACCTCTCACAAAGTATTAGGCTTAATAAATGTTTTTTTCCTCAGCTTCTATCTCTCCTCTCCTTTGTATCTCTCCCATTTGCTCCTGGCCTGCTCCCCTCGTCCTGGCTTCTCATGAGCCGATAACCCACGCTCCCCCGAGACCCGGCCCCGTAATCGTGTCAGCTCACGGCCCTCTTATTCCAGCAGAATGGCTTAATTGGTATGTGTTCTACATAACTGTTGGAGTATTAGACTCACAAATGAAGGTTAGAACCTCGGTGCTTGTAATCGACTGAAAGAAATTGATTTGTGCTCAGCTGCCCTTCTGGGACCAGACTTTATGGTTCTCCGAAGAAATGAAGCTTTTATAATTGTGTGTTCTTACCCCCCTCGCTATACCCTCACACTCTCTTTTTCTCATTTCCTCCGGTTAACTGCTTTGTTGACATTCATCGAAAAGTAAAATGCTTGCAGCTAAAGGTGGTAGTCTGTTCCCAATTCGTCTTGCATACATAAAGGCGCATACATTTTTAATAGGAGCTGAACAAGGTCTCTGGTAAGGTCCTTCAAGTGTTTTGGGTTGTTTGGGATTTTTGGTGGCATCTAATGGTGATAATCCAAACTTTAATACCTCATCCTGCATTTATGCCAGCATGTAACGTTTTATCTTCTCTGTGGACTCATTCCAGCATAATTTTGAAAATTGTGTACATTATCTGGAGTGAATATGACAAAAGTTGTAAATATTCACTCGTAACGATATTCATGTCACCTGTCTCCCTGGGGTGAAGTAGGTGCGCGTTGGCTAATCTTGACAGCTATTGGTTTTTCCGCACATGAAAATTTAATCATCGCTTTCTCACTCTGTCAATGGAAATGTGATTGCATTATGTGTGATCATGCAGGAGGTGCAAATAGGCTTTATATTAATGAAACCAGACCAGTCTGCATAAATTTTAGATTCTTTGAGCTGAATTACAAAAGCATTTTTGTGGCCAGGGAAATGTGGACTTGTAACTGAAATGCTATTTTATAGTTATATTGAGATACTAGTGATGCAAAGACATGCAGGAGATAGCTTTACTGTGTATTGTAATATACGTTACTTTAGTCTGTAACCAAATAAATTATGACCAAGCTTAAAGATTCTGAAACCTTATGACAGTCACAACTAAACCTTGAATGCCACTAGCTGCAGTATATTAAAATGCAGAAACATTGTTGATTTAGCTCCTCAGCTTTCTGATTGGTTAACATTATTTATACAGTGTTAGTTCCTGTGAGGAGGATCATAGAAATACATTTACAATGTATGTAGAGTGTTAACCCGTAATCCCATTAAACCTCCTGTTCAAGAAGACGTCATATCCATACCATTAGTGAAATGACTAGGCTCAGTCGATCCCCCAGTGTTGCGAGTGTCTTATGCCTGACAAGTCCTCTACTGACTTTCTGGCCCTAGATTATTCATGCTGTCTTTCCAGGTGGGCAGTCTCAGATGTTCCTGTAGCAGAGGTTTACTCTATGCAAAATCACATTTCACGCTCGCACTAATGTCATGGAGAGAGTGAGGAGCAGGGAGAGCCGACAGGTGGTGTTTACAAATGAGACCAGCCCAAACCACAAGCCACCCTTTTCGCCAGATGCTGATTTGATTATATGGGGGCATGTAAGACAGTATATTAATGTATGGAGGAAACGCCAATCAAAGTCAATCATGTCACTGTCACATTTGTAACATTGAGTGTTAAGGTTTTTGTTCAGTGTGATGTAGCACATATAAACATCTATGATACTGCATAATACATAAATCTAGGCACTTGTTTGCATCTCTTATAGACGTCTATTCATATAAAGATGAGGTTAGTAAATGTTAGTAAATTACTAAACACTGAAAATGTTAAACAGTGTGATCATAATAGAATATCAAAGCACCATTTTAGTTAGATTTGTTAATTCTTTCATGCAATACAATTCTGTTTTGAGAGTACAGCACAGGTTTGGATTTTCTACCTTTAAAGACACAAGAATTTAAATATACACAGATTAGGACGGTGGATCTTCTACCTGGATTAGCACTATCTCATCTGCAATTCACTCAACTCAACTGGCCTGTAGCTCCAGTCACACATTATAACCATCAGTGCATCAGTATTCCAAAGCAGATCCCTCCTGGATCCTGACTAGGATTATCCCAGATCTTAACATCTTAGCTAAGCTGGTTAACACCTGTTTTTATTGACTTCTGAGCACCATCCTCGCCAGCTTGTTTTCGAAGGCTTTAAAGGATTGTCTCGTACTCTCTTTGGAGGCTGGTTACTTTTATGTTAGCTCCAGCCCACATGTTTCCAAGCCACCCTTTTCTTTGTGTAAAATGCATTGCTGTAGAAATAAGTGTAGAAATAAGTACACATACATCTATATCCTATGTCTAGACATGGGCTACAATTTCAAGAATGCTCTACTTTTCGGTTCATTTTCCCTTGAAACGTTTCAGGGGAAAAGAAAACAAGCTCTCTTTATATGTTTATTTGAGCTAATATTTCCTTTGGGGCTCTGCATTACTCCCAGTGTAACTGATGTAATATTCTATTAAAAAAACATTTAGGTCATGCTAAAAGCCCAGGGATTGTAGTTAGCAATGGCTTGTCTGTTTTGAAAAGCTGTGCCAACAACTGTGAAAAAAGAACTTTGGATCATGTCCCAGGATTAGAGAGGACTTCTT
Source organism: Periophthalmus magnuspinnatus (assembly GCF_009829125.3). Classification (NCBI taxonomy): domain Eukaryota; kingdom Metazoa; phylum Chordata; class Actinopteri; order Gobiiformes; family Gobiidae; genus Periophthalmus; species Periophthalmus magnuspinnatus. Next base: position 18,020,727 of record NC_047134.1, read on the forward strand.
AAGCATCGCTGGCATTAGAACTAAGGGCCATCATTGACTCCATTAACCTACATTCCAACCCAGGTTTCACAACATGACCATAGCATTAACCTGTGAGAATTTGCCAAGCTTTTGATTCCCTATTATTTAAAGACTTGGAATGAGTGGTCACTTACATTCATCAGGGTACAAAGGCTGATTCCTACCCAGCCAGGAAATTACTGGTATATCCCCTGCATTATATGGCTATTGTACATATGTGTTCTTACTATTTCATTTTCTCAAGCCAATTGACCTTACATAGAAAGTCAAAATAATAGAAAAGCCATTAATGCTTACAGAAAAATGTGTACTTTATGTAGTTAAGATCAGCTTTCTGAAATTTCTCGCATTTTGAGACTGGGTCAAAGGTACCAAGAGCACCTATAAAGGAACAAAAGAGTACTATGGGATTCTTTGTCTTGTTGTGGTATAAGGATATGGCATTCAAACTGGAGGTAGAGTTTGTTCCTGGGATGGCCTGTACTGCATATCTTTACCTTATCTAGATAGACCTATAACATATCTTTTCTTATTACTGAAGAAAAGCTGTCACTTGTCTACAGTAGTTCATTAGATTAGACATGACCGAAATCTCAGTTGGCTTTTTAACTTGTCCTAGATGAGCTATAATGATTTCTTTGTATCAGCAGTTGGACGAACAGAGGATAAAAAGAAACAAGTGTCTTCCTTCATCAGGACAAAGAGAGGTTGAGCAGGAGTGCGTCTGACAAGCCCGTAACGCCTCATTGTCCCTGATCTCAAGTTTCATATATTTCCACGGCTCTCGTTAAAGGACGTGTCGCGGCTGCTGTCACCGGGCGCTAACTCGTTATCTCCTCGATGCAGTAAAACGCTGTAATTAACATTCAACAACTGTAACAGATCCAGCATTCCTGCTCTCTAGCCACTAATTGCACCGCCATTGTGCTTGCTCATAAGTGGGCCTTGTGTGTTTGCACTTGTGGGTACACATTTCCACTGTTCATTTCGATTGTTGGGAGAGGTGACGTTTAAGGGGGCTTAGAGGTGGTGACTGTTTGCTCCTTGGGGAAGCTCGGGACATGGACAAAGATTGAACTGTATGGATTTTTCCTTTTGCTATCAGACATCTGGATGGCTTAAAGGGATTCTAAATTATGGCTTTTTCAATTGATGCTTTTAGCAGAATACTCACGGGTAAAGCAACCTGTGTTTTACCGTTGAAGGGCGCTTTAGAGGCCCATTTGTCGAAACCACAATTACTGTAATTAAAAATTTCAAGGCAATGCCTGCCTGCGGGTGTAAGGACATAGTGTGTGGTATTATTAAGCCTTGCACCACTCTCCTCTTAGGCATGCATGAGCACCCCTTTTAAATAATATCCACTATTGCTTCAATTAAAATCCCCAGTGAATGTTTGAATTGCTGCTGGTAATGCTATCCGCTTGTGGCCAAAAGCAGGACAGACCTTTTTTGGATCAGTGAGGTAGTGGCTGGTGTCAACTCCATTTTAGGAGGAAATGTTTTTGTTTCCCTCGAGCTGCTCTGGTCTGACCTTACGAGAGCAGCAGCCATCACAACAAGACCTTATGAATAATTAGTCTGGGTCAACTGATACTCTGCTGCGCCTCCAACCACTGTCGTCTGCGCTGCCAAAAGCCAATGAACTGTGTACCATTCTGTTGAACTGAATCAATCGCCGCGGCTCTTGTTATACCAAAGTAACCAAGTAGATGTAAGTGAATACAGGAGCAGTCCCAGGGGCCAAGTGCGAAACAGTAGAAGGGTCGTAGCATTATCGGGCTGCTGCGGTGGTCCGTCACAGATACGCACTCACCTGTTCTTAATCTGTGCGTTCGCTCTGAGTCTTGTTCCCCAGAGATTAGGGTGAATGCCAGGGTTGGATTACCGTGTGCCAAGACACCAGCAGTAGGACAAACAAAACCAAATGGCTGCATTGTGTTTCTTGGCTAGTTTCATGTTGCGGTCACAGGACGGATCATGCAAATGTCTGGGAATTCAGAGGATCCAACCGTAGAGTGCGGGGAGATTGGCTGTGTATATCTGGTTTTCACTAGCTCTTTTTGAATATTCCTGTAGTTAGTCAGGGTCAACAAAGAAAAACACTGGTAATTTCTCTTGACATTTGCGTACTGTGCTATAATTTTCACATCCAGATTTGACAAATGCATCAGATTTCTGGCATTAAACATTCTGATGATGTATTTTTTCTCTGCCTTACCAGAATTACTAGTTTGCTGTGCACAATTTGATCCATGGAGTTCTTATTGTTTTGCCTCGAATATTCAACAATATGGCTTGAAATGTTTCTATCTCCATGAAGACAAGAAGGTGATACCATCAGTCCAAGTTCCAGATCACATCAAAAGCCTGATCATAATAAGAATGCATATTTTTTGACCAATAAAAACAGCAATAATTAAATGAATGTGTTATAGTTAAATACCATACTGTAGAATAATCGATGCAAAGCAATAACTCAAATGGAAACAAGCAAGACACTCCCGGATGTAAACATTTTCTATTCAAAATCAACAATGAACAATTTGTCTGTGTTTGTTTCACAAGACCTAGCTTCAGTTTGTGTTGGGCTGTGGCTTTACCCCATACATAGATAACCTATTCTTTTAGCAACTCGCAGCACTCTCTGTGGTTTTTCATGTTTGCACAATAGGCACATAGGCTGCGGTTTCTCACATATTTTTACAACGGCTCACCACCAACGAAACTGCTATAGCTGCAGAGTTCGAAAGCCTCACTGCCCTATCCCCATTTCCTGCTGGAGTTGTTACTGTCTCTCAAAATATCAATTATTCACCACTCGGCTGACATTCAAAAGTGAAAGAAGTTGTGTTTTATTTATCACGTTTTTCACGAGCTGTAGAAACATGTCTAGTCAGTAAAGGCTACCATACTCAGATCGTGATTGACAAGGACCATATACACATCTCAAGAGTTGCAATTTAGAGATAGACACATTGCAATGAGCCGATATTTGCACGTTTGAGCACATCAGCTTTCGGTCTTAAATTTCCAGCATAGACAGATACTTGTTTGAGCTGTCCACCTACTTGAATGAAAGACGTAAAGCTTTTTCTTAACACACAGGCATGAAGAAGGGACTGTACTAAATGTGAGTCCTTCTCTTGAAAGTTTGAAGTGAAAGAGGACTATATAAAAATCATTGTTGTTTTCCTTATTATACTTTTCTCCTTTAAGACAGAGCATTGTTTAGACTATAATTGAGTTTGAAATAATCATATTCATATTTAAATAGGGGAAATAGTTTTGCCCGTTCTCAAAAACTCTGCAGAACCAAAAACCAAGGGGACATAATGCACTGGTATTCTTTGTGCCAGTTCCAAGCTTGGATAAAGAGAGCTAGTCCATGTAAATATAAGAAATTAGTTGGATAATTTGTTTTCATAACAGCTGATCACAAGTTTTTGCTAGCATAATTATTATAGTTTTTGTTCAAAGTGTATTTTCTTTGTTTTTGTCTTTTAATTGTTTTTAATGTCAGCTTTAACTGTTTTAACATTTTGGAAAACAAGTATTACTTAAAAACTATTTACTTAATATTTGATTGAAAACTTGTCACCTGATACTTTAGGAAAACACCAGGATTAGACTTTTTGGAAACTGGCAAATGTGGACATCATTCATTTAATCCAATATGAAATTAGATCATTTATTTTTATAACCTTGTAATGGAAAAATTATAATCACAGTAATTACTATGTTTTTATTAGTTGAGATTTTTGGTCCATCGTCTTTGTTTTTGTGTTTTAATAGTTTTAATCCCAACTTGAAAAAAACAAGCACTTCTTAAAAATTATTTTCCTCTTTGGAAATAGGCAAATGTGGACATAATTCAGTTAACACATAATTCAACTTGGGACGACACACACCCATTGGCCATGCGTTGGACTGTAAAACGATTACAGATTAGAAAGCTTATCGTTCAAACGTCCTTTCATAAACTCCACAGAGGAATGTTTTATCCCCAGGGGTTGCACCGCAGAAGATGGTAAACACAAAGTGTCATCATATGGCTGTTTTATTAGATTGTTAAAGATAGATCTAATTTTAATTTGGGCTAATGCGGAGAACACTATCCCCCATTGACCGAGGGTGTCTTATGACCAACTTGACGTCCTTCTCTCCACAGTCTTGTGCTTTTACTCTGCTGTTTCGGTGGAGAGCCCGTGAAGTGCTGAAACAGGACCATTTTAAAAGCTCCCTGTACTCTCTGCTCAGTTCATGAACTTCTGTAGGCTCCTCCTCTTTCTTTCTTTTAACTCTTGGAAGAACAACTATATTAGCATCTACCGAGAGAAGTCTGCTGCCCCTGTTTACGGCCTACTCCATCACTCTAAGTACTAGTGGCAGACTGATTTTCTTGGAAGCGCATTTGCCACGATCCCCCTTGGCTCCTCATATGCGAGGTATTTATCAAATGAAAATTTTAGAACTGCCTGAGTCGCTTACTTTACTAGCCCTTTGCTCGTTCGGGGGCTGGTAAAACATTGAAATATATGCACGCCAGTCTCAAATGAACATAAAAATATCCCTGAATGCCTGGAGATTTACACTCTTGTCAGAGCAAAGTGGTTACTTTTACGGCACCGTTGCTCTGGCTACAGCATCACAGCCTTGCAAGTAGTCTACCAGTAAATACGGGCCATTTGTTTTGATTTACTGTATTTTTGAGTGTTTTGTTTTAGTTGCTTACACTGTCAGGAACTGAACTATAAAACGCTACTGGCAACCATAGCGCTGCTGAACTAACATCTTAAACTTCTGTAGGATTGTGCATTGAATTACAATAGTGAGTGGGTGGAATATATTTCTAATGGCCACCTCAAATCTTACAAGAAACTCTGCTTAACTGTTTTGGATATTAGCATGGCTTAAAAAATGACTAGGCTGGGCGATGATTGATGACAGTTGTCTCTTTAAATATACTTTGCACGTTTAACTGCAGGTTCAGTTCGACTCCAGTGTCAGGGTCAAAGGTCAGAGGTTAAAGTCGTAAACACACTAGTTCTGGTTAAACAGCACCTCAGGCGTTGTAAATTGTACTAATATATACACATTCTGTCTATAGATTATGGTTAGCATCGACTCTACGAATTTACCATGTGAATTGGAAAACGTCAGGTTAATAATGTACATTTACAACTATTATTCACCAAACATCTCAACAAACATTCTTATCGTTCTATCTGTTGAATTGACTCGTGCATGTTTTAAATCAGGTTTTCATTTATTTGTTTACCCCGAATCCTCTTGTGCGGCACATGCATCCACCTATCCGCCCTGTTTAAACTGCTGACAGGATTAACCAGACCAAAGGCTTATTGCATATCCACAGTCCACCCATGCACTGTTTGCTGCTTCCAGACCGGCACATTACCAGTCCCTCTGCGTCTCTACGGGCTCCTAAGGCCATCTCAACGCCTCCTTCTCACTTGTCCTCATTTTGCCTGAATTAATTGAGTTCTCATTTTTGCACGAAAGCTCACTGGAGGCTTGTGTGAATGGAGAGAGGATCGACAATGAAAAAGACAGACGAGGTGACTTGGAGTAGCCGTAGGGAAAACACGTCTCACCGGTATGCGGCCACTATCTTCCTTAGGGACACTAAGCCGCCCCTTGCGCTTATATCTTTATCTTCTCAACATTCACCCCAAAGGGAAAACCCAAGGCTGGTGGTCAGGGTCAGGCAGATGTGCTCCTTACTCTTAACTCAAGAGACTCCTGCCTAATCTAGCCGCTTAATGTTAATACAGCTTATGGCCAAATTGTCCCATTAGAATTCAACTCAACTCATTAACTGGTGATGTGTGAGGATGGCATTTAAATGTAATTTCAAATTTAAAGGTATGAACCTATGAGACCAAGATAGAGTGGCTAACAACCACCATTAAATCTCTGAGTTATATTACATCGAAGAAATATGGCCGGACCAAGGATACAGCAGTGTAAGAGATATTGAACCACCAACCTCTTATGTTATGACTTAATACCTTAAATTAAAGTAAAAATAGGAAATTACATGTAAAGTGTGGCCAATTTCCAATCACATCTGAGCCTGGAGGTTAAGTAGGATTGAGCCTGCTTAGGACTTGGATGAGAGACCACTTGGGAATATCAGATGCCACAGTGAGGCCGCGGTGTGTCCTTAGGCAAGACCCTTCAGCTATATTGTCTAGTACAAGGTGTGAGGGAGTGATCGATGGTGGTGGGAGGGGCCAGTGGCACAGATCGGCTGCCATTATTTGAGCATCAGGAAAAGCACTACATAAAACTAATGCATTATTTAGATTGAAGACTTGCCAAAGTAATCACCTAACTAAATGTTCAAACAGTAAGATTAACATTCAAATCCCCAGGCTCTGTAATTATATCAATACCAGAAGTAAGTTTTTGTTTCCTAGCTGAGAAACTAGCTATTGTTCACCATATCCACATGATCAAAGTAAATACCATATCATAAGCGTTTGTTATATTACTAAGGGAACAATAAATAAAGCACAATTATAAATGCCAGATGGGAAACACACAGACCTGATATGCACCCGTGAACTCTACCTTGAACCCTTTCAATTATAAAGCATTACAACTTCTTCTTTTGCAATATTCATGTGGGGCTGGATCACATCTTCACATGTCTTAGGTTGCTGTAAGTTGAGATAAACACTTGCGGAGTTGTTACAGCCAATCGCCTGCCTCCATCGCTCAATGTCACTGCCTCAGTCACTCAATAATTCAAAGCTTGGCGGTAATGAGCTCCCTGCAGGGCCTGTCCCAAAGGACCCTCCCCACTGCGCCCCCACTGTAATGTAGTTATATCTCATGTCAGCTTTCAAATCAATTACATTTCTATCTGATGCCGATGTAATTGCGCCTGATTGGGTTTTTGGCACGACAGCCAAGTGTGCGTTTCCCAAAGTCGAGCCAGTCAAAACAGGAAGCTCCATCAAATGAAACTGTTTTTCATCCTGATTGAGGCAGCTTGCATGATAAGCACAACTGTAATTATGATAATAATAACAATAGCAATCTGTGTTTTCTCAGCTTTGTTGTTTTCCCCCTTGTTCTCCAGATGAAAATTTGCCCCAAGGACTGCGAACAACTGTTGCTTTACATGAGAGGCACAGGCTGACTTTATTGTTTGAAGGATGTGTAACTAATTGCAAACCGGAATGCCTTTTCCATAGTCTTTAATCTCTGCTTCATATACTTAATGATTGAATCTTCAGTACTGCATGCATCAGGTTTGAGGTATAGTAAGCATACCTGTAGCACAGGAATGACAGGTTGTCCTAAATTTGGACAGATGACCTTAGCTGACCTTTGCCGTCTACCTGCATTATGGATAGAGAGATGGATGGACACATCAAGCGAGTGCATTGTTATATGAAAGGAGGCACGGCTGTAATGTAGAGATATGGAGATTGATGAGGGCTCGATGCTGTGGTTAGGTGCATCAGCGGCTAAATGGTGATGAATGGTGTCTGCTGTCAGTGTCTCTGAGTAGAACAGACATTGTGAAAGTGCTTGGCTCATCCATAAACAGAGGACACAGGTTGTGTCTATTGCAGATGAGAAAAAGGCACAAGGAGAATCTTCCAATCTGTCTTTGCATCCTCACTTCATCATGCTCTGTTCTTTTATATCCCTGGCTGTTGGCGTGCCTGCCCTTTAAATCTCTTCTCTTGCATTATTCTCTCTTTAAGGTCTTGCATCTCTCTCTCTCTCTCTCTCTCTCTCTCCCACACTGTCTTTTGTGTTAACAGCCTTTCTTTCTTGTGCGGTGGGGGAGCCACTGGGTGTACATCTACAATCTTGCCTTTCATTTCATGGCTTGTGGAAATGGATGTTTTACTGCCTTCATTAAGGCGTGCAGCCGTCAGCAGCGTGTTTTCCCTCTGAAGTTTAGCTCCATGAACCTCGCCATTAGAGGACATTATGGCCCCAGATTTCAGGGCACAGTGGAACACTGTATCATTTGATTAGTGTTATTAATCAAGTGGAAGAACGTCTTTGGCCTCCATCAGCAGCATCTCCTCCTCCTTTGTGCCTGTTCACGTCAGACGCTCCTCTTCCTCCTCCCTTTATGTCGGCACCGCTCCGTCGACTGCACTGCAACACACCAGCAGTCAAAGTGACAAAAGCCCTCTTGCCTTCTGTTTAAAAACAATGATTTACCACTTGTTTTTACCTCCCCTTTAACGGCCCCCCACCCAACAGCCAGCCTTCTTTTAACCCAGGACATAAATCAATTGAGATGAAAGTTCCATAATTGTGCTTGCTGGGAGGGATTTGAGCAAAATTGCACTATGAATTTTTTAAAGGGAATTTTTACTAGCTGTTCAGCAAGACTTGGGCAGCAAAGCAAGGTGAGGCCACAAGGATTTATGGGCCTGGATTCTTCATTACTGAAGTAATTTTCCTGCAAATGATAGTGCAGCACCCTGGAGGGGGGAGCTGGCCGCCTGGGAGAGTACAAACCTGCTTAATCTCTCGTGGAGAGAGCAGCTCATGCACTAATATCATGTGTAAGGGACTGAGGCTCCATTTGTTCACATCTGCAGCGGCACTATGTGGGATTCATAGTAACTGATGGTTCACATTTGCTCCAACGTTAGCTATACAATATGAATTTATTTAAATTGCTATAACTGCTTAGAAACACACTCTGGGGTCATTTAGGTGATATTCTATTAAAAGAGATGTATCTTTTCATAGACAATTGTTTTCACTTTTTATTGATGCATGCAGCATATTTAATACCACTTTGAAAAGTGGTATTAAAGTATTAAAAGCTGTTAACTGTTAGTCTTTTTATATTGTGCATGTATGCAACTTTGTCAGCATTGTGTTAAATACATAAATAAGTTATCTGTTTTTTTATGATTCAATCCTCCAGATGTGTAACTAATTTTCTCTCTGGTTCATCATAATTTAAAATGTGTGTATCCCAATTTGACTGTCGTTCTGTCTCTTTCTCTTTAGGTGCAGCCAGCAGCAGTGGCCCTCCTCAAGGTTAGTGCGTCCACATTGCCAGGTCTCATTCTGTATCCTGTCTGCAGTCCACTCAATTTTACAGCTCAGTAGCTTGAGAAGCAGAGGGGCTAAATCTGCTGAAAGACGTAAAAAGAGAGAGAGGGGGGAAGGAAGATAGGAGCTGAATTATTGTGCACCCTGTCATCAGCTGGAGTGGATCCTAGCTCGCACACTAACTACTCAAGACAATTAGTCACTTCTCACTAGGCCAGGCACAGGACTTGAGGGCCAAAATCAGCAGAGGAGAGAAGCCACCTCTATAGTTAAGCACTGCAGTTGTTCAGATATCTCTTGGGACACAGAGGTAACTTAAGGTTGAGCTCCAACTTTCACTAGAGGCATTCCTTTGAGCTGAACATAAAACTGGACAGCCAGAATTATCTGCACTTCATGAAAATAGCATAACATGAAATCAGTTTTTCAGCAGTAACTTACCGAATAATTTGCTGTGGTTTGATGTCATGCACTGGCTTTTAAGTTTATAGCACTAAACAAACTGAGTTGTGTCAGTAGATTTCATCTGTGGCTCTACGGTGGTTTTGAGATGATCCTGGGGCCTGAGCATGGTCCCAAACAAAAGTGAAGCATGACGAAGGTGGGTGGTGCGTGGCAGATCACGGAGGGCAAAGAGAGAAAAGTTTGTCCCGGGCCCTCTGTGGAGACGCAGCGTGACCAATTGAGGTGAAGGGGATGAATGCAGCTATTCAGTGGAGCTAATGAAAGCACTCCTCCTGGGCCATGAATGAGGGTGGGCCCATCTGCACCACATAGGCGTGCACAAACCAGTGACCTCGAAAATTACCCAGGAAGCACTTTGGGACAGTCGCCACAGCAACAAGCTGGAGTTTGCCCGGTAACCATGCGCTTCAATCAGTTTCTGGCAGCCACAAAGTTTTCTCTCCATTCAAAGAACTCCGTGTGAAATTGACTTCGGGGGACACCCTTTTTTCCCCTTTGGAAGGAGCTGCTACTGATCTCCCATGTGAAAGTGTCCAGGGCTCAGTCGCTGTCGGAAGCTTTGGGTGTATGCCTTTTTATCTTCAGCCACAAAGGACCTGTTTACTTAGCCTGCCATCTAAATGGATAAACTCTTAATGTTGAGTTTCATGATCATTATAATTTCCAGATAAACAGATACCTCCTTAAGTGCGGAGGTTAACTTTATAGGCACATCCAAGGATGCTCTCAGTTTAATATATTCAGACTTGATGAGCCCGAGGCATGCAGGTCATTGAAGTTCCATTCCCGTCTCCTTTGCCTCACAGAACTTTCAACAGCGTGAAATGACAATCCACCTCTGCACGCATCTCCCACGTCAAAAAGTAATGAGATTGTGCTGCTGGAAATATCACTACAAAGCATCAGGCCTGCTCTCCGGTTCTGACTGCACCTTCAAACACCCGTGCTTGTCTGCCAGCTCGCCTCACCCGCCTGCCGCTCGAGAAACGAACAAAAACAATCGGAATCAGAGAGCGGGTAACGGCAAGGGAAGCACCCCGCATAGAGACAAACGAACATGCTGGGACCCTTTCATCGTGGGAGTGATTAGCCATCCGAAACGTTTTAAAACCAATGCTTCTGAGTGCAAACCAAGGAGTTCCATAGAGTAGTGGAGAGATGTTCCCTACTGAAAAGCTTGAATGATCTAGTCTCTAATTGTAGCATCAATGACGAGACTAGTGTGACTTCGGGCTTTTAAGTTTTTTTGTTTTTTTTCTCTTGTTCCTTTCTCTGTCAGATCATCCACCAAAGATACCAGGGAACAAAAGAGCTCCTTGAGTTTACTTCTCGCTCCCATCTGCCTATTACTTTGTGCATAAACACACCTAATTTGCCACATTAAATAGCCAATGATGCTGGCTTAATCTGACCAAAACAACAAGATGTGGTCTCCGCGCCCCATTAAACTCTGAATATGTAATGCTTTCTAGAGTAATTGTCGCTCTAGTTTTCACCTGCATTTCTCTCATGTTATATCGCACTTTACTGGCAAATGTATTGAAATAATGCTGTGAAAATTCTCTGTAGCTCAAAGTAACGTTGAAGTTATTTGAGTCCCGTCATGTCAGAACAGCAAGATCTCAAGGAAACAAAAAACTTTCTGCAAGCTCTCCTGCTTGTTAGTTGTTTGTTGTTGACAGTTCAAAGCTCCTCCGTGCTGTAGGCATCTATTGCACCGAGTGGGGAGGGGAGCAAAAACCCCAGCTCATAAAAATCAGTATTATAACAACATTAATTGATGCTGCTGAGTGCCATATGCGGCGCCATATGGATAAGCTGCCCCAGAGGCTTGCTATAATAGACAGCCCGCAGTGGTGCACACAACTTGGCACATTTACAAACAAGGGATGTCCCATTAATATCCGCCATGGAGGCTGAGCAGGAGACAGTGGGAGTGGAAGGAGCAGAGGGGAGAGAAGTGGGAGAACTAAAATAGAAGTTGGCTTGTTTGCATGTTTTAAGACTTTTTCAAGGTTCCTTTTTTAATGTGTGTGTCCTTAATTGCAGTAATAAATCCCCCCTACTTATTGCTATTTCTGGGTTGCGCTTGCTGCCCCATGTCCACACATTACACTCCACCACCAACAGTTTAGCTGGTGAAGGCGATTCATGAACTGGCTGTATTTAACCTCTTGCGTGCCTAATGATGGTACACCTGTTATTTACTGCATCCGGCCACGGTACCTTCTGCACGGGCGCCCAGAGGTGTCAGGGCCAGAGCTGGATATGTCACTTTATTTATTCTACAAGTCCATTTGTGTCAGTGTAATTATTATATTGGCAAGAAATCAGAATAACTGACTTTGAGATTGAAGTTGACAACATAAGTGTTTAGTGGTTGCTGTACACTATTTTTCTCATGTGGTAAAGTTACATTTGTCTTGCACGGTGCAAATATCCGTTAAAAGCAAGACATTAGGAAAATTAAGAATAACTTTGGACTATTGCAAATGGTTTAAAATTAACTAGTAACAGTATTATAATTAACCTGCCTGTCTTCATTATATTGTTTTGCCAAGAATTCCACAGTATGCCATTAAATGTATATTTTGCATTTATTCAAGTCCATTTGTAATTACTGAAAAAAAACATTGTAAACAATCATGTAGCATACAGTTAAAGGTCCTATATTACTCGAAAATCGATTCTTGTGAGCTTTAAACCATGTTATAATGTTATCTCATCATTTGTTTCATTTACATATGTATGAGTAATCTTTTATTTTTAGTCTGTCTCCACCTCCAAAGCTCAAAATACCCTGTTCCACCTTGTGATGTCATGTAATGGTAGTTTTCTAGTTAACAGCTACCTTTTTACATTTAACTAGAGATAGGGAATTCCAGGGCTGAAATCACCCAAATTATTCAAGTGAAGGTGTATGGAGTTTTAAAAAAAAGACAGTGGAGCACCTTCTGTATTATCACATGACATGAGTGTTTTCCTCTTGAGAGAACTCATCCTAAATATGCAGGGTTTGCGTGTGAATAACAAGAACTAACAAAACTCCAGATATGTTTTTGATGACGAAACAACATCGTAACAGATCAGAGTATAGTGTAATATAGGCCCAAGAGTAGCCCATAGATTGATTAAGCATGTCCTATATCATTGGCATGTTCTTTTCTTTCCTTGCTAATTTGCTGGCTGCCTGAAACAGGGATGGACAGACAGGTGGACTGTGCTCAAGTTCACATCCTGTCTCTATTTTGTTCAAGGCTCCTCTGACTGCTCTGATCTTACCCCGTGTAGGGAGCAAGATACGGCTCCTGCATGGGCGAACTGAGTTGTCAGCTATTCTGTTGAGTTTCATAGACTGTGAGGTGAAACAAGACTTGCATACAGCTGTTTCCGGGCTGACACAGAGGGAGGCAGATGAAGAGCAGAAGAGAGAGGAGGGAGAAGGGAGAGAACACGGAGTTGTCTGTGATGTGTGCACTGATGTAGTGGCAGCTCGAGGTCAAATGCTGCCAGTGTTTTGTGTTCATCTTTGTCTCGTCTCCCCAGTGCCCTCCTAAATTATTCACAGCCCTGAAGATGCCTCCTGTACTCTTCTCTGCTTCTCCACTCTCTGTTTTCACACACTTTTCTCATGTCTCTGATTTTGTCAGCTTGCTTCATAAAATACTTTTCTCGCAGAGTTATAGAACCACACTTCCTTCTCAACACGTCCAACCTCTCAAGCTCTCTTCAACGGTTGCCATATGTTTTTCAAGACATGGGGAAAACTTTAATTATTGTAATTATCTCACTGAAACCACTTTTTTACTGTCAGTCATGAACTTGAGTACATAGTCTGCAATAACTGCCTGCCGATCAACTTGTTCTGGCTTAAAGCACAGTTCAGGAGCCTTAAGAGCCAAGGCTATTACCATATCGGCCCAACCTCGTCCTCCTCCGTTCTTAATACTCTAATGATTTTTACTGACTTTGTAGCCATTTTATCTCACCGAGTTCAGAGATAATTCCCAAGGGCACACCGAATCCTTAGGGCAGTCGATTCTTCTGATTACCAATGTGTCCATCAGTTTCACCTCCAAAGGGCTTGCCAATAAAATCTACTTTAAACACCAAGGACATGTCTGTGACTGAAGCAGGTCATAATTTAGTGAAGCCTGTTAGATGTTACATAAAATAACTCCATTATTTAGGGTAGTGACAGAGTGGTCTATTTCTGATTCCTCTCTCTGTCTTGTTAACTCTACAGCAGTGGAGTGTGCTCACAGCCACCTGAGGAGAGAATGCAGCAGAGAGAGAGCTACAATCATCCCAGCCTTTGCCACAGGACACCCATTTGTAATGCTGTTGCCTACAATAACGTTTGATCATGGCAGAGGGAACAGAGCGTATGGAGGGGGGAGGGGGGCTCAGCCTCTCTCGTCACTCCTCCAAAAAGCCCCTCCCGCTCTCTCCCAATTGCTGTCACCCACTGTGAATGCCCCCTCTGGCCCAATGACAAGTCAAGCGTGAAACGCTTGGCTGCCCCCTGAAATTAGCAGGAGAGCCCCCGGCGGCACATGCTTCTCATGACCAGCACACAGTGGGTTGCGCCAGATTCTTTTCATTAGGCTGTGGCCTGCCAGCCCCGGACTCTACCTTCTTCTGCTCTCATTTCATCCCTACCTCCCACTCTGCCCCCTGTCAGCCAGAGTCCAGTAAACAGCATCTGCACTGCTCATCACATTACTGATGCAGGGACCAGTCAGAGACATGAGCCAAGATTTGTGTTTCCACAAATGTAAAGTGTGATACAGTGGTTTGTGTACGCTACATGCTACAGTGCTTGTGTGCATATCTGTGCGGCCTGACAGGATTAGAGAGGAAGAGCTGGTAGTAGCAGCACTGAGAGCGAATGAGAGAGGAGGGGAGTAGTACAGAGCTCTGCCTGGAGGCTCAATCTGTTCCTCACTGAGCTACATCAGTGTTAGCGACGGCACTGGGGCCGCGGGGAAGCCTCCACTCGCTCCATCAAACTGTCAGGCAGCCAGCGGAGCTGCACAGGGAGACTCTCAGCTGCCCCCGGGGCCAGTTCAAGTCAACATCCCATTTCCGTGCCTCCTCGCCTAATTTCTCCTACGCCTGACTTAAATTTCCAATGCCCAGTGTGTGCGCTACAGCTCAGCAGCAGCGGGCCCGGGGCCATGTCAAAACACAGGAGGTGCTAAGGGTTTTCTCTGGATGTGTTTTCAAATTCAGAGGCGAGATAGCACAGTCACATGGTCAGCAGAGACAAGAAAAGCCAAAGGGAGCCTTATAAAAGATGAAGTACAAAAAACATAAATCAGTGTTTTCCCCCTTTACCTTCAGAATGTCCTCATTTTTCTTCTATGACTATATTCATAACACAGTTGTGTATTCCCCGTCCCTTCAGGTTCCTGGCACTTTCTCTGCAGCTGAAGAAATGCTCCCTGTTCCCTCGTACATCTGCCATTACTGTCTGTTTTTCACTGGCTGAAGCACTCTGAGCATCACAGCAGCAGCCCAGCGCTCTGTCAGGCCCCCAGTGAGTGCTGAAAGCAAAGGTTGAGGGATTTCTTGTTGGAAAGGACAAGGCGGCCCTTTAATTTACTGAAGAAAGCAGGAGCAGCTCTTACCCCATAGCACTATCACCATCAATCTGTCTGTGCTGGCCTCCGCCCCCTCCCTTCTCAGCCCGACCACATACTTTGCATGGAAGTGAAGCAGAGCGCTGCCAGGTCTCACTGCTGTTTACATGGACTCAGGGTAATGTAAAAGTCTGCTTCGTTTGGCCTCAGGGTAGAACTATATCTTTCCTCAGCCAGGCTTGATTTACATGGCCCCCTCTGGCTCTTCCTTTAAGTGTGTCAGCTCGGAGCCAGAGCCCTGTGTGTCTGGCTAATGCAAAGAGCTTGTCTGCTTCAGTTCTGCTGTACCCTCACTCTCCCTCGGTCCTCTTTCACTGGGCCTCTGTAAGAGAAGCCATCTCTGTGTTTACACAGCCAACTCAGAGGTCTCCGGCTCAAATATGCTTTTACGTGAAGCCTGTCTGCCTCTTCTGCTGGTCGATATTATTTCTAGCCGGCAGAGCTTTTTCTCTCAATCTCATTCCCTCCAGAGCCTACATCTTCAGCTGGATCAATACTTTCCTAATCCAGAGCTCCTAGCCTGACCCGCGGTAATCAGCTGACTTCCCTTGCTGCTTGCTGGTGAGGTCAGAGGTCAAATGGCTCTATAGATTTGATCCTGTGATCAAATGACTTTGCTCGCTGGTGCTTTTAGATACAGCCAGAGGGGTCAAGAGCAATCACTTGTTTTCTTTTGCTGCAGGTACAAGTTAAACACAGTGCACTTGTATGTTTGAGGATGAGGAATGTTAGTTAATAGTTGAAACTACATCCACAGTGATAACAGCTAAAGAGAAGTACACACTGTATAACCTTTTAACCTACTAAGGAACTTTTGGATACTTCTTTTACATTTTCATTGCTTGACCAGACTCTAATGTATTCTCACAATTTTTAGTTACCAATTTTGCAGCTAGCTCCCGCTGACCAGTGGGTGCTTGATGACCTAATAATCTGAGTGCGATATAGCATTGACAAGCCTGTCATTGTTGTGAAAGGTTCTAGCCACATATCACCATTGAAATGTCAAACCAAAATGATATTCCAGCACAACACCTAGTCAACCTTGTCATGCCTCATTATTCTTAGTGGCACTTTATGTTAGAAAACGTAAAAACATCCAGTAGATAAATGATGTAAGGGAGGTTGAAGTAAGGCCTCACCCCGAGCATAGAGACAGATCTCCCGCTGATGTCTTGGCAGGAGGTCCCCAAGTGGACCCCAACCTGTGCTTTCATGTCCCCACCACGCCAGCATCCTCAGACCTCATCCCAGCATCCATGGGAGGGAAATTGCAGGAGGAAATTGGTGTTGTTCCAGCAGTATCAGATTCTGCTTTGGTCCTGGACTATCTAAATGGCCCATTACCCTCTCTGTGTGCTCTCACTCCAGGAGATCGGGCTTTGTCACTTTTCTCCTCCATACAATCAGGGCGATTTCTGTGTATGTTCCACCAAAGATGGCCTCTAAATTGAAGCTATTTTTACAACGCTGTCAGGATGCCAGAATTGCTGTATTGTTAGTTTGACACATTTATCCACTTGAACTAAATGTCAGGTTAAGCGATTGACCTTTCAGATTTCTCCGGACATCAGTTCCTAGAAGCACCTTATCCACCTTGTTGACACCTTTCAGTTATGTGTGTTTAGTTTTGTCTGAATTAATCTAGAAAGCCAGTGTACTCTTTGCACCTGTCTCAAGCCGAGATAAATGGTGCATCTCGATAGAAATCTGGTTAGTTGATTTCCAGTGACAACCCATCAAGATGAATAGAATGAAGTTTATTAACCAATGTTATTTTGTTTTCATTGGATATGCCATTTTATACAAAAAACAAAAATGTAAAACAGCTAAATTATAAGCTGTGACGCATCTATTCAGTATTCAGACGCTGACACAATGCCAGCATTTTCTCATGGGCAGAATCATGGCAGATCGTCTTCGGAGTGTGACTGAGTGGAACTATGTGATGCATTTGGCCAATCATTTTAATGCGCTCCTATTGTCTTTCCATTACACGTCTATTAGAAACTGTCCAGGAGTATTGACCAGTCTTCTCCTCCTTTCCCTCTCCTTACTCGTGGCTTGTTTTAGGGCTAAGCTGCGAGGTTGTCATGGGGGCTCGCTCGAGGTCGAGGCATGGCTCCAGACAGGGTTTCTGGCAGAATAAATCTAGCGCCTCTGAAGTGTTGAAAGCTGTGTAAATGTCAAACGCATCCGTCTGATGTGCTGGCAGAGAGCGGGAGAGGTGGGAGGGCCTGGGTCGCTCCCTTGGTACCTTTGGATGCTTCCAGTTGCCAGGTGCAGATGTTGCTGCTTGCTCTCTGCCTCTGAAGACTTAGCCAGATTTTTTTTCCCCCGTATTTCAGGGGGCTCGTGTGGAAGCGAGCATGGACGTATGAGAGACGGGAACCACTGGGGGCTCAGCAACTGTCAAGCAACTTAGCGAGCAGCATTTCTCTCCGATTTTAACAACGTCCCAGCTGACCACCAAACCTGCTGTTTAGGGAGCTTTGTGCTCAGAGTGGTGGTTTTTACGTTTTCACCATTTGATATTCTGATAGTAGCTGCACACACTGATGTCCCCTTAGTGCATTTCCATGTAACTCTCAACAACTTATTCCTCCAATCTGATACTTTAGTCACGTTTAGTATAGCAAAAATATCTTAGATTTCAAGATTTTTTAGTCTATGATACTGTTGTCATGATACTACTATTTCAAATCGTCTAAAGAAAAGGACCAATAACTATTTAAATACCATAATAATACTCCACGCATAGATTTTCGAAATTTGTACTATGACTGTATTTTTTAGCGATTAGAAACAAGGTACCTTTTTTGACAGCCCTAGTCTAATAGTATCATAGAAGGTTGAAGCAATGTAAGAAATTCACAAAATAACTCAGAATCTGAACTTCAAAACGTCATAGGCTAGTTAGTATCTGCAATTGTAGTAAATCACTGTAAAAGGGTCATAAACTAATTAAGTAGTGCCTTAAAACTCCCAAAACTTGACACGATGCTAACATCTCCTTAAACAAAACCAAGAATACAATTGCATGTTACTAAAATTAGACTTTGATTCCCTGCATCCATCTTGTCTTCTCAATGATCGCACTCCCACTGCTTTTCAGTTCCCCCTCATGCCTCTGCCTTCCCCGCTGTGCTGTGTCGCGGTGGATCTCTGTCTGAGCTACAGCCAGTATTCGTCTTCACACTCTACTGCAGTGCTATGCTTCTTGTAAAAGGATAAGCCCCATGCTGTGCTCTTGTAATATTATTTTTCCTTCTCGCCAGCTCCGGGCTTGTGAGGCCTCATCTCTGGTGTCATGGCTACTTCTCCAACAACAAGGCCAAACATGCAACCTGGGAATAGATAGTTGGTTCTCAATCACCCCGAGTTTAAACCAGTAGAGGAGAGTTTGCAGCTACTGGGAGATGGTCTGACCAACTGCATGCTAAAAATATGTTTTCGTTCGTCGCCTTGAGGCTGGGTGAAGGTGCAGACTGGATCAATTTTCCCTTTTTTGTAATTTTCGCATCCCTCGGGACTGGGGTTTGAATGTGTTTCCTTGTAGATAAAATGAGTGGCGAGGGAACAAATGGTGATGATTACAGGTTGTGATGCGGTCCTAACAAGCTGCATAGAAATGACTAACAATTAATTTGTCCAGAATTCCCAAGTTGAATGGGGAATTGATTGACAGTAAGCATAAGCCACTTTCTGTCTTAATGCCCAGCAGTCTGTAATGAAGGTCTTTTGACAAGCCCAAGCCCCTAAATTAGGGTTTGCGAACATTTTCTCAGAGAGCAGACAGCATGATGCATGGAAATGTGCCTCCCATCGAAAAAGCTGCATAGTGCTAGGCATAAAAGGATCTAACTGTATATTAATACTATACTACTATACAGCAACAACATAGTTTGATTTTAGGTTTCCGATGATACTGATACTAGGCCTATAGTGAAAATCTGCATCCATTCTTGCTTGCCTGTCCACAAATGGCCTATAACTTAGCCTGGTGGATTACTGGTGGCTGCTCTTGTTTTTCTTCATGGAGATAGTTAGGTTTTTATGCCATACTGTGGAACATGGTATTCAGAGCAGTTACATCCCATGTGGAGAAAAAACAACCATTAGAAAAGTTGCATAATGCACCTTAAACATCTATGCTGTATTTTCTAGATTCCATAGACGCAAATAAAGGAACATTGTACAATATCTCAGAGTAAAAGTTTGAATTTAACTTAAAGCATTGGCACAATATTCTCATAAACATTGGAAATAGTACTTTTAATTACAATCACACAGTAAACCAGATACTTATTTAGTGCTCATGCTGTATCCCATGTCTTTACACAGAAGTAACTTGGAACCCCCTCCCTCCTTTTCCTCTCTCTGATCCTGGCTGCTGAGCCCTGTACACTGATTACTCTCGTTACTTAATTACACATTTGGACCCACCGCACTCTTTGACAAAGGACTGCTGTGGCTCCATTGACCTGGATGCCTCGTCTTTGTGTGCGGCTCAAAGAGGGAGTCAAAGTAAATAAAGAGAGTCCACTTAAAAATGGTGCCACAGGGACTTAATTGACAGATTGGAAGCAGTTTTTTTTCACCGGGGGCCTCTTCCTCTGTCTTTGCGGCTCTTCGCTTGAGTTACTCCCACCCTCGTGCATCCTGCTGGGAGGTTCAGTTGGATAGACAGGAACGCCACTGCTTTTGATTGCACAATTCTTAAGCGTCCTATAACTGAAAGCTCTGTGTAACACTGCACCTTAGAAGAATTTTAGGAATATAATCTTACGAGATCTAGCTTCAAGTATTAGTGGGCTGTGTGGGCATGCAGGAGGCCAACTATGATCTGCAAAACCATATAAATTGATTGCAAAATACCTAGAAAAGGATTGAATTATATTAATCTATGTGCAAAGATTAGCTCATATAGCACAGACTTTTTAACATTTAGCTTTTGACAATTCATACAGCTAAAAGTCATTATTCATTTTATATTCCATGTGTTTATTCCAGAAAACTAAACAAAAGAAGGTTGCTATGGGCCCTACTTGGATGACTGAGGGATTACACAGACATTTTACCGTAAATTTGTATATTTCTTTCATTTTTGCATTTATAGTAACATCCTTTCTACCTGTTAGCATGAATAAATCAATGGCCGTTGTGCTAACTATTTTCACTGTTCTTAACCTCTTGGTCTGTAACAGTAATGCCACTGCCTGATCAGTACGAGCGTTAATGGGAAAAACGACTCATAATAACTAACTAAGAAAATCCAATTCATTTTTTCCTTCAATAGCAGACAATTTGGCCTTTGGTTGCTTTTGAGAATACTGCTCTTGTGTTATGCCGTTACTCTGTCTGACAAATTAAAGTGCTGCTTGTCAGAAATACCACACTTAAAAGCTATTCACCAGCTCCCTGTGTCCTTGAGATACTATCACCCAGTCTCCGAGCACTCTTAAAAGGCTAAACGACAAGCCATCATTGAACATTTATAATACAAGGCAGCCAGCATGTAGCATTCACTTCTTCATCTTTTGTAAATTTGCAACATTGAATCGCAGACTGAAAACCCTACAATACTTTGCTTTTGAAACAAACTCTCTCTCACTCACTCACGCATTGCCACAGTTTCCTTCCCCTCTTCATCCTTATGCGGTTTTGCGCTGAAGAAAGCTGTCAGTGAATGAGGGTGCATACAAAAATAACATCTGCACTGATTATGAGCTGCTAGCAGGGGGGCACAAATGAATAATTCCTTATATTTCCTGTGTCTCTTTTTCTCTTGCAGTGTGACAGCGAGACTGACATTGACGACAAGGTAAGGCTGCTTTTGGTGTTTGGGTTTGTTCACCTGCCATGTGCAAGTCAAAGGGATGAGGCATAACAAATCTGAGCTCTCAAGGAAAAAAGAAGTCTAAAACTGGAGGAAGTTATAAACTGCACTGGTTTGACAACAGTTGAGAGTTGCATTGTTTAGAAAAATGCCCTTACAATTGAGTTGAAGTTGTTTATGGGATATTGTTTTTTCTTGTAAATATGTTAATTATTACAGAGCTATTTAGAGATCCAGCCATCCATTTTCTTCCGCTTATCCGGGGCCGGGTTGCGGGGGCAGCAGTCTAAGCAGGGACTGCCAGACTTCCCACACCCCAGACACTTCCTCCAGCTCCTCCGGTGTTTAGAGACCTATAGCCATAATGTGGGATGACCAGCATGTACTGGTGCTTATTCACATAAAAACAACATGCATTAATCTTTACAGTAGTTATAGCTCTGTTGCTGCCTCTGGCGAAATCCACATTGGAAGAAGACAGTAATGCTATACACGATCATGAATGATAATAATAATAGTATTTTTCTTTTACTTCTATTGGAATCATAATTTACATATGTTGAAATATCTGGAACTTTACTACTTCCATCCTTGTATCCTGCATTGACCAAAACATACCAAAAATAACACATTTCAATGCTCTTTTTATTAAATGTGTTTGTTATTTTACCCAGGACTTCAGATGATTTTGCTTACTCTTAACGACAAATGGTAACAACATGAAATATAAACAGAATGTCTCGAGGGAGTTGGATGGATAAACAAGTCTGTCTGTAATCAGCTCCGCAGCAGTTTCCGATGCTATTAAGTGAATATTACATAAATTATACATCCTGACTATACCACCATGCCTTGGGTCTCACTTCTTTGTACCTTATTTATCTCACACGTGAAGATGGTTGGCCGACGGCAGCCACCTGGTTACAAGATGAAGCGCCTTGGGGGGACCTGGAGCATCCTAATTCCTCCATGCTTTAGCAATTACTCGGCGCTAAATGAATGAGATAGCATGCCTAATCTCCTGTAAGCCTAGCTCCCAGTTCTGTGGAAAACGTCGGCAGCTCTACCCCATAAATAATACATTGATAGCGGGGCCCAATTTGCATTAACTGTAGCCCGGCAAGTCAATAGGCTTTTATCTCTTCATTGAAGCGAGGAGGAACTGAGGGCGCGAGCTAGTTGACACGATGGAGAGACGTAGCAAGGGCTGTCAGTCTCCATACGGTGGATGTGCCTCGCGGTGGGGGGTCGAGGCGGGAGGGAGGGAGGGGGGGGATGGAGGGTTCTTCCTGCTCAATTGTAACGCAACACTTTCATTTTGTGTCACAAATGTTGACATTGGATATATGAAGGTTTCATGCTGTGACACCCAATGCAACAGAAGATGTCAAAGAAAAATAACAAGCAGATGTGATAAATATAGTGGGTTGTATGGTAGTTTTGGAGTAGTATGGGCTCCTTGCATTTAGGTTTTGATATATGTTGCCATTGTGTGTATATGTAGCTGATCGTGGTTGACAAGAGGCAAGTTGTGGTGTGATGTTAAAATCCAATGCGGAAGGTGAACTGGCCACAAGTTATACACGTGCTAAATGCGGTGTGCATGTGGTACGTAATATTATGTGTATATGGGTTAAAAACCTCAGAGTAACAAGTTGAAACTCCTTGTGAAGCAATGCCCATTTATTTTCACGAATAATTTCCATAACCAAGGTGATGACTGCTCTAAATTATCTGTATCAAATTGTTGATGATATTGCTTTGAAGAAAGGCTCTGACAGGTCATCATTAAAATTGGCAAAGAAAAGCATTGTAAAATGGTGCTATGCGGGGCAAAAGAGACTAACTGTCATTTGTAATTGCCGGCTCTGGATAACTAGACAGCCATAATTTTGAGCAACATTTGTGCCCAAACAGGTGCTGCTCCTCCTGTATCCTCCCTGTAACAAAGGCTGCTTTCACATCAGATTAGCGGCACCTGAACGCCACGTCGCTGGGATTTTACAGATTAATGTAATTAGAATATTGTTTCCAGGTGTGGCCCCAGGGTGCAATCAGCCCCTCTGTCTGTGAGTAAAAGTGACACGAGGCTCCATCAGAAAAGTCTCTTCAGAATGGGGAAACCATCAAAGCAATGCATGAGATAGCATCCGCTGATGTGTTTCCGCTGCCTGTCACAACTGAATACATTGGAGACTGCAGGTCATCTCCCAGACAGCTGTCAGTGGGTAAATTTGGATTTTAGTTTTAGAAATGATAAACCAACTGGGTAGGTAGACATAACTTTATTGGCAGTTGCTTGGTGGTTAGCGTGCTCATTTATTGGCGGTTTGAATCCTGTTCTTATCAGTTAATATTGTTGTTGTGTCCCTTGGCAAGACACTTCTCTCACCTTGCTACGATATATTCCACTTATCTATGCCAATCACAACTAGCCTGTAAAATGCAATACAAATGTAAGTCATTGTATGTAATAATAGACATCATTATATTACGGCTTATACTGTATGTGTAAATTATGGAACTTATTTTGTATTTAAACACTGTCCATGATTCTCTGTCCTTTGTCTAACCTTGAACCATAATGCTGCCATTATACTGGACAATTGCACAATAAATTGAAGGCTCAACCTGGCTATTAAGTGAGATTTAAAAGACGAAACTATACATTATTGCTATACATCCAGTAAATACGTCCCCACTTTCCTGCTCTGCACCTGTGATATATGAAGCACTCCTGCCCTGTCAACCTGTGACACATCTGACATTCTTCACCACGAGATGATCATTTTCTTTCATTTGAGAGGCAGAAAAGAAATGGAGTGGACTTTATCCCTTCTCTGCTTGTTCACGCACTCCCCTCAAGTGTCATCCTATCTCCATTAGACCTCCACTTTACCATCCTCGCTGCCTCCTCCAGTTTCCTTGAGATTCCTTCTTCCTGTGCAAATAGTGCATTATCTGTGAAACGTTACCATGGGCCACTTATATTTGCCTCCAGGTGTAAGGTGTGTTGCCATGGCCTTCATATAACCACAAAGATGGACACGGTGGACACCAGAGTGGGATAATTCTATTTGGTCTTATTTGCCGGGCAGTCACTCACAGCTGAGAGAGTATCTGTGTCACGGGGAGTCTCCAAGGACCATTACCACATCTGGTCCCAGGAGCCCGTGGTAAGGCTTGGGTGTATTTGTCTGCCATTGCGGCTCACGGAATTTGATTGACACGTTAATTCCTCCACTGGCCCCCTTATCTCTCCGCCGCGTGCCGTCTGAATGCCATATCGCTGTGTCGGAGCGTCTTTACTGTGGCTTATCTGTAATGGTTCGACAGCCAGTGCTATCCTCCCACATGATGCACTGGAGTTATGTCTTTTACAACTATAGGCACACACAGCGAGCTTACAACCGCAGTATCAACTTTGCAAGAATTCCCAGTGAGGAGGAGATAGTGGCTAATTGCTGTGCTGAATGAATTGCAGATAGTATACATAAATGCTGTCTTGGTTAGAAACTTCACCAGAATGACACACAATATGGAGATTTTAACCCAAAATGGTGTGTTTGTGCCCCTGAGCAACACACTTCACCCACATTGCCAGTCTACTCAGTATATGGCTGTAAAAAACTATATCCAACATAAAAACATGCCAAATCACTGGGAGTCAATAGCTTTCTATTTTGCATACATTAAATTGAGCTAAGTCTTACATGGTCAGGAACTAAGGAATGCCAATCAGCCCTGCAGATTTGAACAGGAAGTCAATGGACCTTTTACTGCTATTAAGTACAATCTATCAACGATTCAACTAAAAGCAAACCCTAACAGTCCCATCTTGTCAGTATTACACTGGACTCAGTACAGTAGGTATTCATGTATATTAATGTGTATGATTGCACATGTGCGTTCCCTCTCTGCCCCCTGCAGCTCTGCCAGGCCTACATTGGTTGCTCAGCCCCATAATATTCAATAACAAACAGGCCACCCGCCAGGTTTACTGACAACCTTAACGTTTTCTTATGCATGGCTAAAACGCAGCAGCTTAATGTTTCGACACAAGTGATCATCCGTCCTCATCTCTTTAATGAAATTAGATTAAGTGCACCTGGGAAAGAGCTGAGAAAGCAGAATGCCCCGCCACCTCCTTTAATCTAAAACCAATTTGCCAGTAATATTCCTTTCCCCCAGCTTGGGACTCGGCGGCCTTGATTCAAAATGGAGGAGGAACGAGATGAGACTGGAGCTGACGGCTTGCATTCAGCTCCCCACAGGCTCTGCCAAATTAGAACTGACGCCGGCAACACAGACCTTAATATGGAGATGTCATTTTTCCGGACTACCTTTTGTCTTATTCCGTCCGTCTATAGCTTCCTGTTTTCATGTTTTTGGTCGACATTGTTCTTTTCGAGTAACTTAAAACAGAACACGCACATAACAAGGAGAGACTCTCAATTTTCTTTGCCCTTCTGGTAAGGATTTAGGTTGTTATTAGATTTAGCCAAATAATTAACATTTTACGGGGAAATAATGATGACTTGTTGCTTTGTGGTTGTGCCAAATGCAAACATGTAATATATTTTCTTCAGGTGGTTTCACAATCCTTCTCTGCAGCTATTACAGTAAAGCTGGAAACACTTATCCCTTTAATTTATATGGGGCTGTTTGCAACATGCTTTCATTTCTAGACGGCTTCAAATCATGTGTGCTGGGCTTGTGGAGATGCACATCTGGTGTACATTTAGTGCACACGTATGGGGTGATCAGGAGCACATTTGGATCTGTCTATAAAGGCCAAAATGACTTCTTAAGACTGTTGTGTTGTTTGTGAGCGTGATACAAGCCAGCAGTGTCAAAGTTTAATGAGCCACAGTAGTAGTACATTTCAAGAAACCCGATAATTAATAGTCCTTTTTAAAATTTTATTTGCATCATGTGAATATTATTTTTGTGCCTGTCCCAAGCCCAATGAAATGGGCTGTTGATGGAAATCTCAATAACATAAATATACAAAAATATGTTGTCTGAATAATATTTTTTGAGGATAGCAGCCCGTGACATTTGATAACTTTAGCATGATTCCAAAACCAAATGTATAAAAATTCAGTTTATAACAACATTTCTATTGTTGCAGTTAGCAAACGCTTCCAACAATGCCATCTGACACAACCTATTTCAAGGATTTGTCATTACCAATATAATCAAACTTTTGGCAGTTTTATTTTTCTGTATTACTGCCACCAATAGCCCAAAGGGAATAGTGTATGTCTTGGGTAATAGGACTCACTGAGTGTTAAGAACCAGCCCCAGTGCATGTTGGGTAGGCGCGACTTGATGACAGAACGAGTTGGCGGACTTCAGGGCCAGCCAACAGATGCAGCCAACTGACATCTGCGGAGAGACTTGTCATTTACAATACTTGTCATCTGGGGTCAGGGAGACATAGCCACTGCATTACTAAACCCTGCAGTGCAACCTCTTTCCTACAGGATAAAACACCGATGACGGCATTGGTGATGGAAATAGAAAAGTTGTGGCCAGCCGAACTGCCACATCAACTGCTCAGCTCAGAGAAGGTGTGAAAACCAAACATGGCATTTAGACTGTAATCTTCTCTTGCTTAGTGCCTCCTCGCCGTGAAGCTGTTATTGTTGGCAGGCAGTGTTAATAGAACAAATAGGCGTTCTTTTGTTCAGTAAAAATCATAGCACCCACACTGCCATACCTGTCTTAGCTGCTAACTCCTTGTGAGAGAAACTGTCACCACTCAGCCATGCTCAACGCGCGTTATTGGAGCAGCTTTTGTTTGCTCCAATGAACACGAAGGTTTGCTATGTTTTCCTGTACCTTCAACCAAGTCCATCACTGTTTTCGACACAACTGTCTTGGGGGCGGAGATTTTTTTCGTTTTTTGTGCGAGGCCAAGGTGAAATGCTTGATTGCACAATTTTCTGCTTGAGTTCTCGTCAGTTCAATGATACGGTGATACAGAAAGCAAGGCACGCCATATCAAACAAGTTGTCACTCCAGCTGAGCCATATTACATCGACCATGCAATATATTTAGCTGTATGGCGTAAGACAACATAGCTCACAAGGTAAACATTTGACGCCACGTTGTAGGTTATAGCTGGTGCAAGGGAAATTCAACTGTGTATGTAAAGGATATGCTGTTATATCAATATAATCAACCAATGACTAGCTTTAACTAGATTTTCCTGTCACAAAAAACGCTAAACCAAGCCTATAATGTCTTCAGTATGTGTCCACGATGCCCTAAAAGCAACCCAACTCAAGCTTGTTTTTAAATGTCCCATGTTTGAATAACAATCCAAGCACTATATACATTTTCCACATGAGTAATAAAAGCAAAATCGACACCATATTGGGTGCAGATGTTGTGTGCAAAAGAGGAAAAACGGCACAGTCTTATGTGGATGTGAGATGTGAGTGTTTCTGATCGTGCATAAACATAATGCTTAAGTGGGTTTTATTCAATAAACATGGTTTGGCTGTAATTACTTGCACATTTTCAGTGAGCTCCAAATGCAAGACAGACATAGAGTGTGTTTAAAGCTGGCAAACTCAAGCTCTGTGTCAGACTTGGCTTTTCCACTCAAGTCTTCTAATGAAAGAAGACTCGCCTTTCCTTCCTCGACAAAATGGCATAATGCAATTAGGATAAATATAGAAATTGATGTCAACTCAGATGAGGAGTTACTTTTTTATTGAGACAGGAATAAATCTGTTAACTGCATAATTTTGATTACTAGGATATGAAAACAATATTGAGAGTTGGTGTTATATGGTTAAACATGGTTGTGTTTCAACAGTTCAAGTTTTATATAAGAAAATCATTTCAGCTACATTAATCAAGTCACCCAAAGCTTTTATTAGAGGTTTTATCACAAGTTATTAAATATCCTAACTGGACATTAGTTTGAAATTATTGAGAAAAAAAACTTGTTAGAACAATGTGTTGGAATTTTAGCCCAGTGTCTCAACAGCGGTCTGCATTCAATTATAACAATTTGATTATATTTAATGTTTTATATCCATACATTGGCCTTAACTTGTGTCTACATTTGTACATTGGGACTGAAGGACTATAAAAAACACCATGAGCACCATAACTGAACACCTCCCACCCACTGCGCAGGCATATCTGTTTCTTTAGCTTGCCACTCTAGCATCTCCAGTCAATCTAAACACTGGGATGCCTGTGGATCGGGTGGGCAACAGCCAGACCTCAAGCCCTGTAGGCCGGCACGTCACTTGGGCTCGCCGAGGAACTTTCCGTGGGTGAATATATTTGTGATGTGGAAAGCAGAGAAACCCAGGAGAACATGCACACATTGGGGCCAGCTGCCTTCAATTATGCCAAAAACCCCAGCCACTGCAGTCCCCCGTGCACTGATCCAGGCGCTTTGATCTAGGGCAGCCAGGGAAAGGTACATGGCTGGAAAGATTACAGGAAGAGAAAATAATTATTGTGTAAAAGCATGGACTAGATGTTAACAAGGGGGTTTTGGATGTAGGGGCAGGGGGAGAAGGGGTGAGGGTTGCCACTGGACTGCACTGTAAAACAAATCAGAAAGGAACATAATTTATTGCTATGTTATGTTGTTTCATAAAAATATATATTCAGTGTTAAAATAAAACTCTAAAATTTAAAAACATATGACATAATACTTTATACCAGCAACTATGGAATTATTACAGATTTATTACCTAATTTTCAAACTGTGAAAGTAGTTAAATCTGTCTCATCTTAGCTCAAAATAACGCAAGCACTTTAATATTCACATGGATGAATTTTTTAGCTTTACACAGACTGCGACATGAAACGCAGGTGGACTGCCAACGTTTAGTCAATGATAGCGACGCTTACGGCAATCGATAAAATACTTTAGAGAGCCCCACATACTATGGCATTGCATGACTCAAACTGAGATACAGACACCCAAAATTTTATGGATCTAAACCTTATATTTGCATTACCAGATCATTATTTCTCATACTGTGGTTGTCTGAAATGGTCCAGCATAAGGTGTATGTTTGGTTGTATTCATTTGGATTCTTTCTAGACTTCTGCTTCTGTGCACCTGAAAGAACAGCAGCCATAACCGGTGCACTGGCACAGCCGTGACTTGGCCTGGTGCACTGCAGAGGTATATGGCAGCTTGTGGTTCTGCATGGGGGTTTGGGGAGCCACAGCCAGACAGAGACGGCCCATAAAACCTCGCCCCTGCCAAGCGCCACAGACACAGGCGGCACCGGGCATCCATTAAATTAATTTGACTTCATTAGTGCAGACCTGCTAGATCCCGGGTGCCCGCAGAGATGCCAGAGGCCAGGATGTGAGAGAGTTAGGATAGAGGGGGGATGGTAGCGGTGATGCTGGTGGTTTGAGTGGCATCAACCGCTGTGCTGTGAGGGGAGCGAACACATGGCACTGACAGGCGGAATATGGCCCAAGTTCTTACTGTGGGACAACTGCCAGACAAAGACGGCGCGCGTCGGGGGCTTCAAGGGAGCTCAATCAACACCCGGTCCGAGCATTCATGCCAGCCGTGCCAGGCCACATCGGTGTGCAGTCTCCGGGCAGTGCCGCGGGCCGGGCATGTGCACGGTCTGTGAATGTGCCACTGTGATATGATACAGCGCCAGGGCCAGCAGCTAGAGCGCACTGCCATCACCTCTGCTCTGCTGCCAACAACGCTCATGTTATTAGTGTACAAAGCCTACATATAGCTCCTGTAACTGAGCAGTAATTCTTAAAAGCATATTTGGCAGTTTGCAGTTGTTGGTTGATTTGCAGTGGGATTATAGATTAAAATGTGTTTCAGAATAGTTTTTACTAAAGTAATATTAGTTTTATGCAGATTTTGTCCATATATGTATATAGCCATATGTTGCAAACTGCTGTATTTACAACAAACTGAGGCACATTTTGACAGCTGTATCGTATATATTATATGTACAGTCAGTGTTTGAAAGAATGCTTTGAAAATGTAAAAGCAAAAATGATATTCAGTTAAAGAATATGTGATACCACCATTAAAATACACTTGAATGTATTCCTATCAGAGTACTGTATTACATACCAAGTACAAGTATACCATAAAATCTGTGTTTTCTAATGTTCTCACTAATACTGTGCAGTTTAGCATAAATTGCATGAAAGAATAACTGCATTGGAATACAGTTACTCAAAATGACTACTAATACATATTTTGTACACATTTAGTGACTTTACAACACTGCGTTCATTTCTACAGTAAAGATATAAACATTATGCAAACTGTCGCTAGGTGTCACTATTTTGCAAACTGCTGTATTAACTGTTGAACTGACATAGATATTTCCTCCCACTCTACCCTATCTGCCCTACAGTGATTTGGTTAACAGCATTTCCAGCCTACGACTTCCTCCTCCCTCCTCAGAGCCCCGGGCCACCGCTGCTTCTCCGTCTCCGGATCTGACCTGAGCGCAGCAGGGAGCGGTGCACCTGATAAACAGTGAAGTGGGGAAATAAATAAATAATGTCAGGCATTAAGTCCAGGACAGGACCAGAGGCGGCCCGGGGGTGGTAAGTGTTCTGTCTGACAGCCTGAGTGCTTTGATCAGCGGGCCCCGTCTGAAGACCGCTTCCACATCTGCACAGGGGGAACGAGCTGTAAACTGCCAAGAAGCATTTTAATGACAGTTGGATTATAAAATGAAAGAGGGCTCCAGATGGCAGGCAGTGCAGCGGCTGTGGTTCGGGGGGAGGCTCTTTAAACTGCTTTTTTATTGATAAAATATGGGGTGAAAAATTGCGCAGGGCTTATTAGGCGTCCCGCTGTGATGTTGCTCAGCTGGCCAAGCTGTTCACTGTGGCCCCCATCCAAACATGCCTCCATAAATTTTAAGCAGTACCTTTAAATGTGTAGATCCCGGTTTGTTATGTTCAGGCTCACCCAAACTCTCCCCACACCGTTGGTCCTTTCAAAGTCTTTTTGTGTACAGAATTGATAAAAGCGCTGTTAGTTGCCAAGCTTGGGCTGAGGAGGTCATGGGGGCTATTGGAAAGTAATGTCTGTAGTAATTACATTCATAGTCATGTGGTTAAATCAGATTGTCATACCTGAATATTACCTCAGAGTAAATGGCTTTCACACATTTTTCACTTTGATCTAAAGCTTAAATTGAATTTGCTGGAGATGTGAATGGGGCTGATTCAGAGGCTCCGAGATTCATGGTCTCAATAAAAGGGATCACTGAAAGCCATCTTGACTCCATCAAAATCTATACATGTCACATACGTGTGCTGTCCCCCTATAACTGGTGAGATATGTCGCCAGGCGTCCTCTCACAGCCAACATGAAATCCATTTAGGATGATAAGATGTTTGACTAAATCACTTTTCAAAAAACTGTATATTTTCAACCTTGGGTAAATGGGCAGCACCAATTTATATTCCATAACTAGCACTTCTGGATCCACACATCATGGCCGTGCTTGCCTATACCCCTCCCATCAAAGGCAATTACAGCTGACATCACCATCAAATTACCACCGCCGCTTTGCTTGTTTGTCTCGTTATGTGACTTGAAAATGGCCATCTTCCACAGGATTGGTCCCCACCCTTCTACTTCCAACCTAGTGCTTTCATTCATATGATTCCAGTGTGGAGGATTATAGGAACAGACACCCTAATAGATTTTTTGCACTGCACGAAATGGCATTAATACATCAACGGAGGTTCATGTGCAGTTTATGTATCCCAAACTTGGATATTATTATGGGTTTTCAAGAATTGACTGTAAAACCAATGCAAAACATGGAATCATATAGATATAATAGTGAGCACAATAAAACAGCATAATATCATAATCTAGCCAGCCATAAGTAGGAAATTAAAGACGCTGTGCCTGATTTTTACTGTCTTACAAACAAGAAAAACAACATTTAGTTCATTTTAAAGTGTTTGCAGTGGTTCAAAGTTATTCCTCGCTTATCGTTTGCATTCTGAGCATCGTTATCATTTACTGTGATAAGTTTTATTAAGAGTTTTTCCACAACGTTCCCAACTAGCATGCTAATAATGCACTTCCCGAACTCTTTATAAATATATGCAGACAATATACAGCAGACTTTTTTCGGGTAGACGGGTAGAGAGTAGAACTTCTTCTTCAGTAAACTGTATTCGTAGTACTACTGTTAGCCGTACTTATTTCTGAATAGTGCAAGAAACAACAAATGCCAGTTAAACGTTAGCATATTAGCATGCACAAAAATCACCAGAGGTCACTGATGCGCTACTATTTTATTTTGACAACGGAAACAAAATCATACAGACAGTAGATGGTGCAGACCTGACCAGACTAAAAAAGGACATTTCCATAATAACCAGAATTTTTTAGGCATAATTTGACAGAGACTGGCAGCTCATCCCATGCCCTCAAATCTCGCCTCCCTTTGCCGCTCCTTCAAATGCCTCCACGGAGAATAGACACAAAGATGATGCCGGCGATGCTTTCGGCACTTTCGCCTGCTCAAAGCCCCACTCTCCTGTCATATTCTTTTTTTTCTTTTTCATCCCCCACTTCTCGCCCAAACTCCCTATACCTCTACCTTCACATGCATCCCAGTGGAGAGAATAGGGAAACACATTCAGATGCGTTTGAAGTGCAGGACAGATGGAAGGCTCCGGGGACTGTAAAAAATGAATCGCGGCTGGTAATAGGAGAGATGTTTTGAATCCTCTTCCCCCATAAGTTATTTATCAGGGGCCCTTAGTGGTAGTGGAAGACTTGAGAGTGCTCCCTTAATGTAGCATCTGATGACTAGTAGGGGGGCTGTTCCAGGAAGTAGTGCTGTAAAACAGGAGGGGAACATTAGCAGGGAAGTCTCTCCGGACTCGTGCAAAACAGAGGAATAACATAGAGGGCGGCTTTTTCCCAGCATGCATCACAGCGACAGAAAAAAGGTGTACAAGATGATGTCCCGGAGCCCCCCACCAGCTACTGATATCTCACCCCGTACAAGAGTGGATATTCTATTCTTTGACACACGGCAAGTTAGGTACATATGGGTGGGCACAAGCTACTGTAGCTACCAAATATTGAATTGTTGCAAAGGCGTAAGCTTAAACGTTTGTGTTTCATGCATTTTAAAGCAAATAATCTTGATAGGAAGCTTCCAAATAATTATACTAATCTATGTGTATCTATGGAAAAGCAAACTTGCATTTACTTTCATGCATACAAACTTTGTGTTGCTGTGCTGGTTGCTTGTTATTTATTTTTTTTATTGAGAGGATGTGTGCAGAAGGACGTAAAGTGTAAAAATCTGGTTAACTCTCCATACAATTTATACATGTCGCCATAAACAAACAGATATATCTTTGAACCATTGATCCCAACATGTTTTGTTTAGGATGATATTGACAATTTAACATCAATAATAGCTGGGTTGAAACCGCAGTGAAATGATTCCTGTTAACAATTGACCTGAAATACTGTAGAAGCCACAGTTACAAATGCCAGTAATGGTCCGTGGCAGGAAATGCACTGATCACAGGAGACTAATGGCCTCTGAACTGATCACTGAGGCTAATAAAGACCAGCTAACGACATAGCCGCTTCGTTTTTGTGCTAATTGCTCTCCTTGGACCTCCGCGTAGCCCGGGTCTCCCTAGCATCTGTCACCAGGCATATTCCCCGACACGGCTCAGGACCTGGCCTTGGCCTCAGAGCTGGGCACACAGCCAGAAACAATTGTCCTCTGGTGTCCTTTTACAACAGCAAGGTGTGGAAAAACATTGTTCGGAGCTGCTGTTTGTTTTGCCAGATTGACAGCTTGATAAAAATGTCAACTGCTGTAGCGAGGTAGCGTTGTGGGCACTCAATCAAAGTGTTTATTTAGCCTAAACAGGGTGGGACTACAGATTATTTGAACTAGAATATCAGCTAAAAATGTTGGTAGTTTGGTTTAAAATGTGAGTTTATAGGGTAAGGATAATGAGGATAATGGCAGCCGCGGAGCATTTTATAATATATTGTTGTATATTCTCCCTTTTTACTTAGAATAGTTCAAAGCCTGGATAAACGGAAAGGCTTTACACAAAACGGTGCTTCGTTAATAGCTATTGCTTTATGGCATTTGGGCAACTCAGTCAGAAAACGCAGGCAAAAGAAAACGTATAAATGTCTACTCCCTTTTAGTTAATTAGATGTGCTTGCAATACTACATATAGTCTATTGGATACTGTATATCCAATAGACTGCAATTTTAGCTATAGCCAGAGCTACAGTAGTAATACCACATTGTCCGAAATAACATTTATAGCAAGTAATTATGATTTGATTTTATTTCTGGGCACATATAAAACCTTCAGATTTGTATTAGATTTTACAGGGCTACACCAGTGGCCATTTTAAAGCATTGGCGCATGGTGTAGCATGACAATGGCTGATCATTTGCATATAATTTCATGTTGGATATTAGATTAATGGCTTGTGACTGGTGTGATGAATACTAATTTAGCCTTAAATCATGTCATTGTTCGCACATTGGCAGCTGCTCCAACGGGCACGGCGGCCAGACATTTTATAAGGTTAGCGGACGTCCCTAGCGTAGATTATTGTGGACATTTATAGCACTTGTTGTAAATGTTTGTTATTCTAGGGATGGTTAGCTTGACCATAGACTACAGTATATAGACCGGGGGTTTCTAGATGTAGAAAAGGAGGACTGCGGTTATATAATAAAAAAGCGTAATAAACTGGGAATCATAGGGTCCCTCACTTAATATGATCAGGGTTTTGAATACATGCGATATTCTGCGATATATCATTATTTTTTATACATTTTAACGATAGTATTTCTTTGCTGTACCACTACCTGGACAAACTGTGAAATACACCCATTTAAGTCATCCGTGAATATGTCAAATAGATCGCAAAACCAACATAAGTATGGCGCTGTCACAGAATGATTTTTAAAGGCTAAAAGAGACATCGCAATCTGTATTATTTGTAAAAGGCAGTATTATAAACACGATAGTTTTTCCTTATAGCAAAACATGTATAATTGTTGATTCTCTTTGGCTTCATTCATGCAGAAACAAACTTGCAAATGGAGAAGACTGGTCATTCGATTGTGACTCTATGTCACTCCTGCAACTTAGCAATTGTCCACATTGTAAGCTCACATAGCCCTGTCATGATAACACA
This sequence comes from Periophthalmus magnuspinnatus, assembly GCF_009829125.3. NCBI lineage: Eukaryota > Metazoa > Chordata > Actinopteri > Gobiiformes > Gobiidae > Periophthalmus > Periophthalmus magnuspinnatus. The sequence continues at coordinate 18,055,987 of NC_047134.1, forward strand.
TTTCGAAACACGAAATATCCCAAAAACAATAATGTTGCAGCTACTTTATGACACAATAACAATAAAACAGTATACAGCATTTTTAAATAGGCAGAGCTCCAACAAATAAATAACAAAATGAACCGATAATTAGCCATAGAAGTGACTTATTCAACCCTTTACCGCTCAAATCTTATCATATACAACAAAAATAACAAAAATCCCACCACTTTTGCAAAGAAAATGTGTGCACAGTAAATATTGTGCTCTAAAATATACCATTCCAGATTTCATGTATTCAACGGTATAGTACGCTTTGTGAAAGGCCTAACTTCAGCCCATAGTTGCTACCTCTTCTGCATCTACTTAAGTGGAAAAATTGATAAATTAATCATATTGACAGTAGAAGCATGTATAACAGTAATGCGCCAGTACAAGACGGATATAGTTTCTACCGTGATAAAATCTCTAATATAAAGTCTGTGTTTTAATATCATGTGCGCTAGTTTGACCATGTGACACCTTATTCTTATGCATGCCCATTTTTATTAGAGCCAAAATCTTACATACCACATATATGTAAAGATAATGGTTCATGGATGTTCCCTGATAAATATTCATGCTAATATTTTGAGGGTAGCAGTACATGGTGGTATGGTGATATATGGCCCTAGCACTGCATCAGTTCACGCTGGATGACTCTCAATGGTGCACTAAAGCTTAATTGCGGATCCTATTCACATCCAGTGCATTAGCGATGTCTATTATATTTTATCTTATTTCACTTCCATTGTCAGGTTGTTTTACATGCAGCGGGGAGGGCTGGTGTGTCACTGTCACCGCTCTCTGGAGAGATGGCTAGCCGGGATGCAAGGAGGGGGGAGGAGGAGTGGTGGGCGGGCAGGCGGGCGGGCTGTTGTCCAGGGGGAGCGCTTTGATTGATGTGTTTTGGGGGCTAGAGGAAGGTAGCGCGGCTGGCGAGTGGAGGATGAGGCGGGGCGAGCTTGATGGTACTCTCCGTCAAACGCGGGGCTACTACCGAGTGCAGCGGCCAGGGAGGAGGGGGAGAGCTGTAACAAGCCCTAGATTGTTAGTGACAGGCAGATACTTCAACACTTAAAGTAGAAGGTTTGATTTAATCACAGAGCTGTCATTTGTTATTTGTCTGGTTTGCTCCACCAGGGCTACGGCTGATCAACTCCATGGTCCCGGGAGAGCCCTTTTCCCCCCTTTAATGTCTAAATCCCCCCTGCACAAATTACAAGCGCGCACCACCGCTCCATCCCATCCGCTCCTCCCCGGTTTGATGCAATCCGCCATGTTAAGAGACCAAGACGGCAATGGGGGGTTGGCAAGTTTCTACAGAAACTGGGCAGCAGAGAGACAGGTACATGCAGCGGGAGATGGAATTGCCTAAGGGTCACTAAAGATCATTAATAGGCCTGTCAGGAGGGTTGCCTCTTGGTTAGTGTTTCATAAATAAGAAATTAGCTCCTCCCTCCTCTCCCATTCTTGTTCATTAATAATTCCTGCCGTGTTTCCTTTTTGGAATTGTGTGTTCAAGGGAGCGTACATGTACTGCAATTACAGAGGAATTGGCGATGAGGTTTTGCAAATCCAAACATCGACTGCATAAATAAACGGACAATAATTTGACAAGTTGCTGATTCAAATCTGAAATATCAAATATCATCTATTTGACTTTACGGTGGTCATAGGAAATCATCAGAGTTCTTCCGGATATGTAAAACTATTATATTGCTATCCTATTTAACCAGACTTTGGACTGAGGCAGGGACTGTCCTTGAGGTTTTCCCTGAGATTTTTTAAACTATGTCCCAAAACTTCTTTTAGATGGGGAAATATGTGATCGGCTTTCTGCTATATGCTCCTCATTTTGTTCATTTTCTGTGGATTTGTAGTCAATGGTGCTCATTAACCTCCCTCCCACACACTGCTCCTTACATGACAGGGGTAACATAGATAAATAGCTAAGACACCAGTGACACCAGTCTGCAGGGAAATGCATTCATATTCTTAATTAGGAGTTAGTGTAGTTGTAATTTTAGTCAAACTGCGTACACGGTTATTATTATAATTATTATTATTAACACAATGCGAATTTGCTATATATTTACTGCTATGTAAATTGCCACATAATCTTAGGTTACTATTGTTGTTGTTATTGTTATGGCAGTGCATTATGGTAGACATAGGTTCTCCCCGAGCTGTACATAATGTTAAGTGATAGGTGAAGCATATAATAACATACTATAGAAAAAAGCAGGAGCCAGTGATATAATCTTTGGGATTTTATTCATGCCAACTTCCTGTTCCTGATTAGGAGCATTTACCCCGTGATCGATCAGCCTTCAGAACTGCTTGAAATCAAAGGCAGAAAATGTATGTGCTGAACAAGAGGCAACATGCGGAGACATTAGAGCCCTGGTGCTCTGAGCATCACAGCGAGAGGTTGATTCACTTTGTGCAGGCGAGCCAGGGAGCAGGCCCAATGGACGGGTAATGGATGATGGAGGGCTGTGACACACACTTAGACGGTGATGGGTGGAAATGCCTGTCTGCACTTTGCTTCAGAAAGAGTCCTGACCTCCCCGGGCTGCTGCGTGTCGGCACTCTGATCAGACCGACTCGCTGATGACAGAGAGGAGGAAGCAGCAAAGCCAGATGTTTAAACTCCTGTAGCCCTCTTCTTTCTCTTCACCTCATCCAGTCCTGTCCTCAAACATCTCTTCTCGCTGTCCACTTGAGATGAGCCACAGTCTTCAACAAACGCTGCAAACAATTTATGATGCCTTTCTAAGGAAGTCAGATCTGGCCTGTGCACCTTAGGGAGATTTTTTCTCTCCAGCTTTGTCTCTTTTGCTGTGCTGCCAAAAGAACATTCTGATATGTAATCTCTGGCTGGAGGAATGGCAGACAGACACATGTGCACAGTTCACATTTGTTTTCCTGCTCTTGACCCGCAATCGACTGTAAAGCTATGGAGAGAAAGTGATCGAGAGAGGGAGACTGAGGGGGAGAGAGGGAAAGAGTGAGTGAGGGAGAGAGGGAGAGAGCGGCTGCCGCACAACAGATGGTTCTCCTTAAGGAGCTGAGATGAAACTCTTTGTGTTACAAGTGCTCTTTGGTCTTTTTTGAGACTCGAATCAGTTCAGGCTCCCCTGCTGGGCTGCGTTCCAACGTGCTGAGGCCAAATGAGTGCATAGCCTGCATATGCATTCACACACACTATCTGATGAATGGTCTCACCTGCCATCTTTCTTTGATTTATTGAACAAACTTAGTCCCAGTCAAGGCGAACAAATTCCCTTCAAAGTATTCTTAAAGCTGTACAGCCTTTTTCCATTTCATAAAGGTCCACAGGAGATATTCATTTACTCTAGAGCACACTCAAGAGACAGAATACATTCCATTTCTTAAGGTATTATATCAAGACAAATGATATTGCACATTTCAGTGATATTGATTTAAAAAGCCTGCTGGTAACCCTTTGCCTTTGGAAACAGATGTGTACAGGTTTGGATATTGTTACTATTGACCTGTAATAATTCTATTACATTAGGGATGTGGCTATAATAAATGAGTGCACACATCCTTAAGCAGCTTGTTAAGACTGCTGTGTGCAGCTGCTTTGATGTTGAATGTGAATTGTAAATGCAGTACGTGTAGCAGCGGCTCTGATACAGATGGGGGTTGCATCCCAGCAGAGCGATGGCATCACTTCTCAAAGCACACATGCTTGTGACAAGTAAACTGAAATCATCATTGATGTTATTTATTTTCAAATGCTCCCCACTTGACAGGCGACATCTTGTTCGGCACACATCCCATGGGAGGCGGCGGTGCGCAGCGCTCCCCGGCTCCATCACGCGCAGACAGCCGCTCTGTGCTGACACCAAAGCAATGGCACTCACTAGAGACTTGCTCTGGAATTTGTCACAATCCTGCAGCACCACATGAAGAAAACACAAATGCACTCAGCCTCATGTTTACACTCTTTCAGATCTGTCACAATGCTTGTCTCCACCTCAGCAACTCTAACACACAAAAACCTGACTTTTTCACAAAAAACATGGCTGTTATTGTAGTTTTGGACTAAAAGTGTGCATCTATGCACCTTTGACAAAGTTTAAAAGAGACTTCGACAAAATGCTTGTGCACTTCAGGACAAAAGCTAGCATCTGCGTAGAGCATGTGTCTTTTTGTCCTCTCTGTCTAAAGGTAAAGTAAAAATAGTCTTGCTAGTTTCCTGCTATAATCCATCACAGACATCATAGAGTCTGGCTACACAGCTCAGTGCTACTAACAACAGCCGCCTGCTAGCACTGCCTATCTCAGCACAGTCAGGAGAGCGCCTGCACGTGTGTGCTTGTCCTGCATGTGTATGTGTGTCTGTGGGAGCCTGGCCCCATCCATTCATGGGCACATGGCCTCATTATCAGTCAGTGGCTGTCTGTGCTCTGGGGAGGTGGTGCAGATGAAGGAGCGAGCATGGCGGTGGGCAGGTAAACCAGCCGTGAGCCAACACCAGTGCCAGGATCCCCCCGGCACAGCTCTGCTAAAGGAGTCCATTTGTCAAATATGCCTCCACTGTAGCCCGCCAGGGACTACATTACTGGCTGGGGAGTGCCTCTCTTACCCTACACTCGCTCACCAGGCAGGCCGCCCAAGGTGCTTCCTACGGTCCAGCCCGCACACACATCTGATTGGCTCATTAATAAAACAGCCCCCTTTGGAGAGCACGGGGACATGCTCCGGTGCTCTGGACATGGCTCCCTGTTTCTAATGGGCCAGCCGGGAGAGGCCTTTGTCTGCACCCCAGTCCTGCACATCCTTCAATGTGTCAGAGCAGACAATGTGAGGAAGCATGCAGGGCTTTGAGTGTGTAAAGCTCAGATCATGCTGTATCCAAGCCCAGAATTCAGCATAGATCTTCATGTGTGTTCACTGGATTTCTACATCAATCCCACTTAGGCACAGTTGGCCAGACCTCC